>NC_136589.1:570000-667500 GCF_910589615.1 Taurulus bubalis | reverse complement strand
CATGTTGACCTTCATGTTGCATCATGTTGACCCTCATGTTGCATCATGTTGACCCTCATGTTGCATCATGTTGACCCTCATGTTGACCTTCATGTTGCATCATGTTGACCCTCATGTTGACCCTCATGTTGACCCTCATGTTGCATCATGTTGACCCTCATGTTGACCCTCATGTTGCATCATGTTGACCCTCATGTTGACCCTCATGTTGACCCTCATGTTGCATCATGTTGACCCTCATGTTGCATCATGTTGACCCTCATGTTGACCCTCATGTTGACCCTCATGTTGACCCTCATGTTGCATCATGTTGACCCTCGTGTTGACCCTCATGTTGCCTCATGTTGACCCTCATGTTGACCCTCATGTTGCATCATGTTGACCCTCATGTTGCATCATGTTGACCCTCATGTTGCATCATGTTGACCCTCATGTTGACCCTCATGTTGCATCATGTTGACCCTCATGTTGCATCATGTTGACCCTCATGTTGCATCATGTTGACCCTCGTGTTGACCCTCATGTTGCCTCATGTTGCCTCATGTTGACCCTCATGTTGACCCTCATGTTGACCCTCATGTTGCCTCATGTTGACCCTCATGTTGACCCTCATGTTGACCCTCATGTTGCATCATGTTGACCCTCATGTTGCATCATGTTGACCCTCATGTTGACCCTCATGTTGACCCTTATGTTGCCTCATGTTGACCCTCATGTTGACCCTCATGTTGACCCTCATGTTGCATCATGTTGACCCTCATGTTGACCCTCATGTTGACCCTCGTGTTGCATCATGTTGACCCTCATGTTGACCCTCATGTTGACCTTCATGTTGCATCATGTTGACCCTCATCTTGACCCTCATGTTGACCTTCATGTTGCATCATGTTGACCCTCATGTTGCATCATGTTGACCCTCATGTTGACCCTCATGTTGACCCTCATGTTGACCCTCATGTTGCATCATGTTGACCCTCATGTTGACCCTCATGTTGCATCATGTTGACCCTCATGTTGACCCTCATGTTGCATCATGTTGACCCTCATGTTGACCCTCATGTTGACCCTCATGTTGCATCATGTTGACCCTCATGTTGCATCATGTTGATCCTCATGTTGACCCTCATGTTGACCCTCATGTTGCATCATGTTGACCCTCGTGTTGACCCTCATGTTGCCTCATGTTGACCCTCATGTTGACCCTCATGTTGCATCATGTTGACCCTCATGTTGCATCATGTTGACCCTCATGTTGCATCATGTTGACCCTCATGTTGACCCTCATGTTGACCCTCATGTTGCATCATGTTGACCCTCATGTTGACCCTCATGTTGACCCTCATGTTGCATCATGTTGACCCTCATGTTGCCTCATGTTGACCCTCATGTTGCATCATGTTGACCCTCATGTTGACCCTCATGTTGCCTCATGTTGACCCTCATGTTGACCCTCATGTTGACCCTCATGTTGCCTCATGTTGACCCTCATGTTGACCCTCATGTTGCCTCATGTTGACCCTCATGTTGACCCTCATGTTGCCTCATGTTGACCCTCATGTTGACCCTCATGTTGACCCTCATGTTGCCTCATGTTGACCCTCATGTTGACCCTCATGTTGACCCTCATGTTGCCTCATGTTGACCCTCATGTTGACCCTCATGTTGACCCTCATGTTGCCTCATGTTGACCCTCATGTTGACCCTCATGTTGACCCTCATGTTGCCTCATGTTGACCCTCATGTTGCCTCATGTTGACCCTCATGTTGACCCTCATGTTGACCCTCATGTTGACCCTCATGTTGCCTCATGTTGACCCTCATGTTGACCCTCATGTTGACCCTCATGTTGCATCATGTTGACCCTCATGTTGACCCTCATGTTGCATCATGTTGACCCTCATGTTGACCCTCATGTTGCCTCATGTTGACCCTCATGTTGACCCTCATGTTGACCCTCATGTTGCATCATGTTGACCCTCATGTTGACCCTCATGTTGACCCTCATGTTGCATCATGTTGACCCTCATGTTGCCTCATGTTGCCTCATGTTGCCCCTCATGTTGCCCCTCATGTTGACCCTCATGTTGACCCTCATGTTGCATCATGTTGACCCTCATGTTGCATCATCAACAATGGAGCCGCTCCAGCAGAGTGGTTCATACTGGTGTATTTATACTCGTAGTACTCTGGTGTGTGTACTCATGAAGGATCACAGCATCAGTAACTGATTGGCTCTGAGGACATGGATCATGTGATCATCTGGTACCTGCTGCAGGGCGTCTCTGGCGTCGGCGGCCTCTTCTTCTGCTCTCTGCCGGTCCAGCTGCTGCCTCTCCAGCGCCCCCTAGGAGGAGAGAGGGAACTGCACTCTACTCTCTGTCACAGCACCAATGAAGGAAGCAGAGGAAGAGCAGGATCACCTTGAGAGCCTGCACCTCCATCCGGAGCAGCGGCCCCCGCTCCGTCAGCTGGACGCTCTCCAGCGCCTCGCTCTCCGCTCTGGAACCAGACCAGTTCAACCAGTTCAGACAGGAAGCACATCCACCAGTTTAAAGAGCAGAGAAACCAGAGAGACGCCACTGACCGCTGCAGTCAATCAATCAATAAATACCACCGTTATAAACCGTGTAGAGCAGGAAACAATACTATATATATTAATATAATATAATATATAATAATAATATATTATAGATGATATATATATATATATTATATCGCTATATATTCTATCAGGGTTCATACACATTCTGACCAAAGGGATCCAGGACTTTAAACCAAATGTCATGACAAGCATTTAGTGAAGTCTGGGTGTAAACAGTAAAAAGTGAGTAAATGTAGTATTTAAACTAACAATGAGAATACAAAGCATACAGTAAACCTTAAATGACTCAAATGAATGAGACAATAGTTTGATTAAAAGAATAAACATTTATATAGATGCCTGTATGTATGCCTGCTTATATTCTGAGTCTTTCTTTTAAAAGCATATTCATTATTTCAAACTCAGCGTAAATGAACGTCATGAACACATGAATATAACACATTTACATGAACACATGAATATAACACATTTACATGAACACATGAATATAACACATTTACATGAACACATGAATATAACACATGTACATGACTTTTACTAAACTTTGGGGATTTTATTTTTTTAAAAGGACTTATCCAGGCCTGGAAATAACCATTTTAAACTCCATGACTGTTCCAGGTTTTCCATGACGTGAGAACCCTGTTTATTACACTATATATATAAAATACAATATATAATATTATAAATAATAATATATATTTTATTACACTATATATATATATAATACATGTTATTATTCATACCGTCTGAGTGCGTCTGTCTCCTCCTGTCTGTCTCTCTCTCTCCTCAGACGCTCTTTCTCTCTCTGCACCTCCTCCAACCAGAGACGCAGCGAGGACGACGCCTCACACTCCCTGTGACACACACACACACACACACACACACACACTGTATTTCTACACTGTTGTATTAGTACCCTGTGTGTGTGTGTGTGTGTGTGTGTGTGTGTGTGTGTGTGTGTACCTGCTCAGTAGGTCCAGAGTGTGTGTGAGCTCCAGCTGTGTGTGTTGGGAGTGTGTTTTCAGCAGCTGGTTGTCGTCCTCCAGCTGTTTCACTCGGAGCTGAACAGCTGTGTTCTCCTCGCCGAGCCCCTTAGGAACACGAACACACACACACACACACACACACACACACACACACACACACACACAGTCATGAGCCCGTCTAGCCCTATGCAGCTCTCAGTGCTGCTGCCTGTGGACTGACCTGCAGTTCCTGCTGCCTCCACTGCAGGGCGCTGTCAGCGCGGGACAGCACAGACAGCAGGGAGGACACGTCCAGACTGAGGACGCCGTCTGGGGACGCACACATGGACCCACTGCTGCTGCTCAGGACTCTGGACTGGAGACAAGACACACACTGAGGCCTCTGTGACCTCTGTGTCTCTGTGACCTCTGTGTCTCTGTGTCTCTGTGACCTCTGTGACCTCTGTGTCTCTGTGACCTCTGTGTCTCTGTGACCTCTGTGTCTCTGTGACCTCTGTGACCTCTGTGTCTCTGTGACCTCTGTGACCTCTGTGTCTCTGTGACCTCTGTGTCTCTGTGACCTCTGTGTCTCTGTGTCTCTGTGACCTCTGTGACCTCTGTGTCTCTGTGACCTCTGTGTCTCTGTGACCTCTGTGTCTCTGTGACCTCTGTGACCTCTGTGACCTCTGTGTCTCTGTGACCTCTGTGTCTCTGTGACCTCTGTGACCTCTGTGTCTCTGTGACCTCTGTGACCTCTGTGTCTCTGTGACCTCTGTGTCTCTGTGACCTCTGTGACCTCTGTGACCTCTGTGTCTCTGTGACCTCTGTGACCTCTGTGACCTCTGTGTCTCTGTGACCTCTGTGTCTCTGTGACCTCTGTGACCTCTGTGACCTCTGTGTCTCTGTGACCTCTGTGTCTCTGTGACCTCTGTGACCTCTGTGTCCTCTGTGACCTCTGTGACCTCTGTGTCTCTGTGACCTCTGTGATCTCTGTGTCTCTGTGACCTCTGTGATCTCTGTGACCTCTGTGACCTCTGTGACCTCTGTGTCTCTCGGACTCACCAGTTTGACCACAGCCTGACTGACCAACTGAAGACTCCTCATGGTGTCTCCATGTCTCTCCTCCCGACTGTCCTCAGCCTGCAGCGAGAGAGACAGCTCCTCAATGCTGACAGAGACAGAGAGAGAGAGACAGCAACGGAGAGAGAGAGAGAGAGACAGAGACGGAGAGAGAGACAAAAATAAAAAAAGTTAGAACTTCATGTATCTGAGCAGCAGTAAAGTACAGAGTAGGAAAGTGGTGCCTTCAGGGCCTGTAAGTCTTCTCTATGACAAACATGAGGGTCAGAAACAGTGAATGAAGAGTTGCTGAGCCGCGCTGAGGACGTTGCTGCAGACGTTGCTGCAGACGTTGCTGCAGACGGAGGACATGCGCTGAGGACGTTGCTGCAGACGTTGCTGCAGACGGAGGAGACGCGCTGAGGACGTTGCTGCAGATGGAGGAGACGCGCTGAGGACGTTGCTGCAGACGTTGCTGCAGACGTTGCTGCAGACGGAGGAGACGCGCTGAGGACGTTGCTGCAGACGTTGCTGCAGACGGAGGAGATGCGCTGAGGACGTTGCTGCAGACGTTGCTGCAGACGGAGGAGACGCGCTGAGGACGTTGCTGCAGACGGAAGAGACGCGCTGAGGACGTTGCTGCAGACGAAGGAGACGCGCTGAGGACGTTGCTGCAGACGGAAGAGACGCGCTGAGGACGTTGCTGCAGACGAAGGAGACGCGCTGAGGACGTTGCTGCAGACGGAGGAGACGCGCTGAGGACGTTGCTGCAGACGGATGAGACGCGCTGAGGACGTTGCTGCAGACGGAGGAGACGCGCTGAGGACGTTGCTGCAAATGGAGGAGACGCGCTGAGGACGTTGCTGCAGACGGAGGAGATGCGCTGAGGACGTTGCTGCAGACGGAGGAGATGCGCTGAGGACGTTGCTGCAGACGTTGCTGCAGACGGAGGAGACGCGCTGAGGACGTTGCTGCAGACGTTGCTGCAGACGGAGGAGATGCGCTGAGGACGTTGCTGCAGACGGAGGAGACGCGATGAGGACGTTGCTGCAGACGGAAGAGACGCGCTGAGGACGTTGCTGCAGACGAAGGAGACGCGCTGAGGACGTTGCTGCAGACGGATGAGACGCGCTGAGGACGTTGCTGCAGACGTTGCTGCAGACGTTGCTGCAGACGGAGGAGACGCGCTGAGGACGTTGCTGCAAATGGAGGAGACGCGCTGAGGACGTTGCTGCAGACGGAGGAGACGCGCTGAGGACGTTGCTGCAGACGGAGGAGACGCACTGAAGACGTTGCTGCAGACGGAGGAGATGCGCTGAGGACGTTGCTGCAGACGTTGCTGCAGACGGAGGAGATGCGCTGAGGACGTTGCTGCAGACGTTGCTGCAGACGGAGGAGATGCGCTGAGGACGTTGCTGCAGACGTTGCTGCAGACGTTGCTGCAGACGGAGGAGATGCGCTGAGGATGTTGCTGCAGACGTTGCTGCAGACGTTGCTGCAGACGGAGGAGATCCGCTGAGGACGTTGCTGCAGACGTTGCTGCAGACGTTGCTGCAGACGGAGGAGACGCGCTGAGGACGTTGCTGCAGACGGAGGAGACGCGCTGAGGACGTTGCTGCAGACGTTGCTGCAGACGGAGGAGACGCGCTGAGGACGTTGCTGCAGATGGAGGAGACGATGAGGATGTTGCTGCAGACGGAGGAGACGCGCTGAGGACGTTGCTGCAGACGTTGCTGCAGACGTTGCTGCAGACGCTGCTGCAGACGTTGCTGCAGATGGAGGAGACGCACTGAGGACGTTTTTGCAGACGTTGCTGCAGACGTTGCTGCAGACGGAGGAGACGCGCTGAGGACGTTGCTGCAGACGTTGCTGCAGACGTTGCTGCAGACGGAGGAGACGCGCTGAGGACGTTGCTGCAGACGGAGGAGACGCGCTGAGGACGTTGCTGCAGACGTTGCTGCAGACGGAGGAGACGCACTGAGGACGTTTTTGCAGGCGTTGCTGCAGACGTTGCTGCAGACGGAGGAGACGCGCTGAGGACGTTGCTGCAGACGTTGCTGCAGACGGAGGAGATGCGCTGAGGACGTTGCTGCAGACGTTGCTGCAGACGGAGGAGACGCGATGAGGACGTTGCTGCAGACGGAGGAGACGCGCTGAGGACGTTGCTGCAGACGGAAGAGACGCGCTGAGGACGTTGCTGCAGACGAAGGAGACGCGCTGAGGACGTTGCTGCAGACGGATGAGACGCGCTGAGGACGTTGCTGCAGACGTTGCTGCAGACGTTGCTGCAGACGGAGGAGACGCGCTGAGGACGTTGCTGCAAATGGAGGAGACGCGCTGAGGACGTTGCGGCAGACGGAGGAGACGCGCTGAGGACGTTGCTGCAGACGGAGGAGACGCACTGAAGACGTTGCTGCAGACGGAGGAGATGCGCTGAGGACGTTGCTGCAGACGTTGCTGCGGACGGAGGAGATGCGCTGAGGACGTTGCTGCAGACGGAGGAGATGCGCTGAGGATGTTGCTGCAGACGTTGCTGCAGACGTTGCTGCAGACGGAGGAGATGCGCTGAGGATGTTGCTGCAGACGTTGCTGCAGACGGAGGAGATCCGCTGAGGACGTTGCTGCAGACGGAAGAGACGCGCTGAGGACGTTGCTGCAGACGAAGGAGACGCGCTGAGGACGTTGCTGCAGACGGAAGAGACGCGCTGAGGACGTTGCTGCAGACGAAGGAGACGCGCTGAGGACGTTGCTGCAGACGGAGGAGACGCGCTGAGGACGTTGCTGCAGACGGATGAGACACGCTGAAGACGTTGCTGCAGACGGAGGAGACGCGCTGAGGACGTTGCTGCAGACGGAGGAGACGCGCTGAGGACGTTGCTGCAGACGGAGGAGATGCGCTGAGGACGTTGCTGCAGACGGAGGAGACGCGCTGAGGACGTTGCTGCAAATGGAGGAGACGCGCTGAGGACGTTGCTGCAGACGGAGGAGATGCGCTGAGGACGTTGCTGCAGACGGAGGAGATGCGCTGAGGACGTTGCTGCAGACGTTGCTGCAGACGGAGGAGACGCGCTGAGGACGTTGCTGCAGACGTTGCTGCAGACGGAGGAGATGCGCTGAGGACGTTGCTGCAGACGGAGGAGACGCGATGAGGACGTTGCTGCAGACGGAAGAGACGCGCTGAGGACGTTGCTGCAGACGGATGAGACGCGCTGAGGACGTTGCTGCAGACGTTGCTGCAGACGTTGCTGCAGACGTTGCTGCAGACGGAGGAGACGCGCTGAGGACGTTGCTGCAAATGGAGGAGACGCGCTGAGGACGTTGCTGCAGACGGAGGAGACGCGCTGAGGACGTTGCTGCAGACGGAGGAGACGCACTGAAGACGTTGCTGCAGACGGAGGAGATGCGCTGAGGACGTTGCTGCAGACGTTGCTGCAGACGGAGGAGATGCGCTGAGGACGTTGCTGCAGACGTTGCTGCAGACGGAGGAGATGCGCTGAGGACGTTGCTGCAGACGTTGCTGCAGACGTTGCTGCAGACGGAGGAGATGCGCTGAGGATGTTGCTGCAGACGTTGCTGCAGACGTTGCTGCAGACGGAGGAGATCCGCTGAGGACGTTGCTGCAGACGTTGCTGCAGACGTTGCTGCAGACGGAGGAGACGCGCTGAGGACGTTGCTGCAGACGGAGGAGACGCACTGAGGACGTTGCTGCAGACGTTGCTGCAGACGGAGGAGACGCGCTGAGGACGTTGCTGCAGATGGAGGAGACGATGAGGATGTTGCTGCAGACGGAGGAGACGCGCTGAGGACGTTGCTGCAGACGTTGCTGCAGACGTTGCTGCAGACGCTGCTGCAGACGTTGCTGCAGATGGAGGAGACGCACTGAGGACGTTTTTGCAGACGTTGCTGCAGACGTTGCTGCAGACGGAGGAGACGCGCTGAGGACGTTGCTGCAGACGGAGGAGACGCGCTGAGGACGTTGCTGCAGACGGAGGAGACGCGCTGAGGACGTTGCTGCAGACGTTGCTGCAGACGGAGGAGACGCACTGAGGACGTTTTTGCAGGCGTTGCTGCAGACGTTGCTGCAGACGGAGGAGACGCGCTGAGGACGTTGCTGCAGACGTTGCTGCAGACGGAGGAGATGCGCTGAGGACGTTGCTGCAGACGTTGCTGCAGACGGAGGAGACGCGATGAGGACGTTGCTGCAGACGGAGGAGACGCGCTGAGGACGTTGCTGCAGACGGAAGAGACGCGCTGAGGACGTTGCTGCAGACGAAGGAGACGCGCTGAGGACGTTGCTGCAGACGGATGAGACGCGCTGAGGACGTTGCTGCAGACGTTGCTGCAGACGTTGCTGCAGACGGAGGAGACGCGCTGAGGACGTTGCTGCAAATGGAGGAGACGCGCTGAGGACGTTGCGGCAGACGGAGGAGACGCGCTGAGGACGTTGCTGCAGACGGAGGAGACGCACTGAAGACGTTGCTGCAGACGGAGGAGATGCGCTGAGGACGTTGCTGCAGACGTTGCTGCGGACGGAGGAGATGCGCTGAGGACGTTGCTGCAGACGGAGGAGATGCGCTGAGGATGTTGCTGCAGACGTTGCTGCAGACGTTGCTGCAGACGGAGGAGATGCGCTGAGGATGTTGCTGCAGACGTTGCTGCAGACGGAGGAGATCCGCTGAGGACGTTGCTGCAGACGTTGCTGCAGACGTTGCTGCAGACGGAGAAGACGCGCTGAGGACGTTGCTGCAGACGGAGGAGACGCACTGAGGACGTTGCTGCAGACGTTGCTGCAGACGGAGGAGACGCGCTGAGGACGTTGCTGCAGATGGAGGAGACGCGCTGAGGACGTTGCTGCAGACGTTGCTGCAGACGTTGCTGCAGACGCTGCTGCAGATGGAGGAGACGCACTGAGGACGTTTTTGCAGACGTTGCTGCAGACGTTGCTGCAGACGGAGGAGACGCGCTGAGGACGTTGCTGCAGACGTTGCTGCAGACGGAGGAGACGCGCTGAGGACGTTGCTGCAGACGTTGCTGCAGACGGAGGAGACGCACTGAGGACGTTTTTGCAGACGTTGCTGCAGACGGAGGAGACGCGCTGAGGACGTTGCTGCAGACGGAGGAGACGCGCTGAGGACGTTGCTGCAGACGTTGCTGCAGACGGAGGAGACACGCTGAGGACGTTGCTGCAGACGGAGGAGACGCACTGAAGACGTTGCTGCAGACGTTGCTGCAGACGTTGCTGCAGACGGAGGAGACGCGCTGAGGACGTTGCTGCAGACGGAGGAGATGCGCTGAGGACGTTGCTGCAGACGGAGGAGACGCGCTGAGGACCTTGCTGCAGACGGAGGAGAGGCGCTGGGGACGTTGCTGCAGACGGAGGAGACGCGCTGAGGACGTTGCTGCAGCCGTTGCTGCAGACGGAGGAGACGCGCTGAGGACGTTGCTGCAGACGTTGCTGCAGACGGAGGAGACGCGCTGAGGACGTTGCTGCAAACGTTGCTGCAGACGGAGGAGACGCACTGAAGACGTTGCTGCAGACGTTGCTGCAGACGGAGGAGACGCGCTGAGTACGTTGCTGCAGACGGAGGAGACGCGCTGAGGACGTTGCTGCAGACGTTGCTGCAGACGGAGGAGACGCACTGAGGACGTTGCTGCAGACGTTGCTGCAGACGGAGGAGACGCACTGAGGACGTTTTTGCAGACGTTGCTGCAGACGGAGGAGACGCGCTGAGGACGTTGCTGCAGACGGAGGAGACGCGCTGAGGACGTTGCTGCAGACGTTGCTGCAGACGGAGGAGACACGCTGAGGACGTTGCTGCAGACGGAGGAGACGCACTGAAGACGTTGCTGCAGACGTTGCTGCAGACGTTGCTGCAGACGGAGGAGACGCGCTGAGGACGTTGCTGCAGACGGAGGAGATGCGCTGAGGACGTTGCTGCAGACGGAGGAGACGCGCTGAGGACCTTGCTGCAGACGGAGGAGAGGCGCTGGGGACGTTGCTGCAGACGGAGGAGACGCGCTGAGGACGTTGCTGCAGCCGTTGCTGCAGACGGAGGAGACGCGCTGAGGACGTTGCTGCAGACGTTGCTGCAGACGGAGGAGACGCGCTGAGGACGTTGCTGCAAACGTTGCTGCAGACGGAGGAGACGCACTGAAGACGTTGCTGCAGACGTTGCTGCAGACGGAGGAGACGCGCTGAGTACGTTGCTGCAGACGTTGCTGCAGACGGAGGAGATGCGCTGAGGACGTTGCTGCAGACGTTGCTGCAGACGTTGCTGCAGACGGAGGAGATGCGCTGAGGACATTGCTGCAGACGTTGCTGCAGACGTTGCTGCAGACGGAGGAGACGCGCTGAGGACGTTGCTGCAGACGTTGCTGCAGACGGAGGAGATGCGCTGAGGACGTTGCTGCAGACGTTGCTGCAGACGTTGCTGCAGACGGAGGAGATGCGCTGAGGACGTTGCTGCAGACGTTGCTGCAGACGGAGGAGATGCGCTGAGGACGTTGCTGCAGACGTTGCTGCAGACGGAGGAGATGCGCTGAGGACGTTGCTGCAGACGTTGCTGCAGACGGAGGAGACGCGCTGAGGACGTTGCTGCAGGCGGAAGAGACTATAACTTTTAATTATAAAATAATACAAAATAAATGTAAACTTTGTGATTCTGTTTAGGCCAGCAGAGAAGGCTTAGCAGGCCCTGAAGGCACCACTGATACATATAATATTATACATGTATATATATTATATATATATATTATGCATAATATTATACATGTATAATATTATATATATATATATATATATCATGTATAATATTATACATATATAATATATACATATATACATGTATAACATTTATATATATTATAATATTATATACATACTATTATAATATATAAAGCTGCTCACCAACAGAAGAATAATTTACCGTTCTGTCAGCTGGAAAACTTTTGTCTCATGAAGAAGCTTCAACTCTGAAATCTCCCTCTCCTTCTCCTCCCTCCTCTCCTTCTCCTGCTCCTCTCTGAGCTCCAGCTCTCCTAAGGAGAAGGTTCCCAGGGTGGACAAGGAGTCCAGAGGAGGGAGGTCAGAGGGGAGAGGAGGGGGAGGAACAGAGGAGAAGAGTTTGAGCCTCAGAGAGGAGGAGACAGAGTCACAGCTGGTCAGGAGAGACGAGGAGAGACGAGAGAACTCCGCCCTCAACTGCCACAGATCCCTAGAGACAGACAGACAGTTGGTCAACTTACATCAGGTTGGTCAACTAACATCAGTTGGTCAACTTACATCAGGTTGGTCAACTAACATCAGGTTGGTCAACTAACATCAGTTGGTCAACTTACATCAGGTTGGTCAACTAACATCAGGTTGGTCAACTTACATCAGGTTGGTCAACTAACATCAGGTTGGTCAACTAACATCAGGTTGGTCAACTAACATCAGGTTGGTCAACAGTCAGACGTACCTGTCGGCGGCCGTTTTAACGGTGTGACAGTGTCGCCTCAGAGCGACGACAGACCTCCAAACTGACAGCAACCGAGCCTGTTGCTGACCCACATGACCTGAAAGACACTACACACACACACACACACACACACACACACACACACACACACACACACACACACACATACACACACACACACACGTCATAAGTCAGATAATCCACCTTAAATAAATCACAACTAAAAGAGTAAAAGCAAGCTGCAGACCTCCCTCTCTCTCTGCCAATCATCCTCTCTCCGCCCCGCCTCCTCCAACGCTATGGTCCAATCAGATGTCAGCTTCTGGAGGTCCTCCCTCAGGGCCTGGTTGGCCTGCTCTGATTGGCTGAGCTGCTCACGGAGGAGAGCGTTCGTGTCAGCCAATCCGAGAGACCTGAATAGAGACACACACACACACACACAGGTGAGACATGCACGCACACACACACACACACACACACACACACACACACACCTCTGTTGTTCCTCCTCCAGCCTGATGAGGGCGCTCTCCAGAGCGTCACTGTGTTCATCTCTGATCCTCCGCTACGAAACAAACACAACAAACACATCTGGAGTACTGCAGTGAGACAAAGTACACATCTGGAGTACTGCAGTGAGACAAAGTACACATCTGGAGTACTGCAGTGAGACAAAGTACACATCTGGAGTACTGCAGTGAGACAAAGTACACATCTGGAGTACTGCAGTGAGACAGTACACATCTGGAGTACTGCACGATCACTACACTACACCAAGTAGTAGCAGTAGTAGTAGTAGTTTCAGTAGTAGTAGTTTCAGCAGTAGTAGTAGTAGTAGTTTCAGTTGTAGTAGTTTCAGTAGTAGTAGTAGTAGTAGTAGTTTCAGCAGTAGTAGTTTCAGTAGTAGTAGCAGTAGTAGTAGTTTCAGCAGTAGTAGTAGTAGCAGTAGTAGTAGTTTCAGTAGTAGCAGTAGTAGTTTCAGTAGTAGTAGTTTCAGTAGTAGTAGTAGTAGTTTCAGTAGTAGTAGTTTCAGTAGTAGTAGTAGTTTCAGCAGTAGTAGTTTCAGTAGTAGTAGTAGTTTCAGTAGTAGTAGTTTCAGTAGTAGTAGTAGTAGTAGTAGTAGTTTCAGCAGTAGTAGTTTCAGTAGTAGTAGTAGTCGTAGTAGTAGTAGTAGTTTCAGCAGTAGTAGTTTCAGTAGTAGTAGTAGTTTCAGTAGTAGTAGTAGTTTCAGTAGTAGTAGTTTCAGTAGTAGTAGTAGTAGTAGTAGTAGTAGTTTCAGCAGTAGAAGTTTCAGTAGTAGTAGTAGTTTCAGTAGTAGTAGTACTCGTAGTAGTAGTAGTAGTTTCAGCAGTAGTAGTTTCAGTAGTAGTTTCAGTAGTAGTAGTAGTTTCAGCAGTAGTAGTAGTAGTAGTAGTTTCAGTAGTAGTAGTAGTTTCAGCAGTAGTTTCAGTAGTAGTAGTAGTTTCAGCAGTAGTAGTTTCAGTAGTAGTAGTAGTTTCAGTAGTAGTAGTTTCAGTAGTAGTAGTAGTAGTAGTTTCAGTAGTAGTAGTTTCAGTAGTAGTTGTAGCAGTAGTAGTTTCAGTAGTAGTAGTAGTTTCAGCAGTCGTAGTAGTAGTAGTTTCAGTAGTAGTAGTAGTCGTAGTAGTAGTAGTAGTTTCAGCAGTAGTAGTTTCAGTAGTTTCAGTAGTAGTAGTAGTTTCAGCAGTAGTAGTAGTAGTAGTAGTAGTTGTTGTTTCAGCAGTAGTAGTTTCAGTAGTCGTAGTAGTAGTAGTAGTAGTTTCAGCAGTAGTAGTAGTAGTTTCAGTAGTAGTAGTAGTAGTTTCAGTAATAGTAGTTTCAGTAGTAGTAGTAGTAGTTTCAGCAGTAGTAGTAGTAGTAGTTGTTTCAGCAGTAGTAGTTTCAGTAGTAGTAGTAGTTTCAGTAGTAGTAGTAGTAGTAGCAGTAGAAGTAGTAGTTTCAGCAGTAGTAGTTTCAGTAGTAGCAGTAGTAGTTCAGTAGTACTAGTAGTAGTTTCAGTAGTAGTAGCAGTAGTAGTAGTTTCAGTAGTAGTAGCAGTAGTAGTAGTAGTTTCAGCAGTAGTAGTTCAGTAGTAGTAGTAGTTTCAGTAGTAGTAGTAGTTTCAGCAGTAGTAGTAGTAGTAGTTTCAGCAGTAGTAGTAGTAGTAGTAGTAGTTTCAGCAGTAGTAGTTTCAGTAGTCGTAGTAGTAGTAGTAGTAGTTTCAGCAGTAGTAGTAGTAGTTTCAGTAGTAGTAGTAGTAGTTTCAGTAATAGTAGTTTCAGTAGTAGTAGTAGTAGTTTCAGCAGTAGTAGTAGTAGTAGTAGTTGTTTCAGCAGTAGTAGTTTCAGTAGTAGTAGTAGTTTCAGTAGTAGTAGTAGTAGTAGCAGTAGAAGTAGTAGTTTCAGCAGTAGTAGTTTCAGTAGTAGCAGTAGTAGTAGTTCAGTAGTACTAGTAGTAGTTTCAGTAGTAGTAGCAGTAGTAGTAGTTTCAGTAGTAGTAGCAGTAGTAGTAGTAGTTTCAGCAGTAGTAGTTCAGTGGTAGTAGTAGTTTCAGTAGTAGTAGTAGTTTCAGCAGTAGTAGTAGTAGTAGTTTCAGTAGTAGTAGTAGTAGTTTCAGCAGTAGTAGTAGTAGTAGTAGTAGTTTCAGCAGTAGTAGTTTCAGTAGTAGTAGTAGTTTCAGTAGTAGTAGTAGTAGTAGTTTCAGCAGTAGTAGTTTCAGCAGTAGTAGTAGTTTCAGCAGTAGTAGTAGTAGTAGTTTCAGTAGTAGTAGTTTCAGTAGTAGTAGTAGTTTCAGTCGTAGTAGTAGTTTCAGTAGTAGTAGTAGTTTCAGCAGTAGTAGTAGTAGTAGTAGTTGTTTCAGTAGTAGTAGTTTCAGTAGTCGTAGTAGTAGTTTCAGCAGTAGTAGTAGTAGTAGTAGTTGTTTCAGCAGTAGTAGTTTCAGTAGTCGTAGTAGTAGTAGTAGTAGTAGTTTCAGTAGTAGTAGTAGTAGTTTCAGTAGTAGTAGTTTCAGTAGTAGTAGTTTCAGTAGTAGTAGTAGTTTCAGCAGTAGTAGTTTCAGTAGTAGTAGTAGTTTCAGTAGTAGTAGTAGTAGCAGTAGTAGTAGTAGTTTCAGCAGTAGAAGTTTCAGTAGTAGCAGTAGTTTCAGCAGTAGTAGTTCAGTAGTACTAGTAGTAGTTTCAGTAGTAGTAGCAGTAGTAGTAGTAGTAGTTTCAGTAGTAGTAGCAGTAGTAGTAGTAGTTTCAGCAGTAGTAGTTCAGTAGTAGTAGTAGTTTCAGTAGTAGTAGTAGTAGTTTCAGTAGTAGTAGTAGTAGTAGTAGTAGTAGTAGTTTCAGCAGTAGTAGTAGTAGTAGTAGTAGTAGTTTTAGTAGTAGTAGTTTCAGTAGTAGTAGTAGTTTCAGCAGTAGTAGTTTCAGTAGTAGTAGTAGTTTCAGTAGTAGTAGTAGTAGTAGTAGTAGTAGCAGTAGTAGTAGTAGTTTCAGCAGTAGTAGTTTCAGTAGTAGCAGTAGTTTCAGCAGTAGTAGTTCAGTAGTACTAGTAGTAGTTTCAGTAGTAGTAGCAGTAGTAGTAGTAGTAGTTTCAGTAGTAGTAGCAGTAGTAGTAGTAGTTTCAGCAGTAGTAGTTCAGTAGTAGTAGTAGTTTCAGGAGTAGTAGTAGTTTCAGCAGTAGTAGTAGTTTCAGTAGTAGTAGTAGTAGTAGTAGTTTCAGCAGTAGTAGTAGTTTCAGCAGTAGTAGTTTCAGTAGTAGTAGTAGTTTCAGCAGTAGTAGTAGTAGTAGTAGTTTCAGTAGTAGTAGTAGTAGTAGTTTCACCAGTAGTAGTTTCAGTCTTAGTAGTAGTAGTTTCAGCAGTAGTAGTTTCAGTCGTAGTAGTAGTAGTAGTAGTAGTTTCAGTAGTAGTAGTAGTAGTAGTTTCAGTAGTAGTAGTAGTTTCAGCAGTAGTAGTAGTAGTAGTAGTTTCAGCAGTAGTAGTAGCAGTAGTAGCAGCAGTAGTTTCAGTAGTACTTTCAGCAGTAGTAGTTTCAGTAGTAGTAGTAGTTTCAGTAGTAGCAGCAGTAGTAGTAGTAGTTTCAGCAGTAGTAGTTCAGTAGTAGTAGTAGTTTCAGCAGTAGTAGCTTCAGTAGTAGTAGTAGTTTCAGTAGTAGTAGTTTCAGTAGTAGTAGTAGTTTCAGTAGTAGTAGTAGTTTCAGAAGTAGTAGTAGTTTCAGCAGTAGTAGTTTCAGTAGTAGTAGTAGAAGTAGTAGTAGTTTCAGTAGTAGTTTCAGCAGTAGTAGTTTCAGTAGTAGTAGTAGTTTCAGTAGTAGTAGTAGTTTCAGCAGTAGTAGTAGTTTCAGCAGTAGTAGTAGTATCAGCAGCAGTAGTAGCAGTAGTAGTTTCAGTAGTAGTAGTAGCAGCAGTAGTAGTGGTATTTTCAGCAGTAGTAGTAGCAGTAGTAGCAGCAGTAGTTTCAGTAGTACTTTCAGCAGTAGTAGTTTCAGTAGTAGTAGTAGTTTCAGTAGTAGTAGCAGTAGTAGTAGTAGTTTCAGCAGTAGTAGTTCAGTAGTAGTAGTAGTAGTTTCAGCAGTAGTAGCTTCAGTAGTAGTAGTAGTAGTTTCAGTAGTAGTAGTTTCAGTAGTAGTAGTAGTTTCAGTAGTAGTAGTAGTTTCAGAAGTAGTAGTAGTTTCAGCAGTAGTAGTTTCAGTAGTAGTAGTAGAAGTAGTAGTAGTTTCAGTAGTAGTTTCAGTAGTAGTAGTTTCAGTAGTAGTAGTAGTTTCAGTAGTAGTAGTAGTTTCAGCAGTAGTAGTAGTTTCAGCAGTAGTAGTAGTATCAGCAGCAGTAGTAGCAGTAGTAGTTTCAGTAGTAGTAGTAGCAGCAGTAGTAGTGGTATTTTCAGCAGTAGTAGTTCAGTAGTAGTAGTAGTTTCAGTAGTAGTAGTAGTAGTAGTTTCAGCAGTAGTAGTTTCAGTAGTAGTAGTTTCAGTAGTAGTAGTAGTTTCAGTAGTAGTAGTAGTAGTAGTTTCAGCAGTAGTAGTAGTAGTAGTTTCAGTAGTAGTAGTTTCACCAGTAGTAGTTTCAGTCTTAGTAGTAGTAGTAGTAGTTTCAGCAGTAGTAGTTTCAGTCGTAGTAGTAGTAGTAGTAGTAGTTTCAGTAGTAGTAGTAGTTTCAGCAGTAGTAGTAGTAGTAGTTTCAGCAGTAGTAGTAGCAGTAGTAGCAGCAGTAGTTTCAGTAGTACTTTCAGCAGTAGTAGTTTCAGTAGTAGTAGTAGTTTCATTACGTTCAGCAGTAGTAGTTTCAGTAGTAGTAGTTTCAGTACTTTCAGCAGTAGTAGTGTCAGTAGTAGTAGTAGTAGTTTCAGTACTTTCAGCAGTAGTAGTAGCAGCAGCAGTAGTTTCAGCAGTACTTTCAGCAGTAGTAGTTTCAGTAGTAGTAGTAGTAGTAGTAGTTTCACCAGTAGTAGTTTCAGTCGTAGTAGTAGTAGTTTCAGCAGTAGTAGTTTCAGTCGTAGTAGTAGTAGTAGTAGTAGTAGTAGTTTCAGCAGTAGTAGTTTCAGTAGTAGTAGTAGTTTCAGTAGTAGTAGTAGTTTCAGTAGTAGTAGTAGTTTCAGTAGTAGTAGTAGTACCAGTAGTAGTAGTTTCAGCAGTAGTAGTTTCAGTAGTAGTTTCAGTCGTAGTAGTAGTAGTAGTTTCAGTAGTAGTAGTTTCAGTAGTAGTAGTAGTTTCAGTAGTAGTAGTAGTTTCAGCAGTAGTAGTAGTAGTAGTAGTAGTAGTAGTTTCAGCAGTAGTAGTAGTATTAGTAGTAGTAGTAGTTTCAGCAGTAGTAGTAGTAGTAGTTTCAGTCGTAGTAGTAGTAGTAGTTTCAGTAGTAGTAGTTTCAGTAGTAGTAGTAGTTTCAGTAGTAGTAGTAGTTTCAGCAGTAGTAGTAGTAGTAGTAGTAGTAGTAGTAGTATCAGCAGTAGTAGTAGTTTCAGTAGTAGTAGTAGTACCAGTAGTAGTAGTTTCAGCAGTAGTAGTTTCAGTAGTAGTTTCAGTAGTAGTAGTAGTAGTAGTTTCACCAGTAGTAGTTTCAGTCGTAGTAGTAGTAGTTTCAGCAGTAGTAGTTTCAGTAGTAGTAGTAGTTTCAGCAGTAGTAGTAGTAGTTTCAGCAGTAGTAGTTTCAGCAGTAGTAGCAGCAGTAGTTTCAGTAGTACTTTCAGCAGTAGTAGTTTCAGTAGTAGTAGTAGTTTCAGTACTTTCAGCAGTAGTAGTTTCAGTAGTAGTAGTAGTAGTTTCAGTACTTTCAGCAGTAGTAGGAGTCGTAGTTTCAGTACTTTCAGCAGTAGTAGTGTCAGTAGTAGTAGTAGTAGTTTCAGTACTTTCAGCAGTAGTAGTAGCAGCAGCAGTAGTTTCAGCAGTAGTTTCAGCAGCACTTTCAGCAGTACTTTCAGCAGTAGTAGTAGTAGCAGCAGTAGTTTCAGCAGTAGTTTCAGCAGTAGTAGTAGCAGTAGTAGTTTCAGCAGTACTTTCAGCAGTCGTAGTAGTAGTAGTACTAGTAGTCTGACCTCGCTGCTGAGCAGTTGTGCGTTGACGTCCTCCAGCTGGAGCTCCGATTGTTGACATTGATCTCTGTACTCCAACACCTGCACACAAAGTACTCTTAGTACTCTGATCAAAACCAATACTGTGATATGTGTACTGCAGTAGTACTACCTTGTTCTGCAGGCGGTGGATGAGCAGAGCCTGTCTGGCCTCCCGCTCCCTGCCCTCCCTCTCCCTCCTCTTCCACTCCCTCTGCTCGCCCTCCCCCTGCAGAGAGAGGGCGAGGGAGGGAGACACTGACTGGAACAGCTGGAGAGAGAGAGAGAGGGAGGGGCAGGGGGAGGGAGAGGGAGAGGGAGAGGGAGAGAGAGAGATGTAGTGGTCAGTAGGGAATCACCAGAGGTCCCACGATACGACAATATCACGAAAAGTTTATAATTGATATCATAAAAGATCGATACTCGGCTTTCGAGTCTAATAAACTAGACTAATAAAATCAATTGCCGATGATCACATGACCCCCTCCTCACCCTAATGATCACATGACCCCCTCCTCACCCTGATGATCACATGACCCCCTCCTCACCCTAATGATCACATGACCCCCTCCTCACCCTGATGATCACATGACCCCCTCCTCATCCTAATGATCACATGACCCCCTCCTCACCCTGATGATCACATGACCCCCTCCTCACCCTGATGATCACACGACCCCCTCCTCACCCTAATGATCACATGACCCCCTCCTCACCCTAATGATCACATGACCTCACCCTGTCATTCAGAGCTCTGCTCCTGGACTCCAGCTCCTCCCGCTCTGCTCGACTCTCAGCCAGCTCCTCCTGCAGGCGGCACACCTCCCGCTTAAGCTCCGCCTTCTCCTGCTGCCAACCAATCAGCAGCTCCGACTGCATGCTGTCGGGTCGGCCTCGTCTTCAGGGATCCTGGACAGAGAGACAGACAGGTACGTTAACACTAGAGAGAGAGACAGGTACGTTAACACTAGAGAGAGAGAGACAGGTACGTTAACACTAGAGAGAGAGACAGGTACGTTAACACTAGAGAGAGAGACAGGTACGTTAACACTAGAGAGAGAGACAGGTACGTTAACACTAGAGAGAGAGACAGGTACATTAACACTAGAGAGAGAGACAGACAGGTATGTTAACACTAGAGAGAGAGACAGGTACGTTAACACTAGAGAGAGACATGTATGTTAACACTAGAGAGAAAGACAGACAGGTACGTTAAGACTAGAGAGAGAGACATACAGGTACGTTAACACTAGAGAGAGAGACAGACAGGTATGTTAACACTAGAGAGAGAGAGACAGGTACGTTAACACTAGAGAGAGAAAGAGACAAGTATGTTAACACTAGAGAGAGAGAGACAGGTACGTTAACACTAGAGAGAGAGAAAGAGACAAGTATGTTAACACTAGAGAGAGAGAGAGACAGGTACGTTAACACTAGAGAGAGAGAGACAGGTACGTTAACACTAGAGAGAGAGACAGGTACGTTAACACTAGAGTGAGAGAGACAGGTACTTTAACACTAGAGAGAGAGAGACAGGTACGTTAACACTAGAGAGAGAGAGACAGGTACGTTAACACTAGAGAGAGAGACATGTACGTTAACACTAGAGAGAGAAAGAGACAAGTATGTTAACACTAGAGAGAGAGAGACAGGTACGTTAACACTAGAGAGAGAAAGAGACAAGTATGTTAACACTAGAGAGAGAGAGAGACAGGTACGTTAACACTAGAGAGAGAGAAAGAGACAAGTATGTTAACACTAGAGAGAGAGAGAGACAGGTACTTTAACACTAAAGAGAGAGAGACAGGTACGTTAACACTAGAGAGAGAGAAAGAGACAAGTATGTTAACACTAGAGAGAGAGAGAGACAGGTACGTTAACACTAGAGAGAGAGAGACAGGTACGTTAACACTAGAGAGAGAGACAGGTACGTTAACACTAGAGAGTGAGAGAGACAGGTACTTTAACACTAGAGAGAGAGAGACAGGTACGTTAACACTAGAGAGAGAGAGACAGGTACGTTAACACTAGAGAGAGAGACATGTACGTTAACACTAGAGAGAGAGACATGTACGTTAACACTAGAGAGAGAGACAGGTACGTTAACACTAGAGAGAGAGAGACAGGTACGTTAACACTAGAGAGAGAGAGACAGGTACGTTAACACTAGAGAGAGAGACAGATACGTTAACACTAGAGAGAGAGACAGGTACGTTAACACTAGAGAGAGAGAGACAGGTACGTTAACACTAGAGAGAGAGAGACAGGTACGTTAACACAAGAGAGAGAGACAGGTACGTTAACACTAGAGAGAGAGACAGGTACGTTAACACTAGAGAGAGAGAGACAGGTACTTTAACACTAGAGAGAGAGAGACAGGTACGTTAATACTAGAGAGAGAGACAGACCGGTACGTTAACACTAGAGAGAGAGAGACAGGTACGTTAACACTAGAGAGAGAGAGACAGGTACGTTAACACTAGAGAGAGAGACAGGTACGTTAACACTAGAGAGAGAGAGACAGGTACGTTAACACAAGAGAGAGAGACAGGTACGTTAACACTAGAGAGAGAGACAGGTACGTTAACACTAGAGAGAGAGAGACAGGTACTTTAACACTAGAGAGAGAGAGACAGGTACGTTAACACTAGAGAGAGAGAAAGAGACAAGTATGTTAACACTAGAGAGAGAGAGACAGGTACGTTAACACTAGAGAGAGAGAGAGAGAGACAGGTACGTTAACACTAGAGAGAGAGACAGACAGGTACGTTAACACTAGAGAGAGAGACAGACAGGTACGTTAACACCAGAGAGAGAGACAGGTACGTTAACACTAGAGAGAGAGACAGGTATGCTAACACTAGACAGAGAGAGACAGGTACGTTAACACTAGAGAGAGAGAGACAGGTACGTTAACACTAGAGAGAGAGAGACAGGTACTTTAACACTAGAGAGAGAGAGACAGGTACGTTAACACTAGAGAGAGAGAGACAGGTACGTTAACACTAGAGAGAGAGAGAGACAGGTATGTTAACACTAGAGAGAGAAAGAGACAAGTACGTTAACACTAGAGAGAGAGAGAGACAGGTACGTTAACACTAGAGAGAGAGAGACAGGTACGTTAACACTAGAGAGAGAGACAGACAGGTATGTTAACACTAGAGAGAGAAAGAGACAAGTATGTTAACACTAGAGAGAGAGACAGGTACGTTAACACTAGAGAGAGAGACAGGTACGTTAACACTAGAGAGAGAGACAGGTACGTTAACACTAGAGAGAGAGAGACAGGTACGTTAATACTAGAGAGAGAGACAGACCGGTATGTTAACACTAGAGAGAGAGAGACAGGTACGTTAACACTAGAGAGAGAGAGAGAGAGACAGGTACGTTAACACTAGAGAGAGAGACAGACAGGTACATTAACACTAGAGAGAGAGACAGACAGGTACGTTAACACCAGAGAGAGAGACAGGTACGTTAACACTAGAGAGAGAGACAGGTACGCTAACACTAGACAGAGAGAGACAGGTACGTTAACACTAGAGAGAGAGAGACAGGTACGTTAACACTAGAGAGAGAGAGGCAGGTACTTTAACACTAGAGAGAGAGAGACAGGTACGTTAACACTAGAGAGAGAGAGAGACAGGTACGTAAACACTAGAGAGAGAGAAAGAGACAGGTACGTTAATACTAGAGAGAGAGAGAGAGACAGGTACTTTAACACTAGAGAGAGAGACAGACAGGTACGTTAACACTAGAGAGAGAGACAGGTACGTTAACACTAGAGAGAGAGACAGACAGGTACGTTAACACTAGAGAGAGAGAGACAGGTACGTAAACACTAGAGAGAGAGAAAGAGACAGGAATGTTAACACTAGAGAGAGAGAGAGAGAGACAGGTACGTTAACACTAGAGAGAGAGACAGGTACGTTAACACTAGAGAGAGAGACAGGTACGTTAACACTAGAGAGAGAGAGACAGGTACGTTAACACTAGAGAGAGAGAAAGAGACAAGTATGTTAACACTAGAGAGAGAGAGACAGGTACGTTAACACTAGAGAGAGAGAGAGAGACAGGTACGTTAACACTAGAGAGAGAGACAGACAGGTACGTTAACACCAGAGAGAGAGACAGGTACGTTAACACTAGAGAGAGAGACAGGTACGCTAACACTAGACAGAGAGAGACAGGTACGTTAACACTAGAGAGAGAGAGACAGGTACGTTAACACTAGAGAGAGAGAGAGAGACAGGTACGTCAACACTAGAGAGAGAGACAGACAGGTACGTTAACACCAGAGAGAGAGACAGGTACGTTAACACTAGAGAGAGAGACAGGTACGCTAACACTAGACAGAGAGAGACAGGTACGTTAACACTAGAGAGAGAGAGACAGGTACGTTAACACTAGAGAGAGAGAGACAGGTACTTTAACACTAGAGAGAGAGAGACAGGTACGTTAACACTAGAGAGAGAGAGACAGGTACGTTAACACTAGAGAGAGAGAGAGACAGGTACGTAAACACTAGAGAGAGAGAGAAAGAGACAGGTACGTTAATACTAGAGAGAGAGAGAGACAGGTACTTTAACACTAGAGAGAGAGACAGACAGGTACGTTAACACTAGAGAGAGAGACAGGTACGTTAACACTAGAGAGAGAGACAGACAGGTACGTTAACACTAGAGAGAGAGAGACAGGTACGTAAACACTAGAGAGAGAGAAAGAGACAGGAATGTTAACACTAGAGAGAGAGAGAGAGAGAGACAGGTACGTTAACACTAGAGAGAGAGACAGACAGGTACGTTAACACTAGAGAGAGAGACAGGTACGTTAACACTAGAGAGAGAGAGAGACAGGTACTTTAACACTAGAGAGAGAGAGACAGGTACGTTAACACTAGAGAGAGAGACAGGTACGTTAACACTAGAGAGAGAGACAGGTACGTTAACACTAGAGAGAGAGAGACATGTACGTTAACACTAGAGAGAGAGAGACAGGTACGTTAACACTAGAGAGAGAGACAGGTACGTTAACACTAGAGAGAGAGAGACAGGTACTTTAACACTAGAGAGAGAGAGACAGGTACTTTCACACTAGAGAGAGAGAGAGAGAGACAGGTACGTTAAAACTAGAGAGAGAGAGAGACAGGTACGTTAACACTAGAGAGAGAGACAGACCGGTACGTTAACACTAGAGAGAGAGAGAGACAGGTACGTTAACACTAGAGAGAGAGAGAGAGGTACGTTAACACTAGAGAGAGAGAGAGACAGGAATATTAATTCTAGAGAGAGAGACAGGTGCGTTAATACTAGCGAGAGAGAGAGACAAGTACGTTAACACTAGAGAGAGAGACAGACAGGTATGTTAACACTAGAGAGAGAGAGACAGGTACGTAAACACTAGAGAGAGAGAAAGAGACAAGTATGTTAACACTAGAGAGAGAGAGACAGGTACGTTAACACTAGAGAGAGAGACAGGTACGTTAACACTAGAGAGAGAGAGACAGGTACGTTAACACTAGAGAGAGAGAGAGAGAGAGAGAGGTACGTTAACACTAGAGAGAGAGAGAGACAGGTACGTAAACACTAGAGAGAGAGACAGGTACGTTAACACTAGAGAGAGAGACATGTACGTTAACACTAGAGAGAGAGAGACAGGTACGTTAACACTAGAGAGAGAGAGACAGGTACGTTAACACTAGTGAGAGAGACAGACAGGTATGTTAACACTAGAGAGAGAAAGAGACAAGTGTGTTAACACTAGAGACAGAGAGAGAGACAGGTACGTTAACACTAGAGAGAGAGACAGGTACGTTAACACTAGAGAGAGAGACAGGTACGTTAACACTAGAGAGAGAGACAGGTACGTTAAAACTAGAGAGAGAGAGACCGGTACGTTAATACTAGAGAGAGAGACAGACCGGTACGTTAACACTAGAGAGAGAGAGACAGGTACGTTAACACTAGAGAGAGAGAGAGAGGTACGTTAACACTAGAGAGAGAGAGAGACAGGAATGTTAACTCTAGAGAGAGAGACAGGTACGTTAATACTAGAGAGAGAGAGAGACAGGTACGTTAACACTAGAGAGAGAGACAGGTACGTTAACACTAGAGAGAGAGAGAGAGACAGGTACGTTAACACTAGAGAGAGAGAGAGAGGTACGTTAACACTAGAGAGAGAGAGACAGGTACGTTAACACTAGAGAGAGAGAGAGACAGGTACGTTAACACTAGAGAGAGAGAGAGAGGTACGTTAACACTAGAGAGAGAGACAGACAGGTACGTTAACACTAGAGAGAGAGACAGACAGGTACGTTAACACCAGAGAGAGAGACAGGTACGTTAACACTAGAGAGAGAGACATGTACGTTAACACTAGAGAGAGAGACAGGTACGTTAACACTAGAGAGAGAGAGACAGGTACGTTAACACTAGAGAGAGAGAGACAGGTACGTTAACACTAGAGAGAGAGACAGGTACGTTAACACTAGAGAGAGAGACAGGTACGTTAACACTAGAGAGAGAGAGACAGGTACGTTAACACTAGAGAGAGAGAGACAGGTACGTTAACACAAGAGAGAGAGACAGGTACGTTAACACTAGAGAGAGAGACAGGTACGTTAACACTAGAGAGAGAGAGACAGGTACTTTAACACTAGAGAGAGAGAGACAGGTACGTTAATACTAGAGAGAGAGACAGACCGGTACGTTAACACTAGAGAGAGAGAGACAGGTACGTTAACACTAGAGAGAGAGAGACAGGTACGTTAACACTAGAGAGAGAGACAGGTACGTTAACACTAGAGAGAGAGAGACAGGTACGTTAACACAAGAGAGAGAGACAGGTACGTTAACACTAGAGAGAGAGACAGGTACGTTAACACTAGAGAGAGAGAGACAGGTACTTTAACACTAGAGAGAGAGAGACAGGTACGTTAACACTAGAGAGAGAGAAAGAGACAAGTATGTTAACACTAGAGAGAGAGAGACAGGTACGTTAACACTAGAGAGAGAGAGAGAGAGACAGGTACGTTAACACTAGAGAGAGAGACAGACAGGTACGT
This sequence comes from Taurulus bubalis, assembly GCF_910589615.1. Taxonomy (NCBI): domain Eukaryota; kingdom Metazoa; phylum Chordata; class Actinopteri; order Perciformes; family Cottidae; genus Taurulus; species Taurulus bubalis. The sequence continues at coordinate 641,830 of NC_136589.1, read as the reverse complement.
TAACACTAGAGAGAGAGACAGACAGGTACGTTAACACCAGAGAGAGAGACAGGTACGTTAACACTAGAGATAGAGACAGGTATGCTAACACTAGACAGAGAGAGACAGGTACGTTAACACTAGAGAGAGAGAGACAGGTACGTTAACACTAGAGAGAGAGAGACAGGTACTTTAACACTAGAGAGAGAGAGACAGGTACGTTAACACTAGAGAGAGAGAGACAGGTACGTTAACACTAGAGAGAGAGAGAGACAGGTATGTTAACACTAGAGAGAGAAAGAGACAAGTACGTTAACACTAGAGAGAGAGAGAGACAGGTACGTTAACACTAGAGAGAGAGAGACAGGTACGTTAACACTAGAGAGAGAGACAGACAGGTATGTTAACACTAGAGAGAGAAAGAGACAAGTATGTTAACACTAGAGAGAGAGACAGGTACGTTAACACTAGAGAGAGAGACAGGTACGTTAACACTAGAGAGAGAGACAGGTACGTTAACACTAGAGAGAGAGAGACAGGTACGTTAATACTAGAGAGAGAGACAGACCGGTATGTTAACACTAGAGAGAGAGAGACAGGTACGTTAACACTAGAGAGAGAGAGAGAGAGACAGGTACGTTAACACTAGAGAGAGAGACAGACAGGTACATTAACACTAGAGAGAGAGACAGACAGGTACGTTAACACCAGAGAGAGAGACAGGTACGTTAACACTAGAGAGAGAGACAGGTACGCTAACACTAGACAGAGAGAGACAGGTACGTTAACACTAGAGAGAGAGAGACAGGTACGTTAACACTAGAGAGAGAGAGGCAGGTACTTTAACACTAGAGAGAGAGAGACAGGTACGTTAACACTAGAGAGAGAGAGAGACAGGTACGTAAACACTAGAGAGAGAGAAAGAGACAGGTACGTTAATACTAGAGAGAGAGAGAGAGACAGGTACTTTAACACTAGAGAGAGAGACAGACAGGTACGTTAACACTAGAGAGAGAGACAGGTACGTTAACACTAGAGAGAGAGACAGACAGGTACGTTAACACTAGAGAGAGAGAGACAGGTACGTAAACACTAGAGAGAGAGAAAGAGACAGGAATGTTAACACTAGAGAGAGAGAGAGAGAGACAGGTACGTTAACACTAGAGAGAGAGACAGGTACGTTAACACTAGAGAGAGAGACAGGTACGTTAACACTAGAGAGAGAGAGACAGGTACGTTAACACTAGAGAGAGAGAAAGAGACAAGTATGTTAACACTAGAGAGAGAGAGACAGGTACGTTAACACTAGAGAGAGAGAGAGAGACAGGTACGTTAACACTAGAGAGAGAGACAGACAGGTACGTTAACACCAGAGAGAGAGACAGGTACGTTAACACTAGAGAGAGAGAGACAGGTACGTAAACACTAGAGAGAGAGAAAGAGACAGGAATGTTAACACTAGAGAGAGAGAGAGAGAGAGACAGGTACGTTAACACTAGAGAGAGAGACAGACAGGTACGTTAACACTAGAGAGAGAGACAGGTACGTTAACACTAGAGAGAGAGAGAGACAGGTACTTTAACACTAGAGAGAGAGAGACAGGTACGTTAACACTAGAGAGAGAGACAGGTACGTTAACACTAGAGAGAGAGACAGGTACGTTAACACTAGAGAGAGAGAGACATGTACGTTAACACTAGAGAGAGAGAGACAGGTACGTTAACACTAGAGAGAGAGACAGGTACGTTAACACTAGAGAGAGAGAGACAGGTACTTTAACACTAGAGAGAGAGAGACAGGTACTTTCACACTAGAGAGAGAGAGAGAGAGACAGGTACGTTAAAACTAGAGAGAGAGAGAGACAGGTACGTTAACACTAGAGAGAGAGACAGACCGGTACGTTAACACTAGAGAGAGAGAGAGACAGGTACGTTAACACTAGAGAGAGAGAGAGAGGTACGTTAACACTAGAGAGAGAGAGAGACAGGAATATTAATTCTAGAGAGAGAGACAGGTGCGTTAATACTAGCGAGAGAGAGAGACAAGTACGTTAACACTAGAGAGAGAGACAGACAGGTATGTTAACACTAGAGAGAGAGAGACAGGTACGTAAACACTAGAGAGAGAGAAAGAGACAAGTATGTTAACACTAGAGAGAGAGAGACAGGTACGTTAACACTAGAGAGAGAGACAGGTACGTTAACACTAGAGAGAGAGAGACAGGTACGTTAACACTAGAGAGAGAGAGAGAGAGAGAGAGGTACGTTAACACTAGAGAGAGAGAGAGACAGGTACGTAAACACTAGAGAGAGAGACAGGTACGTTAACACTAGAGAGAGAGACATGTACGTTAACACTAGAGAGAGAGAGACAGGTACGTTAACACTAGAGAGAGAGAGACAGGTACGTTAACACTAGTGAGAGAGACAGACAGGTATGTTAACACTAGAGAGAGAAAGAGACAAGTGTGTTAACACTAGAGACAGAGAGAGAGACAGGTACGTTAACACTAGAGAGAGAGACAGGTACGTTAACACTAGAGAGAGAGACAGGTACGTTAACACTAGAGAGAGAGACAGGTACGTTAAAACTAGAGAGAGAGAGACCGGTACGTTAATACTAGAGAGAGAGACAGACCGGTACGTTAACACTAGAGAGAGAGAGACAGGTACGTTAACACTAGAGAGAGAGAGAGAGGTACGTTAACACTAGAGAGAGAGAGAGACAGGAATGTTAACTCTAGAGAGAGAGACAGGTACGTTAATACTAGAGAGAGAGAGAGACAGGTACGTTAACACTAGAGAGAGAGACAGGTACGTTAACACTAGAGAGAGAGAGAGAGACAGGTACGTTAACACTAGAGAGAGAGAGAGAGGTACGTTAACACTAGAGAGAGAGAGACAGGTACGTTAACACTAGAGAGAGAGAGAGACAGGTACGTTAACACTAGAGAGAGAGAGAGAGGTACGTTAACACTAGAGAGAGAGACAGACAGGTACGTTAACACTAGAGAGAGAGACAGACAGGTACGTTAACACCAGAGAGAGAGACAGGTACGTTAACACTAGAGAGAGAGACATGTACGTTAACACTAGAGAGAGAGACAGGTACGTTAACACTAGAGAGAGAGAGACAGGTACGTTAACACTAGAGAGAGAGAGACAGGTACGTTAACACTAGAGAGAGAGACAGGTACGTTAACACTAGAGAGAGAGACAGGTACGTTAACACTAGAGAGAGAGAGACAGGTACGTTAACACTAGAGAGAGAGAGACAGGTACGTTAACACAAGAGAGAGAGACAGGTACGTTAACACTAGAGAGAGAGACAGGTACGTTAACACTAGAGAGAGAGAGACAGGTACTTTAACACTAGAGAGAGAGAGACAGGTACGTTAATACTAGAGAGAGAGACAGACCGGTACGTTAACACTAGAGAGAGAGAGACAGGTACGTTAACACTAGAGAGAGAGAGACAGGTACGTTAACACTAGAGAGAGAGACAGGTACGTTAACACTAGAGAGAGAGAGACAGGTACGTTAACACAAGAGAGAGAGACAGGTACGTTAACACTAGAGAGAGAGACAGGTACGTTAACACTAGAGAGAGAGAGACAGGTACTTTAACACTAGAGAGAGAGAGACAGGTACGTTAACACTAGAGAGAGAGAAAGAGACAAGTATGTTAACACTAGAGAGAGAGAGACAGGTACGTTAACACTAGAGAGAGAGAGAGAGAGACAGGTACGTTAACACTAGAGAGAGAGACAGACAGGTACGTTAACACTAGAGAGAGAGACAGACAGGTACGTTAACACCAGAGAGAGAGACAGGTACGTTAACACTAGAGATAGAGACAGGTATGCTAACACTAGACAGAGAGAGACAGGTACGTTAACACTAGAGAGAGAGAGACAGGTACGTTAACACTAGAGAGAGAGAGACAGGTACTTTAACACTAGAGAGAGAGAGACAGGTACGTTAACACTAGAGAGAGAGAGACAGGTACGTTAACACTAGAGAGAGAGAGAGACAGGTATGTTAACACTAGAGAGAGAAAGAGACAAGTACGTTAACACTAGAGAGAGAGAGAGACAGGTACGTTAACACTAGAGAGAGAGAGACAGGTACGTTAACACTAGAGAGAGAGACAGACAGGTATGTTAACACTAGAGAGAGAAAGAGACAAGTATGTTAACACTAGAGAGAGAGACAGGTACGTTAACACTAGAGAGAGAGACAGGTACGTTAACACTAGAGAGAGAGACAGGTACGTTAACACTAGAGAGAGAGAGACAGGTACGTTAATACTAGAGAGAGAGACAGACCGGTATGTTAACACTAGAGAGAGAGAGACAGGTACGTTAACACTAGAGAGAGAGAGAGAGAGACAGGTACGTTAACACTAGAGAGAGAGACAGACAGGTACATTAACACTAGAGAGAGAGACAGACAGGTACGTTAACACCAGAGAGAGAGACAGGTACGTTAACACTAGAGAGAGAGACAGGTACGCTAACACTAGACAGAGAGAGACAGGTACGTTAACACTAGAGAGAGAGAGACAGGTACGTTAACACTAGAGAGAGAGAGGCAGGTACTTTAACACTAGAGAGAGAGAGACAGGTACGTTAACACTAGAGAGAGAGAGAGACAGGTACGTAAACACTAGAGAGAGAGAAAGAGACAGGTACGTTAATACTAGAGAGAGAGAGAGAGACAGGTACTTTAACACTAGAGAGAGAGACAGACAGGTACGTTAACACTAGAGAGAGAGACAGGTACGTTAACACTAGAGAGAGAGACAGACAGGTACGTTAACACTAGAGAGAGAGAGACAGGTACGTAAACACTAGAGAGAGAGAAAGAGACAGGAATGTTAACACTAGAGAGAGAGAGAGAGAGACAGGTACGTTAACACTAGAGAGAGAGACAGGTACGTTAACACTAGAGAGAGAGACAGGTACGTTAACACTAGAGAGAGAGAGACAGGTACGTTAACACTAGAGAGAGAGAAAGAGACAAGTATGTTAACACTAGAGAGAGAGAGACAGGTACGTTAACACTAGAGAGAGAGAGAGAGACAGGTACGTTAACACTAGAGAGAGAGACAGACAGGTACGTTAACACCAGAGAGAGAGACAGGTACGTTAACACTAGAGAGAGAGACAGGTACGCTAACACTAGACAGAGAGAGACAGGTACGTTAACACTAGAGAGAGAGAGACAGGTACGTTAACACTAGAGAGAGAGAGAGAGACAGGTACGTCAACACTAGAGAGAGAGACAGACAGGTACGTTAACACCAGAGAGAGAGACAGGTACGTTAACACTAGAGAGAGAGACAGGTACGCTAACACTAGACAGAGAGAGACAGGTACGTTAACACTAGAGAGAGAGAGACAGGTACGTTAACACTAGAGAGAGAGAGACAGGTACTTTAACACTAGAGAGAGAGAGACAGGTACGTTAACACTAGAGAGAGAGAGACAGGTACGTTAACACTAGAGAGAGAGAGAGACAGGTACGTAAACACTAGAGAGAGAGAGAAAGAGACAGGTACGTTAATACTAGAGAGAGAGAGAGACAGGTACTTTAACACTAGAGAGAGAGACAGACAGGTACGTTAACACTAGAGAGAGAGACAGGTACGTTAACACTAGAGAGAGAGACAGACAGGTACGTTAACACTAGAGAGAGAGAGACAGGTACGTAAACACTAGAGAGAGAGAAAGAGACAGGAATGTTAACACTAGAGAGAGAGAGAGAGAGAGACAGGTACGTTAACACTAGAGAGAGAGACAGACAGGTACGTTAACACTAGAGAGAGAGACAGGTACGTTAACACTAGAGAGAGAGAGAGACAGGTACTTTAACACTAGAGAGAGAGAGACAGGTACGTTAACACTAGAGAGAGAGACAGGTACGTTAACACTAGAGAGAGAGACAGGTACGTTAACACTAGAGAGAGAGACAGACAGGTACGTTAACACTAGAGAGAGAGAGACAGGTACGTAAACACTAGAGAGAGAGAAAGAGACAGGAATGTTAACACTAGAGAGAGAGAGAGAGAGACAGGTACGTTAACACTAGAGAGAGAGACAGGTACGTTAACACTAGAGAGAGAGACAGGTACGTTAACACTAGAGAGAGAGAGACAGGTACGTTAACACTAGAGAGAGAGACAGACAGGTACGTTAACACTAGAGAGAGAGACAGGTACGTTAACACTAGAGAGAGAGACAGACAGGTACGTTAACACTAGAGAGAGAGAGACAGGTACGTAAACACTAGAGAGAGAGAAAGAGACAGGAATGTTAACACTAGAGAGAGAGAGAGAGAGACAGGTACGTTAACACTAGAGAGAGAGACAGGTACGTTAACACTAGAGAGAGAGACAGGTACGTTAACACTAGAGAGAGAGAGACAGGTACGTTAACACTAGAGAGAGAGAAAGAGACAAGTATGTTAACACTAGAGAGAGAGAGACAGGTACGTTAACACTAGAGAGAGAGAGAGAGACAGGTACGTTAACACTAGAGAGAGAGACAGACAGGTACGTTAACACCAGAGAGAGAGACAGGTACGTTAACACTAGAGAGAGAGACAGGTACGCTAACACTAGACAGAGAGAGACAGGTACGTTAACACTAGAGAGAGAGAGACAGGTACGTTAACACTAGAGAGAGAGAGAGAGACAGGTACGTCAACACTAGAGAGAGAGACAGACAGGTACGTTAACACCAGAGAGAGAGACAGGTACGTTAACACTAGAGAGAGAGACAGGTACGCTAACACTAGAGAGAGAGAGACAGGTACGTTAACACTAGAGAGAGAGAGACAGGTACGTTAACACTAGAGAGAGAGAGACAGGTACTTTAACACTAGAGAGAGAGAGACAGGTACGTTAACACTAGAGAGAGAGAGACAGGTACGTTAACACTAGAGAGAGAGAGAGACAGGTACGTAAACACTAGAGAGAGAGAGAAAGAGACAGGTACGTTAATACTAGAGAGAGAGAGAGACAGGTACGTTAACACTAGAGAGAGAGACAGACAGGTACGTTAACACTAGAGAGAGAGACAGGTACGTTAACACTAGAGAGAGAGACAGACAGGTACGTTAACACTAGAGAGAGAGAGACAGGTACGTAAACACTAGAGAGAGAGAAAGAGACAGGAATGTTAACACTAGAGAGAGAGAGAGAGAGAGACAGGTACGTTAACACTAGAGAGAGAGACAGACAGGTACGTTAACACTAGAGAGAGAGACAGGTACGTTAACACTAGAGAGAGAGAGAGACAGGTACGTTAACACTAGAGAGAGAGAGACAGGTACGTTAACACTAGAGAGAGAGACAGGTACGTTAACACTAGAGAGAGAGACAGGTACGTTAACACTAGAGAGAGAGAGACATGTACGTTAACACTAGAGAGAGAGAGACAGGTACGTTAACACTAGAGAGAGAGACAGGTACGTTAACACTAGAGAGAGAGAGACAGGTACTTTAACACTAGAGAGAGAGAGACAGGTACTTTCACACTAGAGAGAGAGAGAGAGAGACAGGTACGTTAAAACTAGAGAGAGAGAGAGACAGGTACGTTAACACTAGAGAGAGAGACAGACCGGTACGTTAACACTAGAGAGAGAGAGAGACAGGTACGTTAACACTAGAGAGAGAGAGAGAGGTACGTTAACACTAGAGAGAGAGAGAGACAGGAATATTAATTCTAGAGAGAGAGACAGGTGCGTTAATACTAGCGAGAGAGAGAGACAAGTACGTTAACACTAGAGAGAGAGACAGACAGGTATGTTAACACTAGAGAGAGAGAGACAGGTACGTAAACACTAGAGAGAGAGAAAGAGACAAGTATGTTAACACTAGAGAGAGAGAGACAGGTACGTTAACACTAGAGAGAGAGACAGGTACGTTAACACTAGAGAGAGAGAGACAGGTACGTTAACACTAGAGAGAGAGAGAGAGAGAGAGAGGTACGTTAACACTAGAGAGAGAGAGAGACAGGTACATTAACACTAGAGAGAGAGACAGGTACGTTAACACTAGAGAGAGAGACATGTACGTTAACACTAGAGAGAGAGAGACAGGTACGTTAACACTAGAGAGAGAGAGACAGGTACGTTAACACTAGTGAGAGAGACAGACAGGTATGTTAACACTAGAGAGAGAAAGAGACAAGTGTGTTAACACTAGAGACAGAGAGAGAGACAGGTACGTTAACACTAGAGAGAGAGACAGGTACGTTAACACTAGAGAGAGACAGGTACGTTAACACTAGAGAGAGAGACAAGTACGTTAAAACTAGAGAGAGAGAGACCGGTACGTTAATACTAGAGAGAGAGACAGACCGGTACGTTAACACTAGAGAGAGAGAGACAGGTACGTTAACACTAGAGAGAGAGAGAGAGGTACGTTAACACTAGAGAGAGAGAGAGACAGGAATGTTAACTCTAGAGAGAGAGACGGGTACGTTAATACTAGAGAGAGAGAGAGACAGGTACGTTAACACTAGAGAGAGAGACAGGTACGTTAACACTAGAGAGAGAGAGAGAGACAGGTACGTTAACACTAGAGAGAGAGAGAGAGGTACGTTAACACTAGAGAGAGAGAGACAGGTACGTTAACACTAGAGAGAGAGAGAGACAGGTACGTTAACACTAGAGAGAGAGAGAGAGGTACGTTAACACTAGAGAGAGAGACAGACAGGTACGTTAACACTAGAGAGAGAGACAGACAGGTACGTTAACACCAGAGAGAGAGACAGGTACGTTAACACTAGAGAGAGAGACAGGTACGCTAACACTAGACAGAGAGACAGACAGGTACGTTAACACCAGAGAGAGAGAGACAGACAGGTACGTTAACACCAGAGAGAGAGAGACAGGTATGTTAACACTAGAGAGAGAGACAGGTGCGTTAACACTAGAGAGAGAGAGAGAGAGACAGGTACTTTAACACTAGAGAGAGAGACAGGTACGTTAACACTAGAGAGAGAGAGAGACAGGTACATTAATACTAGAGAGAGAGACAGACCGGTACGTTAACACTAGAGAGAGAGAGAGACAGGTACGTTAACACTAGAGAGAGAGAGAGAGACAGGTATGTTAACACTAGAGAGAGAGACAGGTGCGTTAACACTAGAGAGAGAGAGAGAGAGAGAGAGACAGGTACTTTAACACTAGAGAGAGATACATGTACGTTAACACTAGAGAGAGAGACAGGTACGTTAACACTAGAGAGAGAGACAGACAGGTATGTTAACACTAGAGAGAGAGACAGGTGCGTTAACACTAGAGAGAGAGAGACATGTACTTTAACACTAGAGAGAGAGAGAGGTACGTTAACACTAGAGAGAGAGAGAGACAGGTACTTTAACACTAGAGAGAGAGAGGTACGTTAACACTAGAGAGAGAGACAGGTACGTTAACACTAGAGAGAGAGAGAGAGACAGGTACGTTAACACTAGAGAGAGAGAGAGAGACAGGTACGTTAACACTAGAGAGAGAGAGACAGGTACGTTAACACTAGAGAGAGACAGGTACGTTAACACTAGAGAGAGAGAGACAGGTACTTTAACACTAGAGAGAGAGAGAGAGGTACGTTAACACTAGAGAGAGAGACAGGTACGTTAACACTACAGAGAGAGAGAGAGAGAGAGACAGGTACGTAAACACTACAGAGAGAGAGACAGGTACTTTAACACTAGAGAGAGAGAGACAGGTACGTTAACACTGGAGAGAGAGACAGGTACTTTAACACTAGAGAGAGAGAGAGACAAGTACGTTAAAACTAGAGAGAGAGAGACAGGTACGTTAACACTAGAGAGAGAGAGAGGTACGTTAACACTAGAGAGAGAGAGAGAGACAAGTACGTTAAAACTAGAGAGAGAGAGACAGGTACGTTAACACTAGAGAGAGAGACAGGTACGTTAACACTAGAGAGAGAGACAGGTACATTAACACTAGAGAGAGAGAGAGAGACAGGTTCGTTAACACTAGAGAGAGAGAGAGACAGGTACGTTAAAACTAGAGAGAGAGAGAGACAGGTTCGTTAACACTAGAGAGAGAGACAGGCTGTCACATTATTATTAGTACCTTTACAGTGTGGTATTAGTACATTTACACTGCAGTAGAGGTAGTAATACTGCAGTAGAGGTAGTAATACTCGCAGTAGAGGTAGTAATACTCGCAGTAGGGTAGTAATACTCGCAGAAGATGTTGTAACACTCGCAGTAGAGGTAGTAATACTAGCAATACTGTGGTAGTAATACTCGCAGTAGAGGTAGTAATACTCGCAGTAGGGTAGTAATACTAGCAGTAGAGGTAGTAATACTCGCAGTAAATGTAGTAATACTCGCAGTAGAGGTAGTAATACTCACAGTAGAGGTAGTAATACTCGCAGTAGAGGTAGAAATACTCACAGTAGGGTAGTAATACTCGCAGTACTGTGGTAGTAATACTCGCAGTAGATGTAGTAATACTTGCAGTAGGGTAGTAATACTCGCAGTAGGGTAGTAATACTCGCAGTAGAGGTAGTAATACTAGCAGTAGAGGTAGTAATACTAGCAGTAGAGGTAGTAATACTCGCAGTAAATGTAGTAATACTCGCAGTAGAGGTAGTAATACTCACAGTAGAGGTAGTAATACTCGCAGTACTGTGGTAGTAATACTCGCAGTACTGTGGTAGTAATACTCGCAGTGGGGTAGTAATACTCGCAGTGGGGTAGTAATACTCACAGTAGAGGTAGTAATACTCGCAGTAGATGTAGTAATACTCGCAGTAGATGTAGTAATACTCGCAGTAGATGTAGTAATACTCGCAGTACTGTGTTGTTGTACTGCAGTAGGGTAGTAATACTCGCAGTAGGGTAGTAATACTCGCAGTACTGTGGTAGTAATACTCGCAGTAGATGTAGTAATATTCGCAGTAGATGTAGTAATACTCGCAGTAGGGTAGTAATACTCGCAGTAGAGGTAGTAATACTCGCAGTAGGGTAGTAATACTCGCAGTAGATGTAGTAATACTCGCAGTAGAGGTAGTAATACTAGCAGTAGAGGTAGTAATACTAGCAGTAGAGGTAGTAATACTCGCAGTAAATGTAGTAATACTCGCAGTAGAGGTAGTAATACTCACAGTAGAGGTAGTAATACTCGCAGTACTGTGGTAGTAATACTCGCAGTACTGTGGTAGTAATACTCGCAGTGGGGTAGTAATACTCACAGTAGAGGTAGTAATACTCGCAGTAGATGTAGTAATACTCGCAGTAGATGTAGTAATACTCGCAGTACTGTGTTGTTGTACTGCAGTAGGGTAGTAATACTCGCAGTAGGGTAGTAATACTCGCAGTACTGTGGTAGTAATACTCGCAGTAGATGTAGTAATACTTGCAGTAGGGTAGTAATACTCGCAGTAGGGTAGTAATACTCGCAGTAGAGGTAGTAATACTAGCAGTAGAGGTAGTAATACTAGCAGTAGGGTAGTAATATTCGCAGTAGATGTAGTAATACTCGCAGTAGGGTAGTAATACTCGCAGTAGAGGTAGTAATACTAGCAGTAGAGGTAGTAATACTAGCAGTAGGGTAGTAATATTCGCAGTAGATGTAGTAATACTCGCAGTAGGGTAGTAATACTCGCAGTAGAGGTAGTAATACTCGCAGTAGGGTAGTAATACTCGCAGTAGATGTAGTAATACTCGCAGTAGGGTAGTAATACTCGCAGTACTGTGGTAGTAATACTTGCAGTACTGTGGTAGTAATACTCGCAGTAGATGTAGTAATACTCGCAGTAGGGTAGTAATACTCGCAGTACTGTGTTGTTGTACTGCAGTAGGGTAGTAATACTCGCAGTAGGGTAGTAATACTCGCAGTACTGTGGTAGTAATACTCGCAGTAGATGTAGTAATACTTGCAGTAGGGTAGTAATACTCGCAGTAGGGTAGTAATACTCGCAGTAGGGTAGTAATACTCGCAGTAGAGGTAGTAATACTCGCAGTAGAGGTAGTAATACTAGCAGTAGAGGTAGTAATACTAGCAGTAGGGTAGTAATATTCGCAGTAGATGTAGTAATACTCGCAGTAGGGTAGTAATACTCGCAGTAGAGGTAGTAATACTAGCAGTAGAGGTAGTAATACTAGCAGTAGGGTAGTAATACTCGCAGTAGATGTAGTAATACTCGCAGTAGGGTAGTAATACTCGCAGTAGAGGTAGTAATACTAGCAGTAGAGGTAGTAATACTAGCAGTAGGGTAGTAATACTCGCAGTAGATGTAGTAATACTCGCAGTAGGGTAGTAATACTCGCAGTACTGTGTTGTTGTACTGCAGTAGGGTAGTAATACTCGCAGTAGGGTAGTAATACTCGCAGTACTGTGGTAGTAATACTCGCAGTAGATGTAGTAATACTTGCAGTAGGGTAGTAATACTCGCAGTAGGGTAGTAATACTCGCAGTAGGGTAGTAATACTCGCAGTAGAGGTAGTAATACTAGCAGTAGAGGTAGTAATACTAGCAGTAGGGTAGTAATATTCGCAGTAGATGTAGTAATACTCGCAGTAGGGTAGTAATACTCGCAGTAGAGGTAGTAATACTAGCAGTAGAGGTAGTAATACTAGCAGTAGGGTAGTAATACTCGCAGTAGATGTAGTAATACTCGCAGCAGGGTAGTAATACTCGCAGTACTGTGGTAGTAATACTCGCAGTACTGTGGTAGTAATACTCGCAGTAGATGTAGTAATACTCGCAGTGGGGTAGTAATACTCGCAGTAGAGGTAGTAATACTCGCAGTAGAGGTAGTAATATTCGCAGTAGGGTAGTAATACTCGCAGTAGATGTAGTAATACTCGCAGCAGGGTAGTAATACTCGCAGTACTGTGGTAGTAATACTCGCAGTACTGTGGTAGTAATACTCGCAGTAGATGTAGTAATACTTGCAGTAGGGTAGTAATACTCACAGTAGAGGTAGTAATACTAGCAGTAGAGGTAGTAATACAAGCAGTAGGGTAGTAATATTCGCAGTAGGGTAGTAATACTCGCAGTAGAGGTAGTAATACTAGCAGTAGGGTAGTAATACTCGCAGTAGATGTAGTAATACTCGCAGTAGGGTAGTAATACTCGCAGTACTGTGGTAGTAATACTCGCAGTACTGTGGTAGTAATACTCGCAGTAGATGTAGTAATACTCACAGTAGATGTAGTAATACTCGCAGTAGGGTAGTAATACTCGCAGTACTGTGGTAGTAATACTCGCAGTAGATGTAGTAATACTTGCAGTAGGGTAGTAATACTCGCAGTAGGGTAGTAATACTCGCAGTAGAGGTAGTAATACTAGCAGTAGAGGTAGTAATACTAGCAGTAGGGTAGTAATATTCGCAGTAGATGTAGTAATACTCGCAGTAGGGTAGCAATACTCGCAGTAGAGGTAGTAATACTAGCAGTAGAGGTAGTAATACTAGCAGTAGGGTAGTAATACTCGCAGTAGATGTAGTAATACTCGCAGTAGGGTAGTAATACTCGCAGTACTGTGGTAGTAATACTCGCAGTACTGTGGTAGTAATACTCGCAGTAGATGTAGTAATACTCGCAGTGGGGTAGTAATACTCGCAGTAGATGTAGTAATACTCGCAGTAGATGTAGTAATACTCGCAGTAGATGTAGTAATACTCGCAGTAGGGTAGTAATACTCGCAGTACTGTGTTGTTGTACTGCAGTAGGGTAGTAATACTCGCAGTAGGGTAGTAATACTCGCAGTACTGTGGTAGTAATACTCGCAGTAGATGTAGTAATACTTGCAGTAGGGTAGTAATACTCGCAGTAGGGTAGTAATACTCGCAGTATAGGTAGTAATACTAGCAGTAGAGGTAGTAATACTAGCAGTAGGGTAGTAATATTCGCAGTAGATGTAGTAATACTCGCAGTAGGGTAGTAATACTCGCAGTAGAGGTAGTAATACTAGCAGTAGAGGTAGTAATACTAGCAGTAGGGTAGTAATACTCGCAGTAGATGTAGTAATACTCGCAGTAGGGTAGTAATACTCGCAGTACTGTGGTAGTAATACTCGCAGTAGATGTAGTAATACTCGCAGTAGGGTAGTAATACTCGCAGTACTGTGTTGTTGTACTGCAGTAGGGTAGTAATACTCGCAGTAGGGTAGTAATACTCGCAGTACTGTGGTAGTAATACTCGCAGTAGATGTAGTAATACTTGCAGTAGGGTAGTAATACTCGCAGTAGGGTAGTAATACTCGCAGTAGAGGTAGTAATACTAGCAGTAGAGGTAGTAATACTAGCAGTAGGGTAGTAATATTCGCAGTAGATGTAGTAATACTCGCAGTAGGGTAGTAATACTCGCAGTAGAGGTAGTAATACTAGCAGTAGAGGTAGTAATACTAGCAGTAGGGTAGTAATACTCGCAGTAGATGTAGTAATACTCGCAGCAGGGTAGTAATACTCGCAGTACTGTGGTAGTAATACTCGCAGTACTGTGGTAGTAATACTCGCAGTAGATGTAGTAATACTCGCAGTGGGGTAGTAATACTCGCAGTAGAGGTAGTAATACTCGCAGTAGAGGTAGTAATATTCGCAGTAGGGTAGTAATACTCGCAGTAGATGTAGTAATACTCGCAGCAGGGTAGTAATACTCGCAGTACTGTGGTAGTAATACTCGCAGTACTGTGGTAGTAATACTCGCAGTAGATGTAGTAATACTTGCAGTAGGGTAGTAATACTCACAGTAGAGGTAGTAATACTAGCAGTAGAGGTAGTAATACAAGCAGTAGGGTAGTAATATTCGCAGTAGGGTAGTAATACTCGCAGTAGAGGTAGTAATACTAGCAGTAGGGTAGTAATACTCGCAGTAGATGTAGTAATACTCGCAGTAGGGTAGTAATACTCGCAGTACTGTGGTAGTAATACTCGCAGTACTGTGGTAGTAATACTCGCAGTAGATGTAGTAATACTCACAGTAGATGTAGTAATACTCGCAGTAGGGTAGTAATACTCGCAGTACTGTGGTAGTAATACTCGCAGTAGATGTAGTAATACTTGCAGTAGGGTAGTAATACTCGCAGTAGGGTAGTAATACTCGCAGTAGAGGTAGTAATACTAGCAGTAGAGGTAGTAATACTAGCAGTAGGGTAGTAATATTCGCAGTAGATGTAGTAATACTCGCAGTAGGGTAGCAATACTCGCAGTAGAGGTAGTAATACTAGCAGTAGAGGTAGTAATACTAGCAGTAGGGTAGTAATACTCGCAGTAGATGTAGTAATACTCGCAGTAGGGTAGTAATACTCGCAGTACTGTGGTAGTAATACTCGCAGTACTGTGGTAGTAATACTCGCAGTAGATGTAGTAATACTCGCAGTGGGGTAGTAATACTCGCAGTAGATGTAGTAATACTCGCAGTAGATGTAGTAATACTCGCAGTAGATGTAGTAATACTCGCAGTAGGGTAGTAATACTCGCAGTACTGTGTTGTTGTACTGCAGTAGGGTAGTAATACTCGCAGTAGGGTAGTAATACTCGCAGTACTGTGGTAGTAATACTCGCAGTAGATGTAGTAATACTTGCAGTAGGGTAGTAATACTCGCAGTAGGGTAGTAATACTCGCAGTATAGGTAGTAATACTAGCAGTAGAGGTAGTAATACTAGCAGTAGGGTAGTAATATTCGCAGTAGATGTAGTAATACTCGCAGTAGGGTAGTAATACTCGCAGTAGAGGTAGTAATACTAGCAGTAGAGGTAGTAATACTAGCAGTAGGGTAGTAATACTCGCAGTAGATGTAGTAATACTCGCAGTAGGGTAGTAATACTCGCAGTACTGTGGTAGTAATACTCGCAGTAGATGTAGTAATACTCGCAGTAGGGTAGTAATACTCGCAGTACTGTGTTGTTGTACTGCAGTAGGGTAGTAATACTCGCAGTAGGGTAGTAATACTCGCAGTACTGTGGTAGTAATACTCGCAGTAGATGTAGTAATACTTGCAGTAGGGTAGTAATACTCGCAGTAGGGTAGTAATACTCGCAGTAGGGTAGTAATACTCGCAGTAGAGGTAGTAATACTCGCAGTAGAGGTAGTAATACTCACAGTAGAGGTAGTAATACTCGCAGTAGAGGTAGAAATACTCACAGTAGGGTAGTAATACTCGCAGTACTGTGGTAGTAATACTCGCAGTAGATGTAGTAATACTTGCAGTAGGGTAGTAATACTCGCAGTAGGGTAGTAATACTCGCAGTAGAGGTAGTAATACTAGCAGTAGAGGTAGTAATACTAGCAGTAGAGGTAGTAATACTCGCAGTAAATGTAGTAATACTCGCAGTAGAGGTAGTAATACTCACAGTAGAGGTAGTAATACTCGCAGTACTGTGGTAGTAATACTCGCAGTACTGTGGTAGTAATACTCGCAGTGGGGTAGTAATACTCACAGTAGAGGTAGTAATACTCGCAGTAGATGTAGTAATACTCGCAGTAGATGTAGTAATACTCGCAGTACTGTGTTGTTGTACTGCAGTAGGGTAGTAATACTCGCAGTAGGGTAGTAATACTCGCAGTACTGTGGTAGTAATACTCGCAGTAGATGTAGTAATACTTGCAGTAGGGTAGTAATACTCGCAGTAGGGTAGTAATACTCGCAGTAGAGGTAGTAATACTAGCAGTAGAGGTAGTAATACTAGCAGTAGGGTAGTAATATTCGCAGTAGATGTAGTAATACTCGCAGTAGGGTAGTAATACTCGCAGTAGAGGTAGTAATACTAGCAGTAGAGGTAGTAATACTAGCAGTAGGGTAGTAATATTCGCAGTAGATGTAGTAAAACTCGCAGTAGGGTAGTAATACTCGCAGTAGAGGTAGTAATACTCGCAGTAGGGTAGTAATACTCGCAGTAGATGTAGTAATACTCGCAGTAGGGTAGTAATACTCGCAGTACTGTGGTAGTAATACTTGCAGTACTGTGGTAGTAATACTCGCAGTAGATGTAGTAATACTCGCAGTAGGGTAGTAATACTCGCAGTACTGTGTTGTTGTACTGCAGTAGGGTAGTAATACTCGCAGTAGGGTAGTAATACTCGCAGTACTGTGGTAGTAATACTCGCAGTAGATGTAGTAATACTTGCAGTAGGGTAGTAATACTCGCAGTAGGGTAGTAATACTCGCAGTAGGGTAGTAATACTCGCAGTAGAGGTAGTAATACTCGCAGTAGAGGTAGTAATACTAGCAGTAGAGGTAGTAATACTAGCAGTAGGGTAGTAATATTCGCATTAGATGTAGTAATACTCGCAGTAGGGTAGTAATACTCGCAGTAGAGGTAGTAATACTAGCAGTAGAGGTAGTAATACTAGCAGTAGGGTAGTAATACTCGCAGTAGATGTAGTAATACTCGCAGTAGGGTAGTAATACTCGCAGTAGAGGTAGTAATACTAGCAGTAGAGGTAGTAATACTAGCAGTAGGGTAGTAATACTCGCAGTAGATGTAGTAATACTCGCAGTAGGGTAGTAATACTCGCAGTACTGTGTTGTTGTACTGCAGTAGGGTAGTAATACTCGCAGTAGGGTAGTAATACTCGCAGTACTGTGGTAGTAATACTCGCAGTAGATGTAGTAATACTTGCAGTAGGGTAGTAATACTCGCAGTAGGGTAGTAATACTCGCAGTAGGGTAGTAATACTCGCAGTAGAGGTAGTAATACTAGCAGTAGAGGTAGTAATACTAGCAGTAGGGTAGTAATATTCGCAGTAGATGTAGTAATACTCGCAGTAGGGTAGTAATACTCGCAGTAGAGGTAGTAATACTAGCAGTAGAGGTAGTAATACTAGCAGTAGGGTAGTAATACTCGCAGTAGATGTAGTAATACTCGCAGCAGGGTAGTAATACTCGCAGTACTGTGGTAGTAATACTCGCAGTACTGTGGTAGTAATACTCGCAGTAGATGTAGTAATACTCGCAGTGGGGTAGTAATACTCGCAGTAGAGGTAGTAATACTCGCAGTAGAGGTAGTAATATTCGCAGTAGGGTAGTAATACTCGCAGTAGATGTAGTAATACTCGCAGCAGGGTAGTAATACTCGCAGTACTGTGGTAGTAATACTCGCAGTACTGTGGTAGTAATACTCGCAGTAGATGTAGTAATACTTGCAGTAGGGTAGTAATACTCACAGTAGAGGTAGTAATACTAGCAGTAGAGGTAGTAATACAAGCAGTAGGGTAGTAATATTCGCAGTAGGGTAGTAATACTCGCAGTAGAGGTAGTAATACTAGCAGTAGGGTAGTAATACTCGCAGTAGATGTAGTAATACTCGCAGTAGGGTAGTAATACTCGCAGTACTGTGGTAGTAATACTCGCAGTACTGTGGTAGTAATACTCGCAGTAGATGTAGTAATACTCACAGTAGATGTAGTAATACTCGCAGTAGGGTAGTAATACTCGCAGTACTGTGGTAGTAATACTCGCAGTAGATGTAGTAATACTTGCAGTAGGGTAGTAATACTCGCAGTAGGGTAGTAATACTCGCAGTAGAGGTAGTAATACTAGCAGTAGAGGTAGTAATACTAGCAGTAGGGTAGTAATATTCGCAGTAGATGTAGTAATACTCGCAGTAGGGTAGTAATACTCGCAGTAGAGGTAGTAATACTAGCAGTAGAGGTAGTAATACTAGCAGTAGGGTAGTAATACTCGCAGTAGATGTAGTAATACTCGCAGTAGGGTAGTAATACTCGCAGTACTGTGGTAGTAATACTCGCAGTACTGTGGTAGTAATACTCGCAGTAGATGTAGTAATACTCGCAGTGGGGTAGTAATACTCGCAGTAGATGTAGTAATACTCGCAGTAGATGTAGTAATACTCGCAGTAGATGTAGTAATACTCGCAGTAGGGTAGTAATACTCGCAGTACTGTGTTGTTGTACTGCAGTAGGGTAGTAATACTCGCAGTAGGGTAGTAATACTCGCAGTACTGTGGTAGTAATACTCGCAGTAGATGTAGTAATACTTGCAGTAGGGTAGTAATACTCGCAGTAGGGTAGTAATACTCGCAGTATAGGTAGTAATACTAGCAGTAGAGGTAGTAATACTAGCAGTAGGGTAGTAATATTCGCAGTAGATGTAGTAATACTCGCAGTAGGGTAGTAATACTCGCAGTAGAGGTAGTAATACTAGCAGTAGAGGTAGTAATACTAGCAGTAGGGTAGTAATACTCGCAGTAGATGTAGTAATACTCGCAGTAGGGTAGTAATACTCGCAGTACTGTGGTAGTAATACTCGCAGTAGATGTAGTAATACTCGCAGTAGGGTAGTAATACTCGCAGTACTGTGTTGTTGTACTGCAGTAGGGTAGTAATACTCGCAGTAGGGTAGTAATACTCGCAGTACTGTGGTAGTAATACTCGCAGTAGATG
This sequence comes from Taurulus bubalis, assembly GCF_910589615.1. Taxonomy (NCBI): domain Eukaryota; kingdom Metazoa; phylum Chordata; class Actinopteri; order Perciformes; family Cottidae; genus Taurulus; species Taurulus bubalis. The sequence continues at coordinate 622,455 of NC_136589.1, read as the reverse complement.
TAGTAATACTTGCAGTAGGGTAGTAATACTCGCAGTAGGGTAGTAATACTCGCAGTAGGGTAGTAATACTCGCAGTAGAGGTAGTAATACTAGCAGTAGAGGTAGTAATACTAGCATTAGGGTAGTAATATTCGCAGTAGATGTAGTAATACTCGCAGTAGAGGTAGTAATACTAGCAGTAGAGGTAGTAATACTAGCAGTAGAGGTAGTAATACTAGCATTAGGGTAGTAATATTCGCAGTAGATGTAGTAATACTCGCAGTAGAGGTAGTAATACTAGCAGTAGAGGTAGTAATACTAGCAGTAGGGTAGTAATATTCGCAGTAGATGTAGTAATACTCGCAGTAGAGGTAGTAATACTAGCAGTAGAGGTAGTAATACTAGCATTAGGGTAGTAATATTCGCAGTAGATGTAGTAATACTCGCAGTAGGGTAGTAATACTCGCAGTAGAGGTAGTAATACTAGCAGTAGAGGTAGTAATACTAGCAGTAGGGTAGTAATACTCGCAGTAGATGTAGTAATACTCGCAGCAGGGTAGTAATACTCGCAGTACTATGGTAGTAATACTCGCAGTAGATGTAGTAATACTCGCAGTGGGGTAGTAATACTCGCAGTAGATGTAGTAATACTCGCAGTAGAGGTAGTAATACTCGCAGTAGATGTAGTAATACTCGCAGTACTGTGGTAGTAATACTCGCAGTAGATGTAGTAATACTTGCAGTAGGGTAGTAATACTCACAGTAGAGGTAGTAATACTAGCAGTAGAGGTAGTAATACAAGCAGTAGGGTAGTAATATTCGCAGTAGGGTAGTAATACTCGCAGTAGAGGTAGTAATACTCGCAGTAGAGGTAGTAATACTAGCAGTAGAGGTAGTAATACTAGCAGTAGGGTAGTAATACTCACAGTAGATGTAGTAATACTCGCAGTAGGGTAGTAATACTCGCAGTACTGTGGTAGTAATACTCGCAGTACTGTGGTAGTAATACTCGCAGTAGATGTAGTAATACTCGCAGTGGGGTAGTAATACTCGCAGTAGAGGTAGTAATACTCGCAGTAGATGTAGTAATACTCGCAGTACTGTGTTGTTGTACTGCAGTAGGGTAGTAATACTCGCAGTATGGTAGTAATACTCGCAGTACTGTGGTAGTAATACTCGCAGTAGATGTAGTAATACTTGCAGTAGGGTAGTAATACTCACAGTAGAGGTAGTAATACTAGCAGTAGAGGTAGTAATACAAGCAGTAGGGTAGTAATACTCGCAGTAGATGTAGTAATACTCGCAGTAGGGTAGTAATACTCGCAGTAGAGGTAGTAATACTAGCAGTAGAGGTAGTAATACTAGCAGTAGGGTAGTAATACTCGCAGTAAATCTAGTAATACTCGCAGTAGGGTAGTAATACTTGCAGTACTGTGGTAGTAATACTCGCAGTACTGTGGTAGTAATACTCGCAGTAGATGTAGTAATACTCGCAGTACTGTGGTAGTAATACTCGCAGTGGGGTAGTAATACTCGCATAGAGGTTGTAATACTCGCAGTAGATGTAGTAATACTCGCAGTAGGGTAGTAATACTTACAGTAGATGTAGTAATACTTGCAGTACTGTGTTGTTGTACTGCAGTAGGGTAGTAATACTCGCAGTAGGGCAGTAATACTTACAGTAGATGTAGTAATACTTGCAGTACTATGTTGTTGTACTGTAGTAGAGGTAGTAATACTCACAGTACTGTGGTAGTAATACTCGCAGTACTGTGGTAGTAATACTCGCAGTACTGTGTTGTTGTACTGTAGTAGAGGTAGTATTACTCGCAGTAGATGTAATACTCGCAGTACTGTGGTAATAATACTCGCAGTAGGGTAGTAATACTCGCAGTACTATGGTAGTAATACTCACAGTACTGTGGTAGTAATACTCGCAGTAGGGTAGTAATACTCGCAGTACTGTATTGTTGTAGTGTAGTAGAGGTAGTAATACTCGCAGTAGGGTAGTAATACTCGCAGTAGAGATAGTAGTACTCGCAGTAGAGGTAGTAATACTCGCAGTAGGGTAGTAATACTCGCAGTAGGGTAGTAATACAAGCAGTAGGGTAGTAATACTCGCAGTACTGTATTGTTGTACTATAGTAGAGGTAGTAATACTCGCAGTACTGTGGTAGTAACACTCGCAGTACTGTGGTAGTAACACTCGCAGTACTGTGGTAGTAATACTCGCAGTACTGTGGTAGTAACACTCGCAGTAGGGTAGTAATACTCGCAGTAGGGTAGTAATACTCGCAGTACTGTGGTATAATCCGCTTGTAGTAATCTGAGGTGACCGTTACTGACACCAACAGAACCGAATTTAACTGCGTGACGTCACCTGATGAAGTTGCTGGTGGTGACGTCACTCACGAACAGTCCAAAACGTTAAAACGTTATAAACGTTAAAAACGTTATAAACTACGCGCGCCGGTCTTCAGGCTCCACAAGCCGCTGCATTCAAACCAGGAAACATGACCTCTCACCCCGGTGACGCGGGTCACGTGACGCGGAGGGAGGCCACGTGACGCGGAGAGAGGTCACGTGGCGGGAAAAAAAGGCAGTGAAAGTTAAACAGCGACACCTGTTGACCGTTACGAATAATACTAATAAATATATATGTATATTACAAAACAATCTTGACTTCAAATGTACATTTTAAATAACTAACACATCAAATATAAATTTCATAGAAAAATAAGAAAAATAAATTGAATAAAACCAAATAAATTAGAATAATAAATGAAATACAAATAATAGATTTAAACATATTTAGATTGACTTCAACAGTTTGAAGACCAAATTAAATACATTAAAAAGTATTTAATTAAATACATTAAAAAGTATTAATTAAACGCAAAAATAAATTAAAATATATTTAGGTTGACTTAAAATGTTACAACATATAACTAAATGAAATACAAAAAGGGATTTAGAATAATACGTTAAAATGATGTAAAAAAGAATAACGTTAAAAAATGTACAGTAATAGTTTTTACATTTCATTTGATATTTAAATATACATATTAGTAAAACAGGTGTTTACATTACTGATCAGTTTTCTTTAATACTTCTAGTATAGAAATAATGTTATTGGACAGTATATTGTATACGACAAAGATTGTTTAATTGTAAAATCTAGAATGAGACTGTGAAATAACGCGAGAATCCACTTCATGTTATGATGTATAAATATATAAAGAAGGGTGAAATCATAGACAACTGGTTGACATAGAAACAGAAAATCAGACAATGCTGATCATTTATTTAAACAGCTTTTAATGTTCATATGAAACTGGACTATTCTGAATTACAAATTCTGTCACAGGTAACGAGTTGTTTATCATGAAAATAATATATTATGACTCCAAAACTTGTATTTTGCACTGTAGCTATAGGACACGTAGAATAAATTACTGCTTGGCTGCATGATGATAATTAAAAGACACCCGAGGGTCCATGTTGTCTCTAAAGGGTCAAACTAAACACACAGAGTTCAAACTAAAGTCAAGACACAGATCAGTATTTCAGAAACACAAGTGCACAGCACAACTCTCAACATACAGTGATATAAAGATAATATTCAGTTTTAACCATGATATATTCTGATGCAATATATCACAAACATCTGAGGCAGTTTGAATTTACATTTTCAGAATAGCTTATCAGTAAAATTCATCTCCAAAAAATAACAATCGTATAATATTTCTTCCGGTTTACAGTAAAACATTTGAACCATTTTTGCTTTGCAAAACAACTTCAAAATAAGACGTACTCTTATTTTGAAAATACACACTAGCGTTTAAAATCTGAAAGCAATTCAAAAAAATATAATTTGCAGGATTCTGCATATTTGACAAATAAAACATCCTCTTTTCTCAATACAAAGGTTTTCTTTGCCTCGTCAGCTGAGCTTTATGACTTAATAAACTGTTTGAGAAAAGTGCTTCATTAAAAAAATCAGTTTATTATGGAGAGCTTCCCTGAAGAGATGAAGATGAAAGTCTTCCGCAGGCTGCAGCTGTGAGGAAAACCAGCGGCTGAATGGTGATGGGAGGAAGTTTGTTTTGGCGTTTGAGGACCTTGTGGAGCCTGGAGCCACGTTCCTGTCAGTAGGTCCTGAGTCTGAAGACCTTGACGTTCCTGTCAGTAGGTCCTGAGTCTGAAGACCTTGACGTTCCTGTCAGTAGGTCCTGAGTCTGAAGACCTTGCTGAGCCTGGAGGTGGCGCTGGAGTACACGAGGAAGGAGCCTTCGTCGGTGCTGAAGTGTTCCCAGTCTCTGCAGCCAAACGTCAGCAGACTGTGGACTGGAACAAAGCCCTCGTAGCCCTGCCACCTGAAAGCACCACACACAACGCTCACTTCTTAAACAAAGTCTTACAAAACAGACACCAACAGACTCCATTACACACCAACAGACACCAACAGACACCAACAGAACCCACCAGACACCAACAAACACCACCAGACACCAACAAACACCACCAGACACCACCAGACACCAACAAACACCAACAAACACCAACAGACACCAACAAAGACCAACAGACACCAACAGACACCAACAAACACCAACCACCACCAGACACCAACAAACACCGACAGACACCACCAGACACCAACAGACACCAACAAACACCAACCACCAACAGACACCAACAGACACCAACAGACACCACCAGAGACCAACAAACACCAACAGACACCAACAAACACCAACCACCACCAGACACCAACAGACACCAACAGACACCAACAAACACCAACCACCAACAGACACCAACAGAACCCACCAGAGACCAACACACACCACCAGACACCAACAGACACTAGCAAACACCACCAGACACCAATAAACACCAACAGACACCAACAGACACTAACAAACACCAACAGACACCAACAGACACCAACAAACACCAACCACCACCAGACACCAACAGACACCAACAGAACCCACCAGACACCAACAGAGACCAACAAACACCACCAGACACCAGCAGACACCACCAGACACTAACAAACACCAACAGAGACCAAGAAACACCAACAGACACCAACCACCACCAGACACCAACAGACACCAACAAACACCACCAGACACCAACAAACACCAATAAACACCAACAGACACCAACAAACACCAACAGACACCAACAAACACCAACAAACACCAACAGACACCAACAGACACTAACAAACACCAACAGAGACCAAGAAACACGAAGAAACACCAACAGACACCAACAAACACCACCGGACACCATCAGACACCACCAGACACTAACAAACACCAACGGACACCAACAGACACCAACAAACACCAACCACCACCAGACACCAATAGACACCAACAGAACCCACCAGACACCAACAGAGACCAACAAACACCACCAGACACCAACAGACACCACCAGACACTAACAAACACCAACGGACACCAACAGACACCAACAGACACCAACAGAACCCACCAACCACCACCAGACACCAATAGACACCAACAGAACCCACCAGACACCAACAAACACCATCAGACACCACCGGACACCATCAGACACCACCAGACACTAACAAACACCACCAGACACTAACAAACACCACCAGACACTAACAAACACCATCAGACACCACCAGACACTAACAAACACCAACAGACACCAACAGACACCAACAGAACCCACCAGATACCAACAGACACCAACAAACACCAACAAACACCAACAGACACCAGCAGACACCAACCACCACCAGACACCAATAGACACCAACAAACACCAACAAACACCAACAAACACCAACAAACACCAACAAACACCACCGGACACCATCAGACACCACCAGACACTAACAAACACCAACGGACACCAACAGACACCAACAAACACCAACCACCACCAGACACCAATAGACACCAACAGAACCCACCAGACACCAACAGAGACCAACAAACACCACCAGACACCAACAGACACCACCAGACACTAACAAACACCAACGGACACCAACAGACACCAACAGACACCAACAGAACCCACCAACCACCACCAGACACCAATAGACACCAACAGAACCCACCAGACACCAACAAACACCATCAGACACCACCGGACACCATCAGACACCACCAGACACTAACAAACACCACCAGACACTAACAAACACCACCAGACACTAACAAACACCATCAGACACCACCAGACACTAACAAACACCAACAGACACCAACAGACACCAACAGAACCCACCAGATACCAACAGACACCAACAAACACCAACAAACACCAACAGACACCAGCAGACACCAACCACCACCAGACACCAATAGACACCAACAAACACCAACAAACACCAACAAACACCAACAAACACCAACAAACACCACCGGACACCATCAGACACCACCAGACACTAACAAACACCAACGGACACCAACAGACACCAACAGACACCAACAGACACCAACCACCACCAGACACCAATAGACACCAACAGAACCCACCAGACACCAACAGAGACCAACAAACACCACCAGACACCACCAAACACCACCAGACACTAACAAACACCAACAGACACCAACAGACACCAACAGAACCCACCAGATACCAACAGACACCAACAAACACCAACAAACACCAACAGACACCAGCAGACACCAACCACCACCAGACACCAATAGACACCAACAAACACCAACAAACACCAACAAACACCAACAAACACCACCGGACACCATCAGACACCACCAGACACTAACAAACACCAACGGACACCAACAGACACCAACAGACACCAACAGACACCAACCACCACCAGACACCAATAGACACCAACAGAACCCACCAGACACCAACAAACACCAACAAACAACACCGGACACCACCAAACACCACCAGACACCAACATACACCAACAAACACCAACAGACATCAACAGACACCAACAGAACCCACCAGACACCAACAAACACCACCAGACACCAACAAACACCACCAGACACCAACAAACACCAACAGACACCAACAGACACCAACACACATCAACAGACACCACCAGACACCACCAGACACCAACACACATCAACAGACACCAACAGAACCCACCAGACACCACCAGACACCAACAAACACCACCAGACACCAACAAACACCAACAGACACCAACACACATCAACAGACACCAACAAACACCAACAGACACCAACAGACACCAACACACATCAACAGACACCAACAGAACCCACAAGACACCAACAAACACCAACAAACACCACCAGACACTAACAAACACCAACAGACACCAACAAACACCAACAGACACCAACAAACACCAACAGACACCAACAAACACCACCAGACACCACCAGACACTAACAAACACCAACAGACACCAACAAACACCAACAGACAGATCTCAAGGACCGCCTTTTTTCACCCACGGAACATCTCAAAGATCCGGCACATCCTGTCTCAACGCGATGCAGAAACATTGATCCACGCATTTGTTACCTCAAGACTGGATTACTGTAACTCCGTTTAATCAGGCTGCCCTGGTAAATCCCTTGGATCTCTCCAACTGATCCAGAATGCTGCAGCTCGTGTACTAACGAGGACGCGGAAGAGAGATCACATTACTCCTGTACTAGCTGCTCTCCACTGGCTTCCTGTAAGATCGAGAATCATATTTAAAATCCTTCTCCTTACCTACAAAGCCTTAATTGGTGATGCACCATCATATCTTAAGGACCTTATAGTGCCATATTACCCCACGAGAGCATTACGCTCACTGAATGCAGGGTTACTTGTGGTTCCCAGAGTGTCAAAAAGTAGGTTGGGGGCTAGAGCTTTCAGTTATCGGGCTCCTCTTCTGTGGAATCAGCTTCCACTTTCAGTCCGGGGGGCAGACAGTCACCTCATTTAAGAGTAGACTTAAGACTTTCCTCTTTGATGGTGCTTATAGTTAGGGCTGTTTCAGGCTTATAGTTAGGGCTGGCTCAGGTTTGCCCTGGTCCAGCCCCTAGATATGCTGCTATAGGCCTAGACTGCTGGGGCACATTTTAGGATACACTGAGCTCCTCCTTTCCTTCTCTTCCTCTTTTTGCTCCTCCTCTCCTCCTCTTCACCTCTTCTTTCTCTCCTTCTGGATAAATGATTGTCTCTTCAATGCATATTACTAACTCTACTTTCTTTTTCTATGGATTCATGGCTGCCTGGAACCAGGGGGAGGACCCGGTTGCTGATACAACCATGGCCCTGCTGATGCAACTGGCCTGGAGCCGTCCTGCCAGCTGCCATGGCCCTGCTTTCTCCTCCCACTGCCCCTGGGATGCCCCTCCTCTCTACCTCCTTCTGCTTAATGGGTCGTGGCTATCTGGATCATGGACCATGTATACTACTCATTATATGAATCATTTCTGTCACATTCATTGAATGTGCTGTAACTCCGTTACGTTATTCATTCTGGCCACATGACATCTATTGCTTCTGTCCATCCGGGGAGAGGGATCCTCCTCTGTTGCTCTCCCTCAGGTTTCTTCCACTTTTTTTCCCTGTGAAAGGGTTTTTACTATCTTTTTGGGGGAGTTTTTCCTGATCCGATGTGAGGTCCCGGGACAGGGATGTCATGTGTACAGATTGTAAAGCCCTCCGAGGCAAACTTGTATTTGTGATGTTGGGCTATACAAAATAAACTCAATTGAATTGAACAGACACCAACAAACACCAACAAACACCACCAGACACCAACAGACCCAACAAACACCAACAACCACCACCAGACACCAACAGACACCAACAGAACCCACCAGACACCAACAGAGACCAACAGAGACCAACAAACACCAACAAACACCACCAGAGACCAACAGACACCAAGGAACACCAACAGACACCAACAGAACCCACCAGACACCAACAGACACCACCAGAGACTAACAAACACCAACAAACACCAACAGACACCAACAGACACCACCAGGGACCAACAGACACCAACAAACACCAACAGACACCAAAAAACACCAACAGACACCAACAGACACCAACAGAACCCACCAGACACCAACAGAGACCAACAGACACTAACAAACACCAACAAACACTAACAAACACCAACAAACACTAACAAACACCATCAGACACCAACAGACACCAATAAACACCAACAGACACCAACAAACACCGACAGACACCACCAGACACCAACAGACACCAACAAACACCAACAGACACCAACAGACACCAACAAACACCAACAAGCACCAACAGACACCACCAGACACTAACAAACACCAACAGACACCAACAGACACCAACAAACACCAACAAACACCACCAGAGACCAACAGACACCAAGAAACACCAACAGACACCACCAGACACCACCAGACACCAACAGACACCACCAGAGACTAACAAACACCAACAAACACCAACAGACACCAACAGACACCAACAGACACCACCAGAGACCAACAGACACCAACAGACACCAACAAACACCAACCACCACCAGACACCAACAAACACCGACAGACACCACCAGACACCAACAGACACCAACAAACACCAACCACCACCAGACACCAACAGACACCACCAGACACCAACATAACCCACCAGACACCAACAGACACCAACAGACACCAACAGACACCAACAGACACTAACAAACACCAACAGACACCAACAGACACCAACAGACACTAACAAACACCAACAGACACCAACAAACACCACCAGACACCAACAGACACCAACAGACACCAACAAACACCAACAGACACCAACAAACACCAACAGACACCAACAGAACCCACGAGACACCAACAGAGACCAACAAACACCACCAGACACCAACAGACACTAACAGACACCAACAAACATCAACAGACACCAACAGACACCAACAGACACCAACAGAACCCACCAGACACCAACAGAGACCAACAAACACCAACAGACACCAACAGACACCAACAGAGACCACCAAACACCAACAGAACCCACCAGACACCAACAGACACCAACAGAACCCACCAGACACCAACAAACACCAACAGACACCAACAGACACCAACAAACACCAACAGAACCCACCAGACACCAACAGAGATCACCAAACACCAACAAACACCAACAGAACCCACCAGACACCAACAAACACCAACAAACACCAACAGAACCCACCAGATACCAACAAACACCAACAGACACCAACAAACACCAACAAACACCAACAAACCCCACCAGACACCAACAAACACCAACAGACACCAACAAACAACAACAGAACCAACCAGACACCAACAGACACCAACAGACACCAACAGACACCAACAAACACCAACAGAACCCACCAGACACCAACAGAACCCACCAAACACCAACAGACACCAACAGACACCAACAAACACCAACAGAACCCACCAGACACCAACAGAACCCACCAAACACCAACAGAGACCACCAAACAGGAAGTATGTACCTGTAGACGACACTGTTCAGAGAGTAGGAGCTTCCGTCATGAGAGTTGGCTACAATCAAGAACCTTTCCTCCCCGATGGTGAAGAACTCCCAGTCCACAGCACTGAACACAACATCATCATCACAGTCTCTTTAGAGGGCAGTTTCAACGGTTTGTGTTGTTTTTGGTCTCCGTGTTGGGCGACAACAGGCCAACATCAGTCCGACAACTAGCGATTACCGACACATTAGAGCACCGTGAGTGTGTAGCGGCTGATCGGTTCTCAATGCTTTGAGGCAGACTATTGAATTACGTAAAATGACAAACATGGCCGAATTGTCCAGAAAAACTATATCCTATCGATGCTGCTCTGGTTAAAGCACATCGGTCACCTGTGTGTGAGGATGTCCTGGAAGCGGAGGAAGGTCTGCGTGAGCCGGTTGAGCTCGTACACGGTGGAGTTGATGCTGTAGAGGTTTGGGCCGTGGTTTGAAACCTTTTGGCTGTTGGCGACGGCGAGGAAGAACCTTCCGTCGATCTGAAACGTCTCCCAGTCCGTCGCTCCCACCGTCTGCAGAGATCGGAATAAATGAAGGGGAACCACCGATGGAAAATGTTCACATTGAAGTGGATTCACTGTTTAAAAACCAACATTAAAGCAAAGATGGAACAGGGGAGACGACCACGTAAAGCAGTTTGTTCCAGAGGGAAACATCTCAACGACAACTGGTCTGATTACCATTAAAGTCACTGTGGAAGTTCACGTTCCCCACAGGATGAATCCCAGTCCTTCTGGGCATGAACCCTTCAGATTTCAATCAGCCCATGATCATCAACAGGACACACTTTACAGTTTTAATTCCATTACTGGTACAGCTCTTTAAGAATAAAAATACAATTTAGTTTTAAAAACAGACAAAAGGGGGCGACTCCTCTGGTTGTATAGAAGTCTATGCTTCATGTGTTAAAGCTGCATTCTCTCTCCTGACCACCAGGGGGCGACTCCTCTGGTTGTATAGAAGTCTATGCTTCATGTGTTAAAGCTGCATTCTCTCTCCTGACCACCAGGGGGCGACTCCTCTGTTTGTATAGAAGTATATGCTTCATGTGTTAAAGCTGCATTCTCTCTCCTGACCACCAGGGGGTGACTCCTCTGGTTGTATAGAAGTCTATATAAATGACTCTACTTCTCTTGATGTTTTCCCTCAGTAAACATTGTAAACATGAGTTTAAGTCTCAATCTCTAGTTTCAAGTCTTCTTCAATACAGCATGATGTTCATTCAGTAAATTATGGTAATTTAGAGTCAAACAGACCATAAAGCAGGGGACGCTTTAGGGTGGGGCTAAAGGTGATTGACAGGTCTCTATGTCACTCCTCCTCAGTCCATATATGGTCACTTCCTGTTCACCGGTTGCATAAAAACATGATATTGACGAGTATATTTTAGTATATTTACTTCTGTAATCAGTGTTGCTTGCTGAGGGTGTAATGCCTCCTGCAGCCTCTACAGGTAGATCTACAGGTAGAGCTCAGGTAGATCTACCTGAGCTCTACCTGTAGATCTACCTGTAGATCTACCTGTAGATCTACTACTCAAGCTTGTAAACAGAGTGTGATGCGTTTCTGTCATAAGTTGAATTAAAGGTTCATGAAGCTTTAACACCTTTTCTGTGGTTTTTTAATATCTTCAGTGAGATGATCCGTCCTGACGGACGAGTCCAAACAGTCTGCAGCTGGAAACCCCCTCACACACACACACACACACACACACACACACACACACACACACACACACACACACACACACACACACACACACACACACTAATTACACTCCTCTGGTTCCTGTGTTTTAATTGGAGGGTTTCTTTTCCGTTTTAATCAGAGCATCATGAACTAACTGAGCAGAAAAAGTAAAAAGATGTTTCCATAAATCATAAAGTGATTTTGAACTGCTTTCATGTGAACGTCTGTCATCATCAGACACTTTAGTAGCGTTTGACCTTTTTACTGCAGGACGTCCTGAGTCATGATGGAGAGAGTGAAGGAGCAGGAAGCGTGCGGCTCAGAGACTCACCTGGTCAGGTAGAGACTCACCTATTCAGGTAGATGACTCACCTGTACAGATAGAGACTCACCTGGTCAGGTAGAGACTCACCTGGGCAGGTAGAGACTCAGCTGTTCAGATAGATGACTCACCTATTCAGGTAGAGACTCACCTGTACAGATAGAGACTCATCTGGTGAGGTAGAGACTCACATGGGCAGGTAGAGACTCACCTGGGCAGGTAGAGACTCACCTGTATAGATAGAGACTCACCTGATCAGGTAGAGACTCACCTGTTCAGATAGATGACTCACCTGGTCAGGTAGAGACTCACCTGGGCAGGTAGAGACTCATCTGTACAGATAGAGACTCACCTGGTCAGGTAGAGACTCACCTGGTCAGGTAGAGACTCACCTGGTCAGGTAGAGACTCACCTGGTCAGGTAGAGACTCACCTGGTCAGGTAGAGACTCACCTGTTCAGATAGATGACTCACCTATTCAGGTAAAGACTCACCTGTACAGATAGAGACTCACTTGTACAGATAGAGACTCACCTGTACAGATAGAGACTCACCTGGGCAGGTAGAGACTCACCTGGGCAGGTAGAGACTCACCTGTTCAGATAGAGACTCACCTGGGCAGGTAGAGACTCACCTGGTCAGGTAGAGACTCACCTGTATAGATAGAGACTCACGTGATCAGGTAGAGACTCACCTGTTCAGATAGATGACTCACCTGGTCAGGTAGAGACTCACCTGTTCAGATAGATGACTCACCTGGGCAGGTAGAGACTCACCTGGTCAGGTAGAGACTCACCTGTTCAGATAGAGACTCACCTGGTCAGGTAGAGACTCACCTGTTCAGATAGATGACTCACCTATTCAGGTAGAGACTCACCTGTACAGATAGAGACTCACCTGGTCAGGTAGAGACTCACCTGGGCAGGTAGAGACTCACCTGGTCAGGTAGAGACTCACCTGTACAGATAGAGACTCACCTGGTCAGGTAGAGACTCACCTGTTCAGATAGATGACTCACCTGGTCAGGTAGAGACTCACCTGTTCAGGTAGAGACTCTCTCCGCTCAAGGGCAACAGACACTAACCGGGATGCTCTGGAAGGTCCTGAAGCCTCCGTCCAGCCAGACGTACACGGTGGAGCTGATGGTGGTGGTCTGGCCGTCGAAGGTGTTGGCGACCGCCAGGAAGTGGTACGGTCCCACGGAGAAGAACTCCCAGTCATACGCCCCGGACGTGGCCAGAGTCTGGTTCACCTCGAACAGCTGCAGGGAGGACAGAGGACAGAGGACCGAGGACAGAGGACAGAGAGGACAGAGGACAGAGAAGACAGAGAGGACAGAGGACAGAGGAAAAAGGACAGAGGACAGAGGACAGAGAGGACAGAGAGGAAAGAGGACAGAGGACCGAGGACAGAGTGGGTCAGGACAGGGGACGAGGACAGAGGAGGTCAGGACAGGGGACGAGGACAGAGGACAGAGGAGGTCAGGACAGGGGACGAGGACAGAGGAGGTCAGGACAGGGGACGAGGACAGAGGACAGAGGAGGTCAGGACAGGGGACGAGGACAGAGGACAGAGGAGGTCAGGACAGGGGACGAGGACAGGTCAGCTACCAGAGGACATTCAGGGCCGGCATGAGGACACCTTTGTGTTTGGGTTCCACCTGTAGATCACACTGTGGATGTTGTGGTTGGAGTCTGAGGACACAGAGACACGTTTCATCAATATTGTTTTTATTATTAAATCATTTGATACGTTTTTAAATAGGGTCTCATCTGATGCTGGAAATGACAGGTTGGACCGTTGCTTTAAGAGAGAGAGTGTGTGTGTGTGTGTGTGTGTGTGTGTGTGTGTGTGTGTGTGTGTGTTCTAACCACATGCACCTGCATCATCAGGTGACTTTCTTTCTTTCAGTGATTTTCTTTCAGATGGACAGATCAAAAACAATCTTTCCTTCCTTTCAGCTCAGATCAATGAGAGTTTTATCTTTACCGGAAACCACACACACACACACACACACACACACACACACACACACACACACACACACACACACACACACACACACACACACACACACACACACACACAGCGGTGGTGTGTTTGATGTTAATGGTTCAATGGAACAGACGAGAGGAGATAGAAGCTCTGAACTCTCAGAACTTTTCACAGAGCTTTGAACTCCTGAGGTTTCCCTTCATAGCCGACCCTTTAGTAGCTGCTCTGGAGCTTTTGATCCGGTCACAGGTTCTTCTTCAGCTCAAGAAGCATCATAATTGATCTTTGATTACTTGGACAGAGATTTGGTCGATCGATACAGACTTCTGATCAATGATCTGTTGAATGCTTAGAAGTCTCTAACAGAAACAGAAGAGGGCCGAGACCGGAGCCCTGAGGGACTCCACGGGCTGCTTATACTGTATATATATATGTAGACACATATGTATATACATATGTATATACATATACGTATATACATATATACACACACACACACACATATATATATATATCAGAAGAATAGTGAGCATAGTTTATAAACATATTGTCTAAAGTCAATACCTTCCATACGTTAAAAGTCACCTGTAGTGTTTGTCTCTGTTTTAAAACACTCGTTTAGTCTGAGCTGAATCTGTCTGACCTCTGATCACACGGTGAGAAAGTTATTGACGATTGATCGGAGCGTATTGATCGACATCAGACAAGTAATCCTTCTTGTCTCCCCGTCCGTTTACCTCGCCTGTGATTGGCCACCACCAGGAAGCTGTGGTTGTGGATGTGAAAGGCCTCCCAGTCCAGAGCGGCGTGGGTCTCCAGAGTTTGGTGACGGAGGAAACGCCGCCGCCGCTTATTCCACCGGTAGATGACGGACAGCTCAGGCTCCGCCTCCCTGGAGTTCGCCACCACCAGGAAAATCTGATGAGGAGGAATACAACAATGAACCAGAATGAGTCAGCAGTTTTACACTTCCTGTTCCCTTTTAATGTTTACCTCCTGCTGAAGGTAAAATACCCTCAGGTCAACCTAGATACCCCTCAGGTCAACCTATATACCCCTCAGGTCTACCTATATACCCCTCAGGTCAACCTAGATACCCCTCAGGTCAACCTAGATACCCCTCAGGTCAACCTAGATACCCCTCTGGTCAACCTAGATACCCCTCAGGTCAACCTAGATACCCCTCTGGTCAACCTATATACCCCTCAGGTCAACCTAGATACCCCCAGGTGAACTTAAATACTCCTCAGGTGAACCTATATATACTCCTCAGGTGAACCTAGATACCCCTCTGGTGAACTTAAATACTCCTCAGGTGAACCTAAATAACCATGGTGATGCTAACTTCCTGCTGCTCTATTCATCTGATTTAACATCTGTTCATTTCAACACAACGCTCTGCTGGTACACGGACTACCTAGAAGTTAATTTATTTTATGTGAAATCCAACTCAAGCACAATATTAAATATAAAACCTTGTGATGGATTCGTTCCCTTTTATCTAATAACAAAATATTT
Source organism: Taurulus bubalis (assembly GCF_910589615.1). Classification (NCBI taxonomy): domain Eukaryota; kingdom Metazoa; phylum Chordata; class Actinopteri; order Perciformes; family Cottidae; genus Taurulus; species Taurulus bubalis. Next base: position 606,387 of record NC_136589.1, on the reverse strand, counting down.
AATGTTGGTTCTGAAGTGATGTCAAATCAACACAACTTTACTTATTTTAGTCGATTGGCATCTTCTGATCCCCGATGAATGGAGTGATTTCTGACTGAGGGTTGTTTCTGTAAGTAAGAGGGGGTCTGGAGCTGGAGCAGCTCTCACCTGCTCGCCGATGGTGAAGTGTTTCCAGGCTCGAGCCTCCTGAGTGCTGATGTTCTGGTGGAGCTGGAAGGACCCGTTTCTCCATTGGTAGATACCTGAACCAGGACGAGAGTCCCTGCAGGAGGGTCACACGGGTTAGTCCCTCGTGTCCTGAAGACCTGCAGGACAAACAACCAGGTCCTGTTTTAGATCTGATTCGGTACCTGTTGGCTGCGGCCATGAACAGACCCTCAGACGGAATGGAGAAGACCTCGACATCGAAGGTTTCTGAGCTGGTGTACAGGTCCTGGTAATCCTCCACGTAGTCCAGACGCTCCTGATCTGCAGGAGATGGATGAAGTGAAAGCATGATTCAGAGGTTTACCTGGACCGATACGATGAAGATACGTTTTGATGTCGTTTTGTCTTCAGTTGGGTTGCTGGTTTGTTTTTTCAGCAGGATTACGTGAAAACTACCCGTCTGATTGTTATGAAGATAACAGAAATCTCCTCTATTTGCTGGTGGCGGAGATCAGCATGGATTATAACAGGTAGTAAACGTGGCCCTAAAGTAAACACACAAAGTCTGATAAAAAGTAGTAGAACTTCCCCCGCTGATCCAAACTGGTGGAACCTGTGGAGGTTGGACTCAGAGGTCTCTTCTAGTTGGTATTACTTTCATTGTTTTTTGAGTAAAAGTCAAATCGGTGCCCCCTAGAGGCCACAGTATGAAAGTGTTGAACAAACAACGGTTTAACTAATGATCAGATGTCAAACAATGCCAAATAAAAATAAGCTACAGCTGTTAACTAACAGAAAATCCGCTGTTTAGTAATGTGACTATTTACTGATCAACTCAACGACTTTTTCAAAACCTTTTAAAAATAAAATCTTTGTTCTCAGATGATTCTTTGTGATGCGGCCGTTGTCCTCCAGACCTGCAGACTCACTCCGCAGCAGAGTCCTCCATGTGAGTCCGTCACAGACGAACAGGCCTTTTCCCGGAGCGTGGAACCACAGCTGGCCCTGTTCTGGTCCCGAACACGGAGGAGGGTTCAGAGTCACTCTGGCCTCCGCCTCTGAAAGCACAAGCCAGCGACACGTCTTCAGGAGGCTCACGCGGCGAAGAATTCACTCAAGGAGTTGCTTTAAGAATTAAGATCTTTACAATGAAACATTAACAGCTTTAAAAATATGTGTATTAAATAGTTTAATTATAAATTAAACTCCAAAAACAGTTTACATGAGTGAAAACTAGTCTTCCACTAGTCTATTACAATAAACTATTGTGAACTAATTTTCCTGTAAAACCATTTGTTAGTTACAGATGTTAATAATGTTAATATATTAGTAATAATGTTACTAATGTTAACGTTTTAGTAATAATGTTACTAATGTTAATATTTTAGTAATAATGTTACTAATGTTAACGTTTTAGTAATAATGTACTAATGTTAATGTTGGAGTAATAATGTTACTAATGTTAACGTTTTAGTAATAATGTTACTAATGTTAACGTTTTAGTAATAATGTACTAATGTTAATGTATAAGTAATAATGTACTAATGTTTATATTTTAGGAATAATGTTACTAATGTTAACGTTTTAGTAATAATGTTACTAATGTTAATATTTTAGTAACAATGTTACTAATGTTAACGTTTTAGTAATAATGTTACTAATGTTAATGTATAAGTAATAATGTTACTAATGTTAATATTTTAGTAATAATGTTACTAATGTTAACGTTTTAGTAATAATGTTACTAATGTTAATAGTGTTTTCAAAGTAAAGAATACTTCCTCTTCCCTCTGTAATGTTGCAGTTTAGAAGTGTGAAGTGGCTTTGGAAGTACATGCTTATGGAAAGCCCCTCTTCTTTAGAACAAAGTGACACAGAACTAGAAACATTTAATCAGATTTAACTATCTGACAGCTGTGTGGTCAGGAGGGGAAGGTAATGACGGTTTTAGTGACTTCTTGAACCGCACAAGGAGCAGCCAGACAGAGATGACTCCTATCATTATTATTATTATTATTATTGTTATTTATTATTACCAATGAGTCAGCATCGCCTGAAGGAGTTGACACCACCTGCAGAGTTCAGCTGCCTGAAGACAGAACGAGCACACAGATACACAACACTGAGCCCAACAGGGAACACCTCCTGGTAGCACCTCCTGGTAACATCTCCTGGTATGACCTCCTGGTAGCACCTCCTGGTATGACCTCCTGGTAACATCTCCTGGTAGCACCTCCTGGTAACATCTCCTGGTAACATCTCCTGGTAACATCTCCTGGTAGCACCTCCTGGTAACACCTCCTGGTAACATCTCCTGGTAGCACCTCCTGGTAACATCTCCTGGTATGACCTATTGGTAGCACCTCCTGGTATGACCTCCTGGTAACATCTCCTGGTAACACCTCCTGGTAGCACCTCCTGGTATGACCTCCTGGCAACACCTCCTGGTATGACCTCCTGGTATGACCTCCTGGTAACACCTCCTGGTAACAACTCCTAGTAGCACCTCCTGGTATGACCTCCTGGTAACACCTCCTGGTATGACCTCCTGGTAGCATCTCCTGGTATGACCTCCTGGTAACATCTCCTGGTAACACCTCCTGGTAGCACCTCCTGGTATGACCTCCTGGCAACACCTCCTGGTATGACCTCCTGGTATGACCTCCTGGTAACACCTCCTGGTAACACCTCCTGGTAGCACCTCCTGGTATGACCTCCTGGTAACACCTCCTGGTATGACCTCCTGGTAACACCTCCTGGTATGACCTCCTGGTAACATCTCCTGGTATGACCTCCTGGTAACATCTCCTGGTAACACCTCCTGGTAGCACCTCCTGGTATGACCTCCTGGCAACACCTCCTGGTATGACCTCCTGGTAGCATCTCCTGGTATAACCTCCTGGCATGACATCCTGGTATGACCTCCTGGTAACATCTCCTGGTATGACCTCCTGGTATGACCTCCTGGTATGACCTCCTGGTAACACCTCCTGGTAACACCTCCTGGTATGACCTCCTGGTAACACCTCCTGGTAGCACCTCTTGGTATGACCTCCTGGTAACACCTCCTGGTAGCACCTCCTGGTAGCACCTCTTGGTAATACCTCCTGGTTACATCTCCTGGTAATACCTCCTGGTTACATCTCCTGGTATGACCCTTAGCATGACATCATGCCCTGTTAGCTTTAGCCTCAGGCTGTTAGCATGACATCATGCCCTGTTAGCTTTAGCCTCAGGCTGTTAGCATGACATCATGCCCTCTCACACTTTACACAACCCTAACCTCCCATCTCAAACCCACTGAAGTGAAACATTTAAGTGTAAGTAAAACAACTGGAACAAGAACACACCTGTAGCAGGTAGCCAGCACCTGTTATGTTGGAAACACACATCAGGGCAGACCTTGTCTGTCAATCTCTCTCACTCTCTCACACACACACACACACACACACACACACACACACACACACACACACACACACACACACACACACACACAGGAAGCAGCTCAGGTTACTGAAGCCCTGATACCATCACAACCTGAACCACCAACAGTCAAAGGTCCCTGATGTGGAGCCGGTCCACCGGTTCTGAAAAAAAAAAAACTTTGGCGCGTATCTCCTCCCACAGCGTTGCCAGCACATGCGTAAAAAATACATCAAAACATGCGGCCTGATCGGGAATCGTGTGCTATGACTTTTCTAAGAGATTCGACCGTCCATTTTTCCGAAAAGTGCGAAAAACGGCGAGAAATTGTTCCATTCACTTGACTGGGGTTTTGGACTGAAGAGAGCAAAAAAACATACATCTTTGTGCCCACAGTGACTCGCCATCATTTATCGTAGAGAAATGATTTAAAGTTTAAAACGTTGACAAAAGTCTGGAGTTTATTTGCCCAATTGGGCATTTTTTGATAGCTAGCACAGTTTTCATGTAATTATTGTTCAAGTTTAGGAAAATGTGGGAACCATTTCAGAGTTTACAATGGGTGTGTATGGGGCAGGTTAGAGCTGTGATGTCATTGCTAGAGCAGGAGGAGCTGTGTCCTAACGAACCTTTTTGTATTTGTATTTTGCCATTCACTCCACAATATTGACTTTTGAGGCATAATTTATATATGAAAACGTTGGAAATACTGTGCCGGTGGTACACATGCGTCGTGGAATCCAACAAATTTATACTGTTTTGTCAGCAAGCCTGAAAGCGACATGAAGTCCGGCCAACTGCTCCATCATCCTCCATGTTAAATCGGACCACAATTTTCTATAGTAGTCCCAAAAATACCCTTTGAGGCCCAAAGCCCAACGCCTGAAAACAAAAAGGATGTAGAAATGTTCTCTGACTCACTGTGACTGAATGAACTCAACTATCAAACAGCTGTTAGCTGTTAGCGGCTAGCCAATCAAACCGCCCTTCACAATAAAAGCTCCTCCTCACCATACGGGTAAACCGCTCCATGGTGCTGGGGCTGCACAGCCATGGACTTTAGGACCTGGGGGACGGACAGCTCAGCCAGGCCGGGGTCAGAGGTCGGGCACAGTCTGGGCGTGGCATCTGAACCAGGAAGCAGAACCAGCTGACGCAGTAGACCCTGAACACAGACAGGAAGTTTAAATGCTTTCAGGTTTGTGGATGCTCTCGGGTGAAGGACTGTCTGAAGACCTGATCCTGAATGCAGACTCACAGAGAAGCGGCCCCTCAACGTCCTCCTGCTGCCGATGAAGAACCTGGAACCTCTGGTGCTCAGAGCGCTGGGGAACAACTGGACCCGTTTACTGGGAGACAGGAAACCAGTTAGATTCCAAACCAAGCTGAACTGGATTGAAACAGTTTGAAGTAGACTCAGCTGAACCGGTCTGAAGTGGTCTGACGGGGCTCACAGCTCAAGAGGAAGTCCACAGTCGATGGTCAGCGTGGCGTAGGGTCCGGTGACGGCCAGCACCACCGTGTGCCAGCGGTTATCGTCCAGTCCAACGTCCTTAAAGCTCAGCCGGCTCCGCCCACCAACGCCGGGTGCCGTGGACAGGAAGTGGAGGCGGTTCTCTGAGACGCGCAGCCCGAGCAACAGCGAATCAGATTCCTCCTCCACGACAGAGAAGATGTACTCGTTCCTCTGGAAACAGAGAGCGAGACGAGTTAGACCACAGCGAACCAGACCAGACCGGGTCCTACTCAGTTCTACCGCTTCACCTTCTGTCTCAGGCTCGGCGTCTTGATGGTGGCGACCAATGAGAACTCGGCGGGGAAGTAGTCACAGTTGCTGAAGATTTGAGAGGCGGGAAAACTCAGCGCTGTCGCCGCGGCACCGAGCAATCGAAGACCTCTGGATCCTTTGGACTGAACCATCTGCACCTGATTGATCATTTGTTTATCTATCAATCGTGCACCCCTCTTCTTTTCACCGTTTACTGCTCACACCTGTCCTACCTGTGGGGGCGGGGCTTGTCCTGGGCGTGGCAGCACTCTGGCCAGCAGGTCGAGAGGCAGCAGGTCTGAAGAGGGAACAGATACTCCTGCTTCAGAAACACTTTGGTCGTGTGTTGAACTAACATGAAGAAAAGACCCATTTGACTCTTTTCTGTGAATGGACACAAGTTCATTCACAGAAAAGAGTCAAATCGGTCTTTTCTTCATCGTTTGTTCGTATGAGTGTCAGATTCATCTCCTTTCAGCCGGATGATACAGGTATACAAGTGTACAGGTAAACAGGTATACATGGATACAGGTAAACAGGTATACACACATACAGGTATACAAGTGTACAGGTATACAGGTAAACAGGTATACATACATACAGGTATACAAGTGTACAGGTAAACAGGTAAACAGGTATACATACATACAGGTAAACAGGTATACAAGTGTACAGGTATACAAGTATACAGGTACATAAATTAGATGAAAGAAGAGACGTAGAGGGAGTTTAAATCTTTGTCTCCAAACTGACGGCAACAGCTCAATGTTAGTTTTTTAGCTGGAATTCCCCTTTAAGCTCCTCTGAGGCTGTCTGTGTGTTCTGCTGCTGCCGAGAGATCAATGGAGGATGAATGGAGGATGAATGGAGGATGAATGGAGGATGAATGGAGGGAGGGGACGACATGCACAGAAACTGATCTCACATTTCAAAGAAGCGCAAAGCAGCACAGAGACGTCTGAAACCCATGAAACACAGCAGCCTCGTACTGCACTCTGAGGTCAGTCAGTCAGTCAGTCAGTTAGTCAATTAGTCAGTCAGTCAATTAGTCAGTCAGTAAGACAATTAGTCAGTCAGTCAGTTAGTCAGTCAGTCAATTAGTCAGTCAGTCAGTCAATTAGACAGTCAATCAGTCAGTCAGTCAGTCAATTAGACAGTCAGTAAGACAATTAGTCAGTCAGTCAGTTAGTCAGTCAGTCAATTAGTCAGTCAGTCAGTCAATTAGACAGTCAATCAGTCAGTCAGTCAGTCAATTAGACAGTGGAGGAGGAGCAGCCTGTGTTCCCTTGTATGTGCAGCTGAAGGCTTGTTGGAAGGGGCTTTCTGCTGTAGCTCCGTCAGGTGGAGGATGTTTCAGGGACATTTATGTATTTATTATTATTATTATTTTATAACTACATGCATTATTGATAGTAAAAATATTGTATTTTAATAGTATTTAATATATATTTCATTCAAACTGTTTGTTTTTGCCGTTCTGTTCAGAAGGTGTCTGTCTGCCGTCTCCTTGTTCCCCGAGTTAGTTTCTGGATTAGCTGCTGGATTAGTTTCTATGGTTAGCGTCTATGGTTAGTTTCTCTGTTAGGTGCTGGGTTAGTTTCTATGGGTTAGCTTCTAAGGCTAGCTTCTGAGTTAGCTTCTATGGTTAGCTTCTATGGGTATGCTTCTAGGGTTAGCTTCTGGGTAAATTGGTAAATACATCTCAGAAAATAAAACTTGACATATTTCTATGAAACAATGTTTTGATAAAATCAGCTGGTGTAATTTCGTCCAATTCAGTTTATATATTTTCTATAAAATCCTAACTTTTATATGTAAAGCAGAAGGTTTAGTGGAAACACTGCTGCTTTTTGGTTGAGCTGTGCTAACAGTTTCCCCCCGTTTCCAGTCTTTGTGCGAAGCTAGGCTAAACGTGCCTCTGGAGGAGGACGTCCTCGTACCGGTACAGGGTCTCCAGCTCTGGCTTCGGACCCCGGCGGCGAGCATCAGCCAGCTGAGCAGCAGGGAGCGGCACGCTAACATCACGCCACCGACGCAGGTTCGATTCCACATCACCGGTCCATCTTCCTGCTGTGCACCAGGACCGGATCCTGTCTTCTTCTGTACCGGATCCTGTCTTCTTCTGGACCAGATCCTGTCTTCTTCTGGACCAGATCCGTCTTCTTCTGTACCGGATCCTGTCTTCTTCTGTACCGGATCCTGTCTTCTTCTGGACCAGATCCTGTCTTCTTCTGGACCAGATCCGTCTTCTTCTGGACCGGATCCTGTCTTCTTCTGGACCAGATCCTGTCTTCTTCTGGACCAGATCCGTCTTCTTCTGGACCGGATCCTGTCTTCTTCTGGACCAGATCCTGTCTTCTTCTGGACCAGATCCGTCAGCAGTTTATTCGGACGTCTTAAAACATGAATAAAAACAAGGAAAGCTTCTCAGTTATGGTTTATTACTCTTCACCTTTATACCCCGAGAGAGACATATTTAGATGGGACAGCAGGTCTTTGGGTGGTCTATAGGGGGTCTACAGTAGAAGAGATGTTCATCATCTGGACCTTGAAGATTCATTTGATTCATAAAGCCATACATCTTATGATGTTATGTCTCACATGTTGTTGCTTTTCTTTCCACAGATTTTGTGCTAATTTTAACAATTATTTAAATCACACGACGAGTAACAATACAGTACAGAAACAATGAGGTCATGTGATCATCTGTTATATTATTCTTTCATTCAGAATTATAATATTATTAATTTTTTTATACAGAAGATCTCTAGAATGATCAATAATCTAAAGAAGGGATTGAAACCAGACCTGGTCCGTAACTCGGGTTCAGGTCTTAGGGCAGCAGGAATCAATCAAATCTGAAATCAATGGATCAGGTGGTGGTCGGATCAATAGGCGTGCTCAGGATGAGTCTAAATAAAGGTCCAGGACTAGACCTGGACCCTGAAGACCAGAATCTTTCGACTTTTGTTCAAATGAAGAATCAAACCTGGTCAGAGGTCAGCGGTCATCCAGCCGGCTGATCTGATCCTGGATCCGTTAGGGGTCCCGTGGAGGACGTCTTCTGGACCATGTCCTCAAAGCTCCTGGACCAAAGCCGAGGTCGTCCTTCTACTTTGACTCCTGCTTCTGTCCCCCAAATATCATAATAATCACAAAACTCCTTCATCCAGTAAGAACCTGATCCAATAAACTCCTCCAATGAAGAAACACGTCCTCCAGGGTGATGAACATGAAGACGTCCTCCTTCACCTGCAGCTATCTGCAGACTGACAATCAGCTGCAGGTGAGACTGAGAGAGAGAGAGAGAGAGAGAGAGAGAGAGAGAGAGAGAGTTCACCTGCAGTGGGACGGGCTCGCTCGCCCACATAGAAGACTGGGAGGAGCTGGAGAGAGAGCGAGGGGGGAGGGGGAGGAAGAGTACCTCAGGTATGTATGTATGTATATATACATATATATATATATGTGTATGTATATATATATATATATATATATATATATATATATATATATATATATATATATATATATATATACACACACATACCTGGATCTTATTGATATTAATTGAGTGTAGATTTTTTTTTAATGTAATTTCGTCAACAAAAGGACTTCTCCTAGTTGGGTTCTCTTCTGGTTGTGTTCACTACCTGATTGTGTTCACTTCTGGTTGGGTTCACTTCTGGTTGGGTTCACTTCTGGTTGGGTTCACTTCTGGCTGGGTTCACTTCCTGATTGGGTTCACTTCTGGTTGGGTGGTCTTCTGGTTGTGTTCTCTTCTGGTTGTGTTCTCTTCTGGTTGTGTTCTCTTCTGGTTGGGTTGACTTCCTGGTTGGGTTGACTTCTGGTTGGGTTCTCATCTGGTTGTGTTCTCATCTGGTTGGGTTCTCTTCCTGGTTGGGTTCTCATCTGGTTGGGTTCTCATCTGGTTGGGTTCTCTTGCTGGTTGGGTTCTCATCTGGTTGGGTTCTCATCTGGTTGTGTTCTCATCTGGTTGTGTTCTCTTGCTGGTTGGGTTCTCATCTGGTTGTGTTCTCTTGCTGGTTGGGTTCTCATCTGGTTGGGTTCTCTTCTGGTTGTGTTCTCATCTGGTTGTGTTCTCTTGCTGGTTGGGTTCTCTTCCTGGTTGGGTTCTCATCTGGTTGTGTTCTCTTGCTGGTTGTGTTCTCATCTGGTTGGGTTCTCATCTGGTTGGGTTCTCATCTGGTTGGGTTCTCTTCTGGTTGGGTTCTCATCTGGTTGTGTTGTCTTGCTGGTTGGGTTGTCTTCTGGTTGTGTTCTCATCTAGTTGGGTTCTCATCTGGTTGTGTTCTCATCTGGTTGTGTTCTCTTGCTGGTTGGGTTCTCACCTGGTTGGGTTCTCATCCGGTTGTGTTCTCTTGCTGGTTGTGTTCTCATCTGGTTGTGTTCTCTTGCTGGTTGGATTCTCATCTGGTTGGGTTCTCTTCTGGTTGGGTTCTCATCTGGTTGTGTTCTCTTGCTGGTTGGGTTCTCTTCTGGTTGGGTTCTCTTGCTGGTTGGGTTCTCATCTGGTTGTGTTCTCTTGCTGGTTGGGTTCTCATCTGGTTGTGTTCTCTTGCTGGTTGGGTTCTCTTCTGGTTGGGTTCTCTTGCTGGTTGGGTTCTCTTCTGGTTGGGTTCTCTTGCTGGTTGGGTTCTCATCTGGTTGTGTTCTCTTGCTGGTTGGGTTCTCATCTGGTTGTGTTCTCTTGCTGGTTGGGTTCTCATCTGGTTGTGTTCTCTTGCTGGTTGGGTTCTCATCTGGTTGTGTTCTCTTGCTGGTTGTGTTCTCATCTGGTTGTGTTCTCATCTGGTTGGGTTCTCTTCTGGTTGGGTTCTCATCTGGTTGGGTTCTCATCTGGTTGTGTTCTCTTCTGGTTGGGTTCTCATCTGGTTGGGTTCTCTTGCTGGTTGGGTTCTCTTCAGGTTTGGTTGTCTTCTGGTTGTGTTCTCATCTGGTTGTGTTCTCTTCTGGTTGGGTTCTCTTGCTGGTTGGGTTCTCTTCCGGTTGGATTGTCTTCTGGTTGGGTTCTCTTCCGGTTGGGTTCTGTTCTGTATGTATGTATGTATGTATGTATGTATGTATATATATGTATATATATATGTATGTGTGTGTATGTATATATATATATATATATATATATATATATATACATATATATACATACACACACATACATACATATATATATGTATATATACACACATACCTGGATCTTATTGATATTAATTGACTATAGATTTTTTCTTTTTATGTCATTTCGTCAACAGGTTGTCTTCCTGGTTGGGTTCAGTGTCTCTGGAGTTTCGATCCGTCTTCTGACTCAGGGTCCAGTCCACAGACTCATGAAGCCCAGCGCCCCCTGCTGGTGACGACCTGAGGAGCATTCATATTGGATTCATAACTCTATACAGTGTTTATGTTTAGTGGAGGTTTCAGTTTCCGATAATAATGACAAACTCTATTTTAATACAGCAGCTGATGTGTGTGTGTGTCTCTCTCTCTCTCACACTCACTCACACACACACACTGTAATAACAGTATCTGTGTAAACACACTCCCTAATGGCCCGTCTGTGTCTCTGACTGATGGGGTTTCTTCTTTGATGGTGTTTTTGTTGGAGGCAAGTCGAGACAGGAAGCTACGCACGCACACGCACACACACAATTACCCATGAGCCTCAGCTGTCAGAAGTGTGAATAATAATCAATCAGACAGGTTGAGACCCTTTTTTAGTACCTTTACTGCCGATGGTAGTTTCTACATCGCTGTATTGGTACCTTTACTGTCGATGGTAGTTTCTACATCGCTGTATTGGTACCTTTACTGTCGATGGTAGTTTCTACATCGCTGTATTGGTACTTTTACTGTCGATGGTAGTTTCTACATCGCTGTATTGGTACCTTTACTGTCGATGGTAGTTTCTACATCGCTGTATTGGTACCTTTACTGCAGTAAAGAATACCACCTGCAGGTCATCTACATTAAACTCCTCTCACTGGTGACCTCATAGTACTCTTCCACAAAACTAATAAGTGATCAATAAGTGATAATCAGAGACGGTTCTTTTCTCCTCAGTTTATTCTTTCAAAGTAAAAGAAACTCTGCTGTCGTCTGAACCCTTAAAAGCAGACGGAAACATCCAGCCTCACTCTTTAAAAACAAGCCGGAGCTGAACCAACAACCTCCTTCAGATAAAGTGCATAAAGTCCAACTGAGACGCTCTGACCATCATCATCATCATCATCATCATCATCACCACAGAATAACACCAGATGAGGCTCATCAGACCGACAGCAGCATCGTTAGATGTATTTATACTCAAAACCTCTCAGTACTTTGAGTCCATCTACTCAAAGTACTGAGAGAAGAAGAAAGTATCCGGTTCCTCTTTAGGTGACGGCTCATTTGGTGCCTTCAGGTGCCTTCAGGTGCCTTCAGGGTGCCTTCAGGTGCCTTCAGGTGCCTTCAGGGTGCCTTCAGGGTGCCTTCAGGTGCCTTCAGGGTGCCTTCAGGGTGCCTTCAGGTGCCTTCAGGGTGCCTTAAGCTGCCTTCGTGTCTCTGGAGAGTTCAGTCAAACATCTCATCAGTAAAAACACTAAACGCAGCTTAGCTCTGAACTGTCATAAACCTTTATTGTGAAAGGGTTCCTTCACCGACTTCCTTCCCTCAGGACTTTCAAACCACTCACCTGTACACCTTTTATTCTCTATTGTGTACTTCTAATATTCTATTTCTATTTGTTAGTTAAATAATGTTTTGTATCGTTATGTCCTGATCGTCAGTGTTTGTTGTATATTGTAATAATAAAGAAGCTGCTGCCGTCGGCCCCCACAGGTCTGATGATGTCGCTGTGAAAATGGTCACATGACCGTCGACTCGTTTTCTTCTTCTTCCGTCGACTTTTATTGAATTTGAAGTTATGTGAAGTCCGTCCTCTGTTGATCCTCCGTCTCTGTGTGTTTGCCTCCGTGGTGTTGAGGCAGCGAGTGTTTCTGAAGCACAAACACGCCGCGGGGCTCTAGAGACCCAGAGACCACCTTCTGGACCTCTAGAGACCCAGAGACCACCTTCTGGACCTCTAGAGACCCAGAGACCACCTTCTGGACCTCTAGAGACCCAGAGACCACCTTCTGGACCTCTAGAGACCCAGAGACTTGCGGACCACCTTCTGGGCCAGCTGGTAGAACTGCTCTCGGTCCTCACGCCACATCTTAGAGGCGTCCACGTTCGCTCCACTCTCATCATTCGGCTCTGAGGAGAGGAAGGGAGGGGACATTAATAATAATAATAATTGAATGGATACCTTTAGTTGTGGTTTTTAGATCTTTCTGATGTCGGTCTTGTTTCATAAAGAATTTTCTGGTGTTTTTTCTTTGTGATGCGTTTCTGGTCTGCTGTCACTTTGTTGTCTGTATGAACTGTGTCTGTATGAAGTGAAGCATGATGGGTAACTTACCTGCCAGCATGCTGACCACAGACAGCAGGATCTTCTCCACGCTCTGGACCGGGCTCCAGCGCTCGGCGCTGCTCTCGTAGCCCATGGGGTCGTCTCCTGGCGCGTGCAGGATGGAGATGCACACCCGGCCGTCCGGATAGACTGCAGGGGAGGAAGGGTTAGCTGTGGGGCTGAGAACCGGCGCCACTGTGGCAAAAGTCTGGCTGTATGTTGCAACAAAAGATTTGAACAACGCGACGTGCAGCAAAGCACCAAAACAACGGAGCGTAAAGAAGAAGAGCCGAACTCCTGCGTGGAGGAAACGTCCATTTGAAACGCTGGAGTCTGGACGACAAAGTTGCAGAAACACTCCTGAACTCTGAACTTCCTGCTAGAAACGTCCGTTTCGCTGACGGAGGGCGACGGCAGGGAAACGCTCCGAGCCGCCGCACAGTGAGATTATAGAGACGGTTTGATCCTCGGTTCAGATGGCTTTTGCCTTGGCAATAAAACATATGGGTTCAGGCACCGTTATTGTTTTAAAGGCATCGCTTCAAACCCAAACGACCCCCATCCTCAATAGTATCAGAGCAGTCCAGAACCACAGCTCAGGTTCTGCGCCTTTCTCTCGACCGGTTTGAAGACCGACTGTATGAACTTGGCTTCGGCCGGTCGGTCAGTGCGTTTCCTCACATCTAGTGAAGGAAGCGTGTTCTGTGAAGCCAGAGCTTATCGGGGATCGGGCTCAGCCCAGCGGGCCGGGTGTTACCATGGCGACGGGCTCCGTCATGGAGGCTCTTCCTGCTGCTCATGTGACGAGTGAAACATTAAGTGTTGCATTAAAGTACCCGTCTGCAGCGGTGCTCAGTGCTTTCTTCTTCATGCATTTCATCTTTATCTGCTGCTGTTTGTTGATGGAGGTTCAGCTCAGGGCCATGCTGGCGTCTGTGATGAGGATGATGATGATGGTGGTGGTGATGATGATGATGATGATGACGGGCCCTGTGAGGCCCCGGCCTCTAATCAGGACCGAGCGTGCTCAGACGGTCTCCCTGCTGTGAGGCTGCAGTCCAGCAATCACAGCGCTAATGACAGCATGCTAGTGCCATGCTAGCAGCGAGCTAACCGAGCGGCGTGTCCCGACAGGTTTAGAGTCTCACGGAGACGTCACGTGGCGACTGCATCGAAAACAAGAACCGCTCCGAAGGAACCGAGCACTTACTGTTGGGGTGGAACATGTCGCAGGTGAACCTCATCTTTGGAGGACTGAGAGGATAATCAGACGGGAAACTGAGCACGGCTGGAAACACGCCTCCTTCAAAACAGGTATCCTGAGGACCCCTGAAACCCAAGAGGAGAACCGGCTTAGAACCTGTGAGGTTCTTCATGTCCAGGACCGAACTGTTCTTCAGGAGAGAAACACACTCTTAATACACAGCATGTAGGAGGTTCTAGTTGCTCTTCAGATAGTTCTAGCCTACCTTTGGGATGTTCTAATGATCCTTTGTGAGGATCTAGGGTTCCTTTCAGAGGTTCTAGCAGTCGTTTGAGGTTCTAGTGGTCTTTAGATAGTTCAAAGGATCCTTTGTGAGGATCTAGGGTTCTTTCAGTGGTTCTAGCTGTCTTTTACGAAGTTCTAGTGGTCTTTAGATAGTTCTAGCCTACCCTTGGGAGGTTCTAATGATCCTTTGTGAGGATCTATGGTTCCTTTCAGAGGTTCTAGCAGTCTTTTAAGAGGTTCTAGTGGTCTTTAGATAGTTCTAGCCTACCCTTGGGAGATTCTACGGATCCTTTGGGAGGATCTAGGGTTCCATTCAGAGGTTCTAGCAGTCTTTTAGGAGGTTCTAGTGGTCTTTCACACGGTTTTGTGGTCTAAAAAGGGGTTATAGTGGGCCTTGAAGACAATCTCTGGTTCCTTTGGGAGGTCATAGCTTTATGTTTCTAGAGAATGTAGCCGTCCTTGAGGAGTTGTTGGGTTCCTAAGAGGTTCTAGTAGCCGTTAGGGAGTTCTAGTGTTTCTTTATGATATCTAGCAGTCACAGAGGAGGTTCTAGTTCTAGGTTCTAGTGGGCGTTTAAAAGATTTTAGTGGTCTTTCAGGTGGTGGAAGACTTTGGAGCGACATGTTGGACAGCGTTCTCCAGACTTGGAGAACCCATGACCAGGAACACTGAAGGTGGAACCTCTACGACTCAGCGATGCGAGTGGCTGTTATTAAGCTTCAGCGTCCTGCTCCTCCTAACGAGCAGCGCTGGATACAAGCAGATGGAGCTGCCAGGGAGCTCCAGCTGACAGCTCTCGGGTAATTATGGGATGTGCTGTCGATGAGGTCACGCTGTTGGACTGTGAATGAGCCGCAGGGTAAATTGAAGGGCAGCCTGAAGCCGCTGGCACGCGAGGCCGAGTTCAAATAACTGCCGGGTTCCTGACTTCAGCAACATGGAACACTTAACACAACAAACGATCAAAGGATGCAGAAATAATGAAGTCTGAACTCATGTTTGGTTCTTTCTCTTTTTCTGAATGGAGTTTGGTTTGATCAGCAGTCGGCTACGCTAACGATGTAGCTACATGCAGTAGCGAGGAGTGGTGGTTCTTTAGGGAACCAAGGAGGTTCGAGGGGTTCTCAGTCCTTTGGGTCAAACAAGTGTCCTGCTGGTCTGAGGGAGCGGCGCCCCCTGCTGGTCTGAGGGAGCGGCGCCCCCTGCTGGTCTACGGTACTTTAAAGGTCAAACAGGATTCTGGGGCTTCAGTGAATTACATCTCTTTAATAAAAACACCCGTCTGATCACATGTTTGTTTCCACGGCGACCAGGTGAACCCATACTCACATGATGAGCGCCTCCCACTCAAAGAAGTTCTCCTCGTTGGCTGGACCTGCAGAAACAGACGAGTCACTGCTTTCAACTGGAACCCTAGAACCCTAAACACAGTACTTTACTTAAGAAGTACTAAAGTCACTGTGAGGAACCTTTCTCTTTAGTCCACAGCGGGCACCAGAACCAACACTACCTCTTTAGTCCACAGGGGGCACCAGAACCAACACTACCTCTTTAGTCCACAGGGGGCACTAGAACCAACACTACCTCTTTAGTCCACAGGGGGCACCAGAACCAACACTACCTCTTTAGCCCACAGGGGGCACCAGAACCAACACTAACTCTTTAGTCCACAGGGGGCACCATGACCAACACTACCTCTTCAGCCCAAATGGGGCACCAGAACCAACACTACCTCTTTAGTCCACAGGGGGCACCAGAACCAACACTACCTCTTTAGCCCACAGGGGGCACCAGAACCAACACTAACTCTTTAGTCCACAGGGCGCACCATGACCAACACTACCTCTTTAGCCCAAATGGGGCACCAGAACCAACACTACCTCTTTAGTCCACAGCGGGCACCAGAACCAACACTACCACTTTAGTCCACAGGGGGCACTAGAACCAACAGTACCTCTTTAAGCCTAGTTTATGGTTCTCCGTCAGGTCGACGGCGTAGCTACGCCGTCGACGCAGACCCCTACGCCGTAGCCTGACGCGCACCTCCAAAAAATCCTAACTACGCGTCGCGTTGACGCGGACCGTAAGCGCTGTGATTGGTCCGCTCAGAACGTAATTTTCGGCAGTTGCTTTTTCCCAGCCTCGACCGGTTTAGTGGTCGTACAGACCACCTCTGCAAACGTCTTCTCTGTCGCCTGCGTTTCAACATTTCAACATCTTCAATATTGATGAGCTCCAACTTTAATGCAGTCGCTCCAACTTGTTCGCCATTGTTTACTGTGACCGGAATTCGGCTATAACCCCTGACACCACACAGCCACACACCCCTTAATTGCAGAGCAACGCGGTCCCTCGACGCAGAACTTCGAATGCTCAACGACGGCGTCACGTCGATGGCGTAGGTACGCCTTCGATGTGACGAGAACCATAAACTAGGCTTAAGTCCACAGGGGGCACCATGACCAACACTACCTCTTTAGTCCACAGAGGGCACCATAACCAACACTACCTCTTTAGTCCACAGAGGGCACCATGACCAACACTACCTCTTTAGTCCACAGAGGGCACCATAACCAACACTACCTCTTTAGTCCACAGAGGGCACCATAACCAACACTACCTCTTTAGTCCACAGAGGGCACCATAACCAACACTACCTCTTTAGTCCACAGGGGGCACCATGACCAACACTACCTCTTTAGTCCACAGAGGGCACCATAACCAACACTACCTCTTTAGTCCACAGGGGGCACCATGACCAACACTACCTCTTTAGTCCACAGAGGGCACCATAACCAACACTACCTCTTTAGTCCACAGAGGGCACCATAACCAACACTACCTCTTTAGTCCACAGAGGGCACCATAACCAACACTACCTCTTTAGTCCACAGGGGGCACCATGACCAACACTACCTCTTTAGTCCACAGAGGGCACCATAACCAACACTACCTCTTTAGTCCACAGGGGGCACTAGAACCAACACTATCTCTTTAGTCCACAGGGGGCACTAGAACCAACACTACCTCTTTAGTCCACAGGGGGCACCAGAACCAACAGTACCCCTTTAGTCTACAGGGGGCACTAGAACCAACAGTACCTCTTTAGTCCACAGGGGGCACCAGAACCAACACTACCACTTTAGTCCACAGGGGGCACTAGAACCAACACTACCTCTTTAGTCCACAGGGGGCACTAGAACCAACACTACCTCTTTAGCCCACAGGGGGCACCAGAACCAACACTAACTCTTTAGTCCACAGGGGGCACCATGACCAACACTACCTCTTTAGCCCAAATGGGGCACCATGACCAACACTACCTCTTTAGTCCACAGGGGGCGACATGACCAACACTACCTCACTACCTAACGCAGTACTACTAGTTGTCACAAAGTATTTCTACACTGTTATTAGTATTTCTTCTTCCACTGATGAATAGACCCAAATATTTCTGTTTCACTATAATGTGTAAACATATGAACCAGAACAGTTTATTATCGTGATGATCAATAGTGGCGTCTTCAGAATGTTTTCTTCATAAAAGACCTCAAACCAACAGAGGACATGCTCTCTCTGTTGGGTTTCACAGGACAGTGAACGTCTTAGACTGATACTCTGATGATGTCATCGCAGGTAAAACAGGACTCACCTGCTACGATCCCCTCAGGTGGGTTCAGGGTGAGCTCTGGAACACAAAACACACAGGTTAGCATGCCGTCACACCACGGTGACCTCTGACCACTGGCTCTTCTAGACAGATCTTCTTATGTGTTTTGATGCTTTTATGTGAAGCACTTTGAATCGCCTTGTTGAAATGTGCTCTACAAATAAACTTGCCTTGCCTATGTTGTTGTGTTCAAAACACTGAGCTCACAGACACTGAGCTAACAGACATTATGACATTCTATCCATTAGTAAATGTCTGTTAGCTCAGTGTTTGTTAGCTTGTGTCTGTGAGCTCAGTGTTTGTTAGCTTGTGTCTGAGCTCAGTGTTTGTTAGCTCAGTGTTTGTTAGCATAGTGTTTGTTAGCTTGTGTCTGTCAGCTCAGTGTTTGTTAGCTCAGTGTTTGATAGCTCTGTGTTTGATAGCTTGTGTCTGTTAGCGTGTGTCTGTAAGCTAAGTGTTTGTTAGCTTGTGTCTGTCAGCTCAGTGTTTGATAGCTTGTGTCTGTTAGCGTGTGTCTGTGACCTCAGTGTTTGTTAGCTTGTGTCTGTGAGCTCAGTGCTTGTTAGCTTGTGTCTGTTAGCATAGTGTTTATTAGCTTGTGTCTGTTTGCTCAGTGTGTGTTAGCTTGTGTCTGCTAGCATAGTGTTTGTTAGCTTGTGTCTGTGAGCTCAGTGTTTGTTAGCTTGTGTCTGTGAGCTCAGTGTCTGTTAGCTTGTGTCTGTGAGATTAGTGTTTGTTAGCTCAGTGTTTGTTAGCTCAGTGTTTGTTAGCTTGTGTCTGAGCTCAGTGTTTATTAGCTCAGTGTCTGTTAGCTTGTGTCTGTGAGATTAGTGTTTGTTAGCTCAGTGTTTGTTAGCTCAGTGTTTGTTAGCTTGTGTCTGTGAGCTCAGTGTTTGTTAGCTTGTGTCTGTGAGCTCAGTGTCTGTTAGCTTGTGTCTGTGAGATTAGTGTTTATTAGCTCAGTGTCTGTCAGCTCAGTGTTTGTTAGCTCAGTGTTTGATAGCTCAGTGTTTGTTAGCGTGTGTCTGTGAGCTCAGTGTTTGGTAGCTTGTGTCTGAGCTCAGTGTTTGTTAGCATAGTGTTTGTTAGCTTGTGTCTGTGAGCTCAGTGCTTGTTAGCTTGTGTCTGAGCTCAGTGTTTGTTAGCTTGTGTCTGTCAGCTCAGTGTTTGTTAGCTTGTGTCTGTCAGCTCAGTGTTTGTTAGCTCAGTGTTTGATGGCTCAGTGTTTGATAGCTCAGTGTTTGATAGCTCAGTGTTTGTTAGCTCAGTGTTTGTTAGCTCAGTGTTTGATAGCTCAGTGTTTGATAGCTCAGTGTTCGATAGCTTGTGTCTGTGAGCTCAGTGTCTGTGAGCTCAGTGTCTGTGAGCTCAGTGTCTGTGAGCTCAGTGTCTGTTAGCTCAGTGTCTGTTAGCTCACAGACATTAACACTGAGATCAGACATTCGCTACCAGCTGACGTAGCAGCCATAGCAAGCTATCTCCATATATCTCTCTCTGATGACGTCATCAACACACAGTCACGTGACTGTGATAAAGTATTCTTTAAGCGCATCGATCTCCTCAAAAGGTCATAAAGCTGTTTTATTATCGCGCGCGAGGCGACCGGAAGTGTAGATCAAGGCTGAGTTACAGTCCAGCTCTGAAGCAGAAGCTCGGCTCCGGGAGCCTCCGCGGCGGAGCGAGGATCCTGAAGCTTCCTGCATGGAGTCTGTGCAGCGGGACACTCACGTTTATACTCCGCCATGAGCCTCTTCAGCGCGGTGCCGGCCATCGCGCTCTACCGGGGAAGCAGAAGAAGAAGAAGTCTACCGGGACAACAACAGGAGAAGAAGAACAAGTCGCCTCCGAGTTGTACTGCTTATTCCCACTCCGCAACGAGTCTGTCGACACAGCTAATGCGCATGCGCGTTTCGTGTTGTTTGTGTGAAAGAGTCCGCTGACTGCGCTCTCTGGTGGCCATACGCTGCTACTACTCCTTTATGATGATAACTTATATATAACTTATAATTATAACTTATATATATATATATATATATATATATATATATATATATATATATAACTTATAATTACAATTATAAATAGTATGTATAAGTTATAATTAAAACAGTACAATCACTTAAAAATCTAAACCACAGTTTATAAATTACCTTCATTAATAATGCAGTTTTATTATCAACGCTGGATATTTTCTATTGAAAACACTGAATTCTATTAAGTTGTATTCACTTTCTATTCATGTATGTAAATAAATGCATATAAAATAACATATTAGTGTTATCAAAATGTATATACAAACAATATAGTAATATATACACATGAAAATATATGTATATATGTATATACATATATATATATATATGTATATACATATATATATATATATATATATATATATATATATATATATATATATCTATATATATATATATATATATATATATATATATATAATATGTGTTCTGAAGGATGAAGTGTTCCTGTATGTGTTGATAAATGTTCATGACAAACTGAAGGATGAAGTGTTCCTGTATGTGTTGATAAATGTTCATGATAAACTGAAGGATGAAGTGTTCCTGTATGTGTTGATAAATGTTCATGATAAACTGAAGGATGAAGTGTTCCTGTATGTGTTGATGATGAATGTTCATGATAAACTGAAGGATGAAGTGTTCCTTTGTGTGTTGATGATGAATGTTCATGATAAACTGAAGGATGAAGTGTTCCTGTATGTGTTGATGATGAATGTTCATGACAAACTGAAGGATGAAGTGTTCCTGTATGTGTTGATGATGAATGTTCATGACAAACTGAAGGATGAAGTGTTCCTTTGTGTGTTGATGATGAATGTTCATGACAAACTGAAGGATGAAGTGTTCCTGTATGTGTTGATGATGAATGTTAGTGATAAACTGAAGGATGAAGTGTTCCTGTATGTGTTGATAAATGTTCATGACAAACTGAAGGATGAAGTGTTCCTGTAGGTGTTGATGATGAATGTTAGTGATAAACTGAAGGATGAAGTGTTCCTGTATGTGTTGATAAATGTTCATGATAAACTGAAGGATGAAGTGTTCCTGTATGTGTTGATGATGAATGTTCATGACAAACTGAAGGATGAAGTGTTCCTGTATGTGTTGATGATGAATGTTCATGACAAACTGAAGGATGAAGTGTTCCTGTATGTGTTGATGATGAATGTTCATGACAAACTGAAGGATGAAGTGTTCCTGTATGTGTTGATGATGAATGTTAGTGATAAACTGAAGGATGAAGTGTTCCTGTATGTGTTGATAAATGTTCATGATAAACTGAAGGATGAAGTGTTCCTGTATGTGTTGATGATGAATGTTCATGACAAACTGAAGGATGAAGTGTTCCTGTATGTGTTGATGATGAATGTTCATGACAAACTGAAGGATGAAGTGTTCCTGTATGTGTTGATGATGAATGTTCATGACAAACTGAAGGATGAAGTGTTCCTGTATGTGTTGATAAATGTTCATGATAAACTGAAGGATGAAGTGTTCCTGTATGTGTTGATAAATGTTCATGACAAACTGAAGGATGAAGTGTTCCTGTATGTGTTGATAAATGTTCATGACAAACTGAAGGATGAAGTGTTCCTGTATGTGTTGATAAATGTTCATGACAAACTGAAGGATGAAGTGTTCCTGTATGTGTTGATAAATGTTCATGACAAACTGAAGGATGAAGTGTTCCTGTATGTGTTGATAAATGTTCATGATAAACTGAAGGATGAAGTGTTCCTGTATGTGTTGATAAATGTTCATGACAAACTGAAGGATGAAGTGTTCCTGTATGTGTTGATAAATGTTCATGACAAACTGAAGGATGAAGTGTTCCTGTATGTGTTGATAAATGTTCATGACAAACTGAAGGATGAAGTGTTCCTGTATGTGTTGATAAATGTTCATGACAAACTGAAGGATGAAGTGTTCCTGTATGTGTTGATAAATGTTCATGACAAACTGAAGGATGAAGTGTTCCTGTGCCCCCAGCAGCTTCTTCCTGGTGAAACATCTCAGAACACAGCAGCTAGTTTTGTGAGAGATTTATTTCTTTTCAGTCGTAGTGTTCTCATACATGTCATCTGCAGTTCATCAAACCAATATATATTTATAAAAGTTAGAGCAATATAATCTACAAACATCTAATAGAAAACAAACCGGTCGGCTCGTTTGTAACCACGGTGACGAGTTAAGTGCTGGACAGAAGATCTGCTCGAATGATAATATCAGAATTATGAATCTGTGCATTAAATAAGTCTAAAAATAAAACATTCTTAAAACACACACACACACACACACACACACACACACACACACACACACACACACACACACACACACACACACACACACACACACACACACTAAGGTCTAACAGTAGATCACACAAACACACCAGTGAATTCTTGAAGACGTTTCTTTGGTTGAAAACTTAAATAAATGTTCCAAAGCACAACAGAGAGCTGGAATGTGGAAAGACACGACGCTTCAATACACTTCAGCTTTCAGTGTTTGTGATATTTAATATTTCACAGCAACTCACTTCAAAGGATTTGTAATATTTACCGATTTGTAAATCTGAGTTCCCGAAATTCTAATTACGATATCTCGTAATTATGAAACGAGAAATCTCACCTCAAGATTACGGAATCTGAAGATAAGAAAGACTTCTTATTTTGAGGTGAAATTCCAGATCTCACAAATCTTGTAATAATAAAATGTGTATCTCGTTAAGTCTTTTTGAGATTTAAGATTTTGAGTTTCCTCATGATTGGACCTTAAAATGAAGAAATCCACATCTAATTTACAAAATACAGATTTCTTAATTTTGAGGTCCAAGTTTTTGAATGCCTGTTCTCTTCCTGAGAGATGAAGAGATCAGAGGCTCCTGATGTTGAGGTGTGTGTTCATCTCTACACGCTAACACACGCCAACACACGCGTGTTCATCTCTACACGCTAACACACGCGTGTTCATCTCTACACGCTAACACACGCGTGTTCATCTCTACACGCTAACACACGCGTGTTCAAGACGGCCGAAGGGAAACGCCTCCAGACGTCGGTAAGGTGTCGCGTGTCGCTTTAAGGCAACAACGCAAGTTGACGTCAGCTGGAAGAGGTCTTCAGAGAAAAACTCAAAAACCCAAACGAGATAAGAAAAGTGCTCAAACAGAAGAAACAGAGACACGTTCAACACATCAGATGCAAAGATTATAGAATAAAACATGGAGTATTGTTATATAACTTATATCTCAGCCTCACAATCACAGAGTCCGGCCACGGTTCATTAAGGCACTTGTTTATAGCAGCTCAGAGTGGCAACACGTTGACCTGGAAGACTTCATTACCCAGAAGCCCCGTGTGGCAAAGTAAACCTTCTGCGTGGTGTTCTTGTGTCACGAACTATTGCAAGAATAAAACCTCAATCTGGGAGGAACAGGAAGTGAAAACACTGATTCAGAAACGAAGGAAAACAAGCTGTGCTAACATGCTAACGTCACTACGCCAATGTTAGCTAACATGCTAAAGTCACTACGCCAACATTAGCTAATATGCTAACGTCACTACGCCAATGTTAGCTGACATGCTAAAATCCCTACGCCAACGTTAGCTAATAAGCTAACGTCACTACGCCACTGTTAGCTAACATGCTGACTATTTTTTGCTCACATTGTGAACAAATTGAAGTGTGTTTAAATCAATCTTTAAAGCCCAAACGTCTGCTGCTATTAAGATAATGTTTGTTAGCTACTGAGCTAACATTAATAAGGCTGACGTTAGCTAACAAACGCTAGTTAGCCGTCTATCAGAAATATGTTCTAGTATGCAGCTACGTTCCCGTCTCGGGGGGATCGGTTCCTCTGGGTCGTCCTTGAGCCTCCACCACACCGTTAGCTGCAGCGCTAACACCACGCTAACGCCACGATAACACCGTCTGCCTTGCTGTTTGTAGTCATTACGACCTTCGTCTCTCAGCACAGGGAGACATCAGGTGACCTGACTCTGTGAAAGTGAAGCTGTGTTCCTCTCGGCCTTCATCGTACCATCGTCTTCCTCACCTGGCCTCCCACAGGGAGCAGGTCAGAGTCAAAGGCCCCGAAGAACTACAGCTCCCATGAGCCTTTGGTGACGGAGCCCTGGGAGCACCTCTAAAACGTGTATTAGTTTATCTTTAAGGTACGTTCTTATTTTAATGTAAACAGACAGAAGACCAATGAAATGTGAGGAAACCGACCAATGAATGGAGGCTATGCTGAGGGGGGCGGGGCTTCTGATCTCCAGGTTTCAGGTGGGCGGGGTTTAGCACACAGCAGGTGAGGAAACCCTGCCCACCTCCTCCTCCTCCAATCACAACATGTTATTTGTTTCCTGCTCAGGTCTGAAGAGGAGCAGCACCTCCTCCTCCTGTGGGAGTCCAGACCAACACATGCTCTATTCCTCCTCCTCCTCTTCTTCTTCCTCCTCCTCCTCCTCCTCCTCTTCCTCTTCTTCTTCTTCCTCCTCCTCCCCGGCCATCACCTCCACCAGCAGCTCGGCGGTGCAGGTCGCCTCCCCCAGACTGTTCACCGCCTTCACCGTGTACTTGGCATCGTCGTCACCCGACACCTGCAGAGGAGGTGAAGAAGAGGAGGTGAAGAAGAGGAGGTGAAGAGGAGAAGGTGAAGAGGAGAAGGTGAAGAAGAGGTGAAGAGGAGGAGGTGAAGAGGAGGTGAAGAGGAAAAGGTGAAGAGGAGGAGGTGAAGAGGTGAAGGTGAAGAGGTGAAGGTGAAGAGGAGGAGGTGAAGAGGTGAAGGTGAAGGTGAAGAGGTGAAGAGGAGAAGGTGAAGAGGAGGTGAAGAGGAGAAGGTGAAGGTGAAGAGGTGAAGGTGAAGAGGAGAAGGTGAAGAGGAGGTGAAGAGGTGAAGAGGAGAAGGTGAAGAGGAGAAGGTGAAGAAGAGGTGAAGAGAAGGAGGTGAAGAGGAGGCGAAGAGGAGAAGGTGAAGAGGAGGAGGTGAAGAGGTGAAGGTGAAGAGGAGGAGGTGAAGAGGTGAAGGTGAAGAGGTGAAGGTGAAGAGGAGGAGGTGAAGAGGTGAAGGTGAAGAGGAGGAGGTGAAGAGGTGAAGGTGAAGGTGAAGAGGAGAAGGTGAAGAGGAGGTGAAGAGGTGAAGGTGAAGGTGAAGAGGTGAAGGTGAAGAGGAGAAGGTGAAGAGGAGAAGGTGAAGAGGAGGTGAAGAGGAGAAAGTGAAGAGGAGGTGAAGAGGAGGTGAAGAGGAGAAGGTGAAGAGGAGGTGAAGAGGTGAAGGTGAAGAGGAGAAGGTGAAGAGGAGAAGGTGAAGAGGAGGTGAAGAGGAGAAGGTGAAGAGGAGGTGAAGAGGTGAAGGTGAAGAGGAGGTGAAGAGGTGAAGGTGAAGAGGTGAAGGTGAAGAGGAGGAGGTGAAGAGGTGAAGGTGAAGAGGTGAAGGTGAAGAGGAAGAGGTGAAGAGGTGAAGGTGAAGGTGAAGAGGAGAAGGTGAAGAGGAGGTGAAGAGGAGAAGGTGAAGGTGAAGAGGTGAAGGTGACGAGGAGAAGGTGAAGAGGAGATGAAGAGGTGAAGGTGAAGAGGTGAAGGTGAAGAGGAGAAGGTGAAGAGGAGGTGAAGAGGTGAAGTTGAAGGTGAAGAGGTGAAGGTGAAGAGGAGAAGGTGAAGAGGAGAAGGTGAAGAGGAGGTGAAGAGGAGAAGGTGAAGAGGAGGTGAAGAGGTGAAGGTGAAGGTGAAGAGGTGAAGGTGAAGAGGAGAAGGTGAAGAGGAGGTGAAGAGGAGAAGGTGAAGAGGAGGTGAAGAGGTGAAGGTGAAGGTGAAGAGGTGAAGGTGAAGAGGAGAAGGTGAAGAGGAGGTGAAGAGGTGAAGGTGAAGGTGAAGAGGTGAAGGTGAAGAGGAGGAGGTGAAGAGGAGAAGGTGAAGAGGAGGAGGTGAAGAGGTGAAGGTGAAGAGGTAAAGGTGAAGAGGAGGAGGTGAAGAGGTGAAGGTGAAGGTGAAGAGGTGAAGGTGAAGAGGAGAAGGTGAAGAGGAGGTGAAGAGGAGAAGGTGAAGGTGAAGAGGTGAAGGTGAAGAGGAGAAGGTGAAGAGGAGGTGAAGAGGTGAAGGTGAAGGTGAAGAGGTGAAGGTGAAGAGGAGAAGGTGAAGAGGAGAAGGTGAAGAGGAGGTGAAGAGGAGAAAGTGAAGAGGAGGTGAAGAGGAGGTGAAGAGGAGAAGGTGAAGAGGAGGTGAAGAGGTGAAGGTGAAGAGGAGAAGGTGAAGAGGAGAAGGTGAAGAGGAGGTGAAGAGGAGAAGGTGAAGAGGAGGTGAAGAGGTGAAGGTGAAGAGGAGGTGAAGAGGTGAAGGTGAAGAGGTGAAGGTGAAGAGGAGGAGATGAAGAGGTGAAGGTGAAGAGGTGAAGGTGAAGAGGAAGAGGTGAAGAGGTGAAGGTGAAGGTGAAGAGGAGAAGGTGAAGAGGAGGTGAAGAGGAGAAGGTGAAGGTGAAGAGGTGAAGGTGACGAGGAGAAGGTGAAGAGGAGATGAAGAGGTGAAGGTGAAGAGGTGAAGGTGAAGAGGAGAAGGTGAAGAGGAGGTGAAGAGGTGAAGTTGAAGGTGAAGAGGTGAAGGTGAAGAGGAGAAGGTGAAGAGGAGAAGGTGAAGAGGAGGTGAAGAGGTGAAGGTGAAGGTGAAGAGGTGAAGGTGAAGAGGAGAAGGTGAAGAGGAGGTGAAGAGGAGAAGGTGAAGAGGAGGTGAAGAGGTGAAGGTGAAGGTGAAGAGGTGAAGGTGAAGAGGAGAAGGTGAAGAGGAGGTGAAGAGGTGAAGGTGAAGGTGAAGAGGTGAAGGTGAAGAGGAGGAGGTGAAGAGGAGAAGGTGAAGAGGAGGAGGTGAAGAGGTGAAGGTGAAGAGGTAAAGGTGAAGAGGAGGAGGTGAAGAGGTGAAGGTGAAGGTGAAGAGGTGAAGGTGAAGAGGAGAAGGTGAAGAGGAGGTGAAGAGGAGAAGGTGAAGGTGAAGAGGTGAAGGTGAAGAGGAGAAGGTGAAGAGGAGGTGAAGAGGTGAAAAGGAGAAGGTGAAGAGGAGAAGGTGAAGAAGAGGTGAAGAGAAGGAGGTGAAGAGGAGGCGAAGAGGAGAAGGTGAAGAGGAGGAGGTGAAGAGGTGAAGGTGAAGAGGTGAAGGTGAAGAGGAGGAGGTGAAGAGGTGAAGGTGAAGGTGAAGAGGTGAAGGTGAAGAGGAGAAGGTGAAGAGGAGGTGAAGAGGTGAAGGTGAAGGTGAAGAGGTGAAGGTGAAGAGGAGAAGGTGAAGAGGAGGTGAAGAGGAGAAGGTGAAGGTGAAGAGGTGAAGGTGACGAGGAGAAGGTGAAGAGGAGGTGAAGAGGTGAAGGTGAAGAGGTGAAGGTGAAGAGGAGAAGGTGAAGAGGAGAAGGTGAAGAGGAGGTGAAGAGGAGAAGGTGAAGAGGAGGTAAAGAGGTGAAGGTGAAGAGGTGAAGGTGAAGAGGACGAGGTGAAGAGGAGGATGTGAAGAGGTGAAGAGGAGGTGAGTAAGAAGTGAGTAGGAAGTGAAGAGGAAGTGAGAGGAAGTGAGGAGGTGAGTAGGAAGTGAGTAGGAAGTGAAGAGGTGAGGAGGAAGTGAGGAGGAAGTGAGAGGAAGTGAGTAGGAAGTGAAGAGGAAATGGGGAGGTGACTAGGAAGTGAGGAGGAAGGGAGAGGAGGTGAGTAGGAAGTGAGTAGGAAGAGAAGAGGAAGTGAGGAGGTGAGTAGGAAGTGAGTAGGAAGTGAGAGGAGGTGAGTAGGATGTGAGTAGGAGAGGAGGAAGTGAGGAGGAAGTGAGAGGAAGTGAGGAGGTGAGTAGGAAGTGAGTAGGAAGTGAAGAGGTGAGTAGGAAGTGAGTAGGAAGTGAAGAGGAAGTGAGGAGGTGAGTAGGTAGTGAGTAGGAAGTGAGAGGAAGTGAGGAGGTGAGTAGGAAGTGAGAGGAAGTGAGGAGGTGAGTAGGAAGTGAGTAGGAAGTGAAGAGGAAGTAAGGAGGTGAGTAGGAAGTGAGTAGGAAGTGAGAGGAAGTGAGGAGGTGAGTAGGAAGTGAAGAGGAAGTGAGGAGGTGACTAGGAAGTGAAGAGGAAGTGAGGAGATGAGTAGGAAGTGAAGAGGAAGTGAGGAGGTCTGGTGTTTCCCAGCACAAGGAGAGGACTTGACCTCTGACCTCTGAGATGACCAGGCTGCAGTTCCCTTCCTCGTCGTAGTCGATCTGGAAGTGTCGCGTCTCTTTGATCGGCTGCTCGTCTTTGTACCAAACCACCTCCGGGTCGGGGAACCCTGCAGACACGTTCTGTTGTTGGTTCTCCATGATACATGTTCTCTACCCACTCAGGTATTCACATACTATGTTCTCTACCCACTCAGGTATTCACTATGTTCTCTACCCACTCAGGTACTCACATACCATGTTCTCTACTCACTCAGGTACTCACATACTATGTTCTCTACCCACTCAGGTATTCACATACTATGTTCTCTACCCACTCAGGTATTCACTATGTTCTCTACCCACTCAGGTACTCACATACCATGTTCTCTACTCACTCAGGTATTCACATACTATGTTCTCTACCCACTCAGGTATTCACATACTATGTTCTCTACCCACTCAGGTATTCACTATGTTCTCTACCCACTCAGGTATTCACTATGTTCTCTACCCACTCAGGTATTCATTATGTTCTCTACCCACTCAGGTACTCACATACCATGTTCTCTACCCACTCAGGTATTCAGTATGTTCTCTACCCACTCAGGTATTCATTATGTTCTCTACCCACTCAGGTACTCACATACCATGTTCTCTACCCACTCAGGTATTCAGTATGTTCTCTACCCACTCAGGTATTCATTATGTTCTCTACCCACTCAGGTACTCACATACCATGTTCTCTACCCACTCAGGTATTCAGTATGTTCTCTACCCACTCAGGTATTCATTATGTTCTCTACCCACTCAGGTACTCACATACCATGTTCTCTACCCACTCAGGTATTCAGTATGTTCTCTACCCACTCAGGTACTCACATACTATGTTCTCTACCCACTCAGGTATTCACCATGTTCTCTACCCACTCAGGTATTCACCATGTTCTCTACCCACTCAGGTACTCACATACTATGTTCTCTACTCACTCAGGTATTCACTATGTTCTCTACCCACTCAGGTATTCACTATGTTCTCTACCCAATCAGGTATTCACATACTATGTTCTCTACCCACTCAGGTATTCACTATGTTCTCTACCCACTCAGGTACTCACATACCATGTTCTCTACCGACTCAGGTACTTACATACCATGTTCTCTACCCACTCAGGTATTCACCATGTTCTCTACCCACTCAGGTATTCACCATGTTCTCTACCCACTCAGGTACTCACTATGTTCTCTACCCACTCAGGTACTCACATACTATGTTATTTCATTATTCAGACATCCATATATTTAGTTATCAATCCGTTATTCAGGATCAATCAGAGCAGTATTGATGATTAGGATCAATCAGAGCAGTAATGATAATTAGGATCAATCAGAGCAGTATTGATCGGTACCTTCGATCTTGCAGTCGAAGCGAGCGGCGCTGCCTTCCACCACCTCCACGTCTTTGATCACCGAGCTGAAAGAAGGTTTACAGTCCGGCTTCTGGTCCATCTCCAGACACTCCAGGAACTGGTTGTCCTCTGACACACACACACACACACACACACACACACACACACACACACACACACACACACACACACACACACACACACACATGTAACGCTGGGTAATAACACGGTAATAACAGACCGTGCTCTCGTCGGAGGCGGACCTTCGGTCGGCGAGCCCTTCTTGGCGCTGACTCCCGCCATCATCGCCATGGACGACAGGCGGCCGATGGCCCGAACAGCGTGCCCTGTTTTCTACCATAGAAGAAGAAACGTCGTCACTTTGGCTGAGAGCGTTATCAACGGAGAAAGAGAAAGGACGTCCTGTCCTCATGTTGTAATGTGCTGAGTCATGTCTTCATGTTGTAATGTGCTGAGTCATGTCTTCATGTTGTAATGTGCTGAGTCATGTCTTCATGTTGTAATGTGCTGAGTCATATCCTCATGTTGTAATGTGCTAAATCATGTCACTGTCCTCATGTTGTCATGTGCTGAGTCATGTCCTCATGTTGTAATGTGCTGAGTCATGTCCTCATGTTGTAATGTGCTGAGTCATGTCCTCATGTTGTAATGTGCTGAGTCATGTCCTCATGTTGTAATGTGCTGAGTCATGTCCTCATGTTGTAATGTGCTGAGTCATGTCCTCATGTTGTAATGTGCTGAGTCATGTCCTCATGTTGTAATGTGCTGAGTCATGTCCTCATGTTGTAATGTGCTGAGTCATGTCCTCATGTTGTAATGTGCTGAGTCATGTCTTCATGTTGTAATGTGCTGAGTCATGTCCTCATGTTGTAATGTGCTGAGTCATGTCCTCATGTTGTAATGTGCTGAGTCATGTCCTCATGTTGTAATGTGCTGAGTCATGTCCTCATGTTGTAATGTGCTGAGTCATGTCCTCATGTTGTAATGTGCTGAGTCATGTCCTCATGTTGTAATGTGCTGAGTCATGTCCTCATGTTGTAATGTGCTGAGTCATGTCCTCATGTTGTAATGTGCTGAGTCATGTCTTCATGTTGTAATGTGCTGAGTCATGTCCTCATGTTGTAATGTGCTGAGTCATGTCCTCATGTTGTAATGTGCTGAGTCATGTCCTCATGTTGTAATGTGCTGAGTCATGTCCTCATGTTGTAATGTGCTGAGTCATGTCCTCATGTTGTAATGTGCTGAGTCATGTCCTCATGTTGTAATGTGCTGAGTCATGTCCTCATGTTGTAATGTGCTGAGTCATGTCTCTGTCCTCATGTGTTGAGTCATGTCTTCATGTTGTCATGTGCTGAGTCATGTCTTCATGTTGTCATGTGCTGAGTCATGTCTTCATGTTGTAATGTGCTGAGTCATGTCCTCATGTTGTAATGTGCTGAGTCATGTCCTCATGTTGTAATGTGCTGAGTCATGTCTTCATGTTGTATTGTGCTGAGTCATGTCCTCATGTTGTAATGTGTTGAGTCATGTCTTCATGTTGTAATGTGCTGAGTCATGTCCTCATGTTGTTTACCTGCCATTTCCTCCTCAGGATGTACTTCTTCATCCTCTCCTTGGAGAGCTTCTTGGCCTTCATGGTGGTGGTGTCCTGTTTCAGCCAGGTGTGTTCATAACACTGAGCACAGGTGAGCCGAGCCCTGACACACACACACACACACACACACACACACACACACACACACACACACACACACACACACACACACACACACACACACACACACACACACACACAGTGAGGCTACAGACAGAGGACTATCAAAGCGCGTCCCGTCAGTGTTTTCCTACCTCATGTCTTTCTTCAGCAGGTTGGTGATGAAGTCCTTCCCGTTATCAGAGATCTCATCGAAGGCGTCATCCTCAAAGTCCCAGGAGGCCGAGGTGACGTTGGACAGCGTCTCGTTGTCGTTGTCGCCCATGAAGGGAGACAAGCCGCTCAGCCTGAGAGGACGACAGCAACATGGCTATCGTGAGCAGACTCACTTTGAATACAATGACATCTAGTACATTTACATCAGAAAGGAACATAAAAATGCCCAAAGCTAAGATAATCACAAACATTTTAACACATTTAGGATTAAGTCAATTGAATAAACGAGACAAATAAAACCAGATAAACTAACAAAATAACTAGCAAAATGTAGCTAACCCAAATGAAGCTAAGCTAACTGAAGCTAAGCTAACAACAGACAGATTCACAGTATGTAGCAGATGACCCCTATACTCCACATGTAACCAAGATCAAAACAAGATGATGCTAAGCTAAGCTAACAACAGACAGACTCACAGTATGTAGCAGATGACCCCTATACTCCACATGTCGGTGGGATAACTGATGGCTTCATAGTTGATCACTTCTGGAGCCACAAACTCTGGAGTCCCAAACAAAACCTTCAGAGTTCCTGAGGTTTCTGTTGAAGAGAAAAGAGTTTGATTAAAGAATAATGTTAGGACATCTCAGGCTAACTTTTAACGGTATCACTGTAGTTTTCTCAAACAGAGCTGGTATGTTGAAGATTGATACTACCACAATGTTCATTAGCGTTAGCATAATCTTTGCATAGTGTTAGCATTATGTTAAAATAGTGTGAGCATTATGTAAGCATAGTGTTAGCATTATGTAAGCATAGTGTTAGCAAGGCTTTTATTAGTTTAGATAAAAAATTCAATAATATCTGAAGTCTGGATCAATAACGTCACCTAGTCGCCTGGCGAGGCCGAAGTCAATCAGTTTGATTTTGCCGCTGGTCTTGTTGACACACATGATGTTCTCGGGTTTGAGGTCGAGGTGGACGATGCCTTGTTTGTGGATGAAGCTGACTCCATCAATGATCTGCAGCATGTATCTGATCACCTCCCTCTCCGTCAGCTCAAAGTCCTCGTCAATGATCCGCTCAAACAGCTCGCCGCCAGAGATCCTACGACAGAGAAACACCTGTTGTGTGGCCGCTCTATAGGACTACAATACCCATCTGTTGTGTGGCCGCTCTATAGGACTACAATACCCATCTGTTGTGTGACCGCTCTATAGGACTACAATACCCATCTGTTGTGTGACCGCTCTATAGGACTACAATACCCATCTGTTGTGTGACCGCAGAGCTCTATAGGACTACAATACCCATCTGTTGTGTGGCCGCTCTATAGGACTACAATACCCATCTGTTATGTGGCCGCTCCATAGGACTACAATACCCATCTGTTGTGTGACCGCAGAGCTCTATAGGACTACAATACCCATCTGTTGTGTGACCGCAGAGCTCTATAGGACTACAATACCCATCTGTTGTGTGGCCGCTCTATAGGACTACAATACCCATCTGTTGTGTGGCCGCTCCATAGGACTACAATACCCATCTGCTGTGTGGCCGCTCAATAAGACTACAATACCCATCTGTTGTGTGACCGCTCTATAGGACTACAATACCCATCTGTTGTGTGACCGCTGTATAGGACTACAATACCCATCTGTTGTGTGACCGCTCTATAGGACTACAATACCCATCTGTTGTGTGACCGCAGAGCTCTATAGGACTACAATACCCATCTGTTGTGTGGCCGCTCTATAGGACTACAATACCCATCTGCTGTGTGGCCGCTCTATAGGACTACAATACCCATCTGTTGTGTGACCGCTCTATAGGACTACAATACCCATCTGTTGTATGGCTGCTCTATAGGACTACAAAACCCATCTGTTGTGTGGCCGCTCTATAGGACTACAGTACCCATCTGTTGTGTGACCGCTCTATAGGACTACAATACCCATCTGTTGTGTGACTGCTCTATAGGACTACAATACCCATCTGTTGTGTGGCCGCTCTATAGGACTACAATACCCATCTGTTGTGTGACCGCTCTATAGGACTACAAAACCCATCTGTTGTGTGGCCGCTCTATAGGACTACAATAACCATCTGTTGTGTGACCGCTCTATAGGACTACAATACCCATCTGTTGTGTGACCGCTCTATAGGACTACAATACCCATCTGTTGTGTGACCGCTCTATAGGACTACAATACCCATCTGTTGTGTGACCGATATATTGATCAGACCGACGACGCCGTCACGCAGTGGAGAAACAATAACAACCTGCAGCTACAGACAGAAGGAGCTGGTGGTTCGATTCCCCGCTCCTCTGGTCCATCAAAGATGAACCCTGAACACTTTGGATCAATCCAGTCCACAACCATAGAGTCATTGAAAGGTCCTACCAAAATAAAAGTATGAATGTTTCCAACAGCATCACAGGCTTCTGCTCTGGAGAGCCGTGGTATTTCTCGGCTCTATAATTAGCAGACAGGAAATGGCTGCTGTCATTCCGCTCATAGTTGGCCTGAAAATCATTTTCCGACTTTGAAACAAAAACATCTGGTTTGTGTTTTTAGTTCAAACTGCTCTGAGATCAGCTGAGCGATTAGATTTCTACAATAGAAACGATGAAGATGAACAAACTAATAATCTAAATTGGAAGAATCCCATTGGCTGTTTGTGCCTTTATGCTAAGCAAAGCTAACTAGCTTCAAGCATTAATACATCTATTGAAAGTTAGCTTCTTTTCCTTTCATTTAGCTTTCTCTGTTTTAACATCGTTAAGAATAGTTCGCTGTTCTTAACGTTAGCTTAGCTTGTGTTTATATTTGTTTATGCTCTTTGGTTTAACGCTAGCTTAGCTTGTGTTTATAGTTGTTCATGCTCTTTTAGTTTAACGTTAGCTTAGCTTGTGTTTATATTTTTCATGCTCTTTTAGTTTAACGTTAACTTAGCTTGTGTTTATATTTGTTCATGCTCTTTAGTTTAATGTTAGCTTAGCTTGTGTTTATATTTTTCATGCTCTTTAGTTTAACGTTAGCTTAGCTTGTGTTTATATTTTTCATGCTCTTTTAGTTTAACGTTAACTTAGCTTGTGTTTATATTTGTTCATGCTCTTTAGTTTAATGTTAGCTTAGCTTGTGTTTATATTTGTTCATGCTCTTTAGTTTAATGTTAGCTTAGCTTGTGTTTATATTTTTCATGCTCTTAAGTTAAACGTTTGCTTAGCTTGTGTTTATATTTTTCATGCTCTTTTAGTTTAACATTAGCTTAACTTGTGTTTATATTTGTTCATGCTCTTTAGTTTAACGTTAGCTTAGCTTGTGTTTATATTTTTCATGCTCTTTTAGTTTAACATTAGCATAACTTGTGTTTAATTTTTTCATGCTCTTTAGTTTAACGTTAGCTTAGCTTGTGTTTATGTTTTTCATGCTCTTTTAGTTTAACATTAGCTTAGCTTGTGTTTATATTTTTCATGCTCTTTAGTTTAACGTCAGTTTAGCTTCCCTGTGTTACCCGTGCTAGCATGTTTCTGCAGGTGACTACGAGACACTTAAACGTGACGAAAGCTGCTTCCTGTTCTGATAGAAGAGACCAAACATCCGGTTGTTTCTTCCTGTGAGACCAAGAAAGCTAGAATAACCGGTGAACGCACATCTCCAGCACCATGACGATGTCGGACTTCCCCTCGAAGGCGTCGATGCACTGCACCAGCTTGGGGTGGTGGAGGCTGTTCATGATGCCGATCTCGTGCCGGACGTTGTCCTTCTCCTTCGCTGAGTACGCTTTGATGAACTTGCCCGCCCAAACCTTCTTCGTGGCCTTCTCCACCAGTTTGAAGACCTGGCCGAACTTCCCCCTGTCGCACAAACACGGGGGCGCTTGTAGAAACGCTGAACCACAGGTGCATTGTGGGTGAGAAGCGAGTGGGCGGAGCCTTACGTTCCCAGCCGCTCTTCCACGTCGTACAGGTCCTTCACCTTCATGTCCGTCCTGACGGACACGTCTCTGTAGTCCGGCTCCTTGTCTGCGTCTGCGAGCACAGAGGTCAGAGGTCAGGGGGGGGTGGGCATGCTACGTTAGCTTGTTAACAGGAAGTCATCGTACCTTCATCCTCCTCCTCTGCCTCGGCCTCTTCATCTGCCAGACAAACCAAACAGCAGCCGTTAGTTTAGTTAGTTCAGTTAGTTCAGTTTAGTCTAGTCTAGTTCGGTCACATTTACTTTAGTTTAGTTAAGTTTAGTCAAGTTTAGTTTGTTTTTCTTTAGTTTACTTCAGTTCAGTTCAGTTTATTTCTGTTGAGCTTAGCTAACGATGATAGCTATAGCTATGACAGCTATCATAGCTGACGTTAGCTATGATAGCTAACGTCAGCTATGATAGCTATCATCATAGCTAACGTCAGCTATGATAGCTATCATAGCTGACGTTAACTATGATAGCTATCATAGCTGACGTTAGCCAGTGGACTTCTGCCAGACCGTTAGCCCATTAATTGGATTGTCATTGGAAAAAACCCACGTTTGTATTTTAAACTGTTTCATTGTTCAGTAGAACTCATTCACGTATCCTTTTTCAAAGCCCAAGCTTCCTGTTGTACAGTCGTACTGGACCACTAGAGTCCACATGTTCTCAGGGTCGGAGGTCACTCACCGTCATTCACCAGGCCGACGGTCACCGGCTCAGATTCGGCACTGGGCTCTCCGACTCCGTAGATGTTCTCGGCCCGGACGCGGAATTTATACTGGCGCTCTGGGAGAAGGTCCTGGAGATGGACTCAAAGGTTATGTCTTGTCGGGCCGTGTGAACCGGCGGAGGCCGGCGGTCATAACTCACCTGCACGTTGTAGGAGGTGCTGTTGCAGGACACCAGCAGCCTCCACTGCGGGGCCACAGAGTCCCAGACCTCCAGGTTGTAGGACTGCACGGCACTGCCGCCGTCGTAGGTCGGCC
>NC_136589.1:315000-560000 GCF_910589615.1 Taurulus bubalis | reverse complement strand
AAGAAGCAAAAGAAGCAGAAGCAGAAGAACAAGAACATGAAGAACAGGAAGAACAGGAAGAACAAGAAGCAGAAGAACAAGAAGCAGAAGAACAAGAAGAACAAGAAGAACAAGAAGAAGAACAAGAAGCAGAAGAACAAGAAGAACAAGAAGCAGAAGAAGAACAAGAAGCAGAAGAAGAACAAGAAGCAGAAGAACAAGAAGAAGCAGAAGAACAAGAAGCAGAAGAACAAGAAGAAGCAGAAGAACAAGAAGCAGAAGAACAAGAAGAACAAGAAGAACAAGAAGAACAAGAAGAACAAGAAGCAGAAGAACAAGAAGCAGAAGAACAAGAAGAACAAGAAGAACAAGAAGAACAAGAAGAACAAGAAGCAGAAGAACAAGAAGAACAAGAAGCAGAAGAAGAACAAGAAGCAGAAGAAGAACAAGAAGCAGAACAAGAACAAGAAGCAGAAGAAGAACAAGAAGCAGAAGAAGAACAAGAAGCAGAAGAACAAGAAGAAGCAGAAGAACAAGAAGAAGCAGAAGAACAAGAAGAAGCAGAAGAACAAGAAGCAGAAGAACAAGAAGCAGAAGAACAACAAGAAGCAGAAGAACAAGAACAAGAACAAGAAGCACAAGAAGCAGAAGCACAAGAAGCACAAGAAGCAGAAGCACAAGAACAAGAAGCACAAGAACAAGAAGCAGAAGAACAAGAAGCAGAAGAACAAGAAGAAGAACAAGAAGCAGAAGACGCAGAAGCAGAAGAACAAGAAGAAGAACAAGAAGCAGAAGAAGCAGAAGAACAAGAAGTAGAACAAGAATTAGAAGAACAAGAAGTAAAAAAAGAACAAGAACAACAAGAACAACAAGAAGCAGAAGAACAATAACAAGAAGCAGAAGAACAGGAACAAGAAGCAGAAGAAGCAAAAGACGCAGAAGCAGAAGAAGCAGAAGAACAAGAAGTAGAACAAGAAGCAGAAGAACAAGAACAAGGAGAAAAAGAAGCAAAAGAAGCAGAAGAACAAGAAGAACAAGAAGCAGAAGAACAAGAAGAACAAGAAGCAGAAGAACAAGAAGAACAAAAAGCAGAAGAACAAGAAGAACAAGAAGAACAAGAACAAGAAGATCAAGAAGAAGAAGAACAAGAAGCAGAAGAACAAGAAGCAGAAGAACAATAACAAGAAGCAGAAGAAGAAGAACAAGAACAAGAAGCAGAACAAGAACAAGAAGCAGAAGAACAAGAAGCAGAAGAACAATAACAAGAAGCAGAAGAACAAGAAGAAGAACAAGAAGCAGAAGAACAAGAAGTAAAGAATAAGAACAACAGGAACAATAACTAGAAGAACACGAACAAGAAGCAGAAGAACAAGAAGCAAAAGAAGCAGAAGAACAAGAAGAACAAAAACAAGAACAAGAAGAACAAGAACAAGAAGCAGAAGAACAAGAAGCAAAAGAAGCAGAAGAACAAGAAGAACAAAAACAAGAATAACAAGAACAAGAATAACAAGAATAACAAGAACAAGAAGCAGAAGAACAAGAAGAAGAACAAGAACAAGAAGCAGAAGAACAATAAGTAAAGAACAAGAAGAACAAGAGGAACAATAACAAGAAGAACAAGAACAAGAAGAACAAGAAGCAAAAGAAGCAGAAGAACAAGAAGAACAAGAACAAGAAGCAGAAGAACAAGAAGCAAAAGAAGCAGAAGAACAAGAAGAACAAAAACAAGAATAACAAGAACAAGAATAACAAGAATAACAAGAACAAGAAGCAGAAGAACAAGAAGAAGAACAAGAACAAGAAGCAGAAGAACAATAAGTAAAGAACAAGAAGAACAAGAGGAACAATAACAAGAAGAACAAGAACAAGAAGAACAAGAAGCAAAAGAAGCAGAAGAACAAGAAGCAAAAGAAGCAGAAGAAGTAGAAGAACAAGAAGCATTTTATTCTGTTTTCTGTCAGTGTAGTTTCAAAAGGTTAGCCTAACTTCGCACAAAGACCAGAAGAACAGCTAACTTAACTAACAGTTAAACACTAAACTTTCACTGTTATGCCGATGATACTCAACTATATCTGTCGATCAAGCCAGATGAAACCCACCAGGTCGCTAAACTTCAAGCGTGTCTTAAAGACATCAAAACCTGGATGACCTGCAACTTCCTGCTGCTGAACTCGGACAAGACTGAAGTTATTTTACTCGGCCCAGAACACCTCAGAAATCAAGTATCTGATGATATGGTTTCTCTGGGTGGCATCGCTCTGGCAGCTACCACCACCGTAAGGAATCTCAGAGTTATTTTTGACCAGGACCTGTCCTTTGGCTCTCACGTGAAACAGATCTCAAGGACCGCCTTTTTTCACCTACGGAACATCTCAAAGATCCGGCACATCCTGTCTCAACGCGATGCTGAGACATTGATCCACGCATTTGTTACCTCAAGACTGGATTACTGTAACTCCGTATTATCAGGCTGCTCCGGTAAATCCCTTGGATCTCTCCAACTGATCCAGAATGCTGCAGCTCGTGTACTAACGAGGACGCGGAAGAGAGATCACATTACTCCTGTACTAGCTGCTCTCCACTGGCTTCCTGTAAGATTGAGAATCATATTTAAAATCCTTCTCCTTACCTACAAAGCCTTAACTGGTGATGCACCATCATATCTTAAGGACCTTATAGTGCCATATTACCCCACGAGAGCATTACGCTCACTGAATGCAGGGTTACTTGTGGTTCCCAGAGTGTTAAAAAGTAGATTGGGGGCTAGAGCTTTCAGTTATCGGGCTCCTCTTCTGTGGAATCAGCTTCCACTTTCAGTCCGTAGGGCAGACAGTCACCTCATTTAAGAGTAGACTTAAGACTTTCCTCTTTGATGGCGCTTATAGTTAGGGCTGTTTCAGGCTTATAGTTAGGGCTGGCTCAGGTTTGCCCTGGTCCAGCCCCTAGATATGCTGCTATAGGCCTAGACTGCTGGGGGACATCTTAGGATACACTGAGCTCCTCTTCTCCTCATCTCTTCTTCTCTTCCTCTTTCACTCCTCCTCTCCTCTTCTCCTCTTCTTTATCTCCTTCTGGATAAATTATTGTCTCTTCAATGCACATTACTAACTCTACTTTCTTTTTCCATGGCTTCATGGCTGCCTGGAACCGGTCCTGCCTGCTGTCATGGCCCTGCTGATGGAACAAGTCCTGCCTGCTGCCATGGCCCTGCTGATGGAACCGGTCCTGCCTGCTGCCATGGACCTGCTGATGCCCCTCCAATCTACCTCCTTCTGCTTAATGGGTCGTGGCTATCTGGATCATGGACCATGCATACTACTCATTATATGAATCATTTCTGTCACATTCATGTAATGTGCTGTAACTCCGTTACGTTATTCATTCTGGTCACATGACATCTATTGCTTCTGTACATCCGGGGAGAGGGATCCTCCTCTGTTGCTCTCCCTCAGGTTTCTTCCCCTGTTTTCCCTGTGAAAGGGTTTTTACTATCTTTATTGGGGAGTTTTTCCTGATCCGATGTGAGGTCCCGGGACAGGGATGTCATGTTACAGATTGTAAAGCCCTCCGAGGCAAACTTGTATTTGTGATGTTGGGCTATATAAAATAAATTGAATTGAATTGAATTAACAGTACCAGGACATCGTTAGCCTAGCTAAACACAAAGACCAGAAGAGAGCATTCAGTCCTGAGCTGACTGACAGACAAAGACAGAGAGAGAGAGAGAGAGAGAGAGAGAGAAAGAGAGAGATAGAGATATAGAGAGAGATAGAGAGAGAGATATATAGATAGAGAGAGAGAGAGAGAGAGAGAGAGATGGAGCCACTAAAGGCTGATGGGAAATGTTTATAGTCTCACAGGGTTCAGGAAACAGTGAGGCTGATGGGAAACGTGGTCTTGAAGTGAAGAAGAGAGCGCTGGATAAAACCTGACAGAGACACTTTAAAATAGAAATGTGTGTGTGTGTGTGTGTGTGTGTGTGTGTGTGTGTGTGTGTGTGTGTGTGTGTGTGTGTGTGTGTGTGTGTGTGTGTGTGCGCGTCTCTGTGTGTGTGTGTGTGTGTCTCTGTGTGCGTCTCTGTGTGTGTGTGTGTCTCTGTGTGCGTCTCTGTGTGCGTGTGTGCGTCTCTGTGTGTGTGTGTGTGTGAGTGTCTGTGACGGTGGGTGGGTGGGTACCAGTGCCCCCAGTATTCAGCTCCTTATTGGGACAAAAGGAAAGAAGCTGCTGCATATTTTGGAAACTCACTCTCTGAGGTCGGAGTCGTCTTCTTGGACTTCTTGTCAGCCGGAGAGTTTTCTGTTGGATCTGAAGAGAGAGAGAGAGAGATGGAGAGATGGAGAGATGGAGAGATGGATGAAGAGAGCGAAGGAGGTAGAGAGAGAGATGGAGAGAGAAAGAGCGAGAGAGAGAAGGAGGTAGAGAGAGAGAGATGGAGAGATGGAGAGAGATGGAGAGAGGTAGAGAGAGATGGAGAGAGAGAGACAGAGAGAGAGAGAAAGAAGGAGGTACGGAGAGAGAGGTAGAGAGAGACAGACAGACAGACAGTGAGAGAGAGAAGTAGAGGTAGAGAGACAGAGAGAGAGAGAGAGAGAGAGGTAGAGAGAGAAGTAGAGGTAGAGAGAGAGACAGAGAGGGAGAGAGAGAAGTAGAGGTAGAGAGAGAGAGGGAGAGAGAGAGAGGGAGAGAGAGAAGTAGAGGTAGAGAGAGAGAGGGAGAGAGAGAGAGGGAGAGAGAGAAGTAGAGGTAGAGAGAGAGAGGGAGAGAGAGAGAGGGAGAGAGAGAGAGAGGGAGAGAGAGAGACAGAGAGGGAGAGAGAGAAGTAGAGGTAGAGAGAGAGAGAGAGAGAAGTAGAGGTAGAGAGAGAGGTAGAGAGAGAGACACACAGGGAGAGAGAGAGAAGTAGAGGTAGAGAGAGAGAGGGAGAGAGAGAGAGGGAGAGAGAGAAGTAGAGGTAGAGAGAGAGAGGGAGAGAGAGAGAGGGAGAGAGAGAAGTAGAGGTAGAGAGAGAGAGGGAGAGAGAGAGAGGGAGAGAGAGAAGTAGAGGTAGAGAGAGAGAGGGAGAGAGAGAGAGGGAGAGAGAGAAGTAGAGGTAGAGAGAGAGAGAGGGAGAGAGAGAAAGACAGTTTAACATCTACAGATAGAAACTC
Organism: Taurulus bubalis; assembly: GCF_910589615.1. NCBI lineage: Eukaryota > Metazoa > Chordata > Actinopteri > Perciformes > Cottidae > Taurulus > Taurulus bubalis. Next base: position 554,874 of record NC_136589.1, on the reverse strand, counting down.
TCTCACTTTGTTGAGTTTAAGAACTAAAACATCTGGCTTTTCAAAATAAAACAGGAGGAAGAGGAGGAGGAAGAGAAGGAGTTCTCACCGTCTACTAGAACCATACAGGAACATTGGTCTCGGCCTGCCGGGTTCTCCGCTCTACATGTGTACGTTCCCTCGTCCTCTGGCAGAGCTTTGTCTATCGTCAGGGAGCACAACCCGCCTGCAACACAGGTTATAACACACTTTATAACAGGTTATAACACACGTTATAACACACGTTAAAACACAGGTTATAACAGGTTATAACACACGTTATAACACACGTCATAACACATAGTACACGTTATGACACATGTTATAACACAGGTTATAACACAGGTTATAACACACGTTAAAACACAGGTTATAACACACATTATAACGCACGTTAAAACACAGGTTATAACACACGTTATAACAGAGGTTATAACACACGTTATAACACACAGTACACGTTATGACACACGTTATAACACAGGTTATAACACAGTATACACGTTATAACACACGTTATAACACACAGGTTATAACACACAGGTTATAACACACAGGTTATAGCACACACATTATAACACACACGTTATAACACACAGTATACACGTTATAACACACGTTATAACAGACGTCATAACAGACGTTATAACAGACGTTATAACAGACAGGTAATAACACACGTTATAACAGACGTTATAACACACACGTTATAACACACAGTATACACATTTTAACACACGTTATAACACACATTATAACATGTTATAACACACGTTAAATGCAGGTTATAACAATTATATAACACAGTAGACACATTATAACACACGTTATAACACACGTTATAACACACGATATGACATGTTATGACACATGTTATGACACATGTTATGACGCACGTTATACACGTTATAACACACGTTATGACGCACGTTGTGATGCACTTTATACACGTTATAACACACGTTATTGCCATATGAAACCATGCCAATGGATTCCATATAATATGATAGAAAGGATTTCAAATAAAAGGATACAATATAATATAATAAATGGTCAATAAAATGTACTTTTCTAAAATGTAATTTTCCGAACACTCAAAGTACTATAATACAATATTTAAGGCGTATTATTATGGCCATTGTAGGTTCGAAAATATGTGGGAGGGTACTATTCAGAGAAATACATTTGAGATTATTACATTTATGATAACTAACCGCAGCCCCAGAGCATGAATATGTTCATGATATATTTATGTATGCTCATAAAATACCACAGAAGGAAACGTGTGTGTTACATACCGTAACAGTAGGAGCAACTTATATTTAATATTATCCCCGACTCCATAATTACTTATTATTATTATTTAACCTACAATAATACAACACAACATACTATAGTATAATATCACTATACAATGTGCAATAAAGTAAAAGTACTAATAAAACGTAACAAGTATTGATATTGACGTGTTGATGTCTACAGCTGTCGTCTCAGTGATACACACAAACGCACGCACTCACACACACACACGCGCACACACACACACACACACACACACACACACACACACACACTTCACTGGTCTCAGTTACTGTTTATAAGTTCAGTTTTATTCTTTTATCGTATCCTTAGTTACTGTCTCACTCACTCCCTTACTCTCTCACGCTCTCACTGTCTCACTCTTAAACTCTCTCACTCCCTTACTCTCTCACTGTCTCACTCTCTAACTGTCTCACTCTCTCACTGTCTCACTCTCTAACTGTCTCACTCTCTCACTGTCTCACTCTCTAACTGTCTCACTCTCTCACTCTCTCACTCCCTTACTCTCTCACTCTCTCACTGTCTCACTCTCTAACTGTCTCACTCTCTCACTGTCTCACTCTCTAACTGTCTCACTGTCTCACTCCCTTACTCTCTCACTCCCTTACTCTCTCACTCTCTCACTGTCTCACTCCCTTACTCTCTCACTGTCTCACTCTCTCACTGTCTCACTCCCTTACTCTCTCACTGTCTCACTCTCTAACTGTCTCACTCCCTTACTCTCTCACTGTCTCACTCTCTAACTGTCTCACTCTCTCACTGTCTCACTCTCTAACTGTCTCACTCTCTCACTGTCTCACTCCCTTACTCTCTCACTCTCTCACTCCCTTACTCTCTCACTGTCTCACTCCCTTACTCTCTCACTGTCTCACTCCCTTACTCTCTCACTCTCTCACTGTCTCACTCCCTTACTCTCTCACTGTCTCACTCTCTCACTGTCTCACTCCCTTACTCTCTCACTGTCTCACTCTCTAACTGTCTCACTCCCTTACTCTCTCACTGTCTCACTCTCTAACTGTCTCACTCTCTCACTGTCTCACTCCCTTACTCTCTCACTCGTAAACTCTCTCACTCCCTTACTCTCTCACTGTCTCTCTAACTGTCTCACTCTCTCACTGTCTCACTCTCTCACTGTCTCACTCCCTTACTCTCTCACTCGTAAACTTTCTCACTTCCTTACTCTCTCACTGTCTCACTCACTCTCTCACTGTCTCACTCCCTTACTCTCTCACTCGTAAACTCTCTCACTCCCTTACTCTCTCACTGTCTCTCTCACTGTCTCACTCACTCTCTCACTGTCTCACTCACTCCCTCACTCTCTCACTGTCTCACTCACTCCCTCACTCTCTCACTGTCTCTCTCCCTTACTCTCTCTCTCTCTCTCTCACTGTCTCACTCTCTCTCTCACTCTCTCACTGTCTCACTCTCTCACTGACTCTCACTCTCTCACTGTCTCACTCACTCCCTCACTGTCTCACTCTCTCTCCCTTACTCTCTCACTCTCTCTCTCCCACTGTCTCACTCTCTCTCTCACTGACTCTCTCACTGTCTCACTCTCTCTCACTCTCTCAGTCTGTCAGAGATAATCTGATACTCAAGTTATATTTAAACACAATGTTATGATTCCTCGTTGAGCCACTGACCTGTAAACCAACAAAAGGTCAAAGGTCAAAGGTCAGCGTGGAGCTTTACCGGCCTGTGATTGGTTGAACGTTCGCATTGATCGTAATGATTCATTCTGATCAGCTGTGATTGGATGATGGATACGATGCCTTCAGGGACCTTTTGTGTGTTCTGGACTCGTCATACTTCAATAAATATGTGTTCTTCTCCCTTTCTCCTTATTGATTATTGACACCATTTCCCATGATGCACATTGATAGTGTGTGCTTAACAAATCCCACACCTCCAGTTTCTTACACACTGTACTGTGCAGTCTGATGACATCACTGTGACATCATCAGACCGCGGACGACGAACCAGGAAACGATGAGCGGATTGTTTTAAAGCTGCTTCTTCGAACACTTTAACTATTATTACTTTTATTATTGGGTCTATATGAATAAACGTCCACATCCGTCCCGTATAAACATGTAGTTACTAGTTTATAACGCTGCTGTGCTCATCAATACATGCTGTATGTAAACAACTAAACAATGTCCTAATATCCGATTATAACACATCAACCTAAGTAATAAACCATTTATTACATGTTTAAATACTCATGACCCACGAGTCTTATTCTACCATTTTAAAGTATTTGTTCTAATCTTTTATAAACCAAATGATTAAGAATTGAAATTCTGAATCACTGTCGTAGTGTTTGTGTGTGTGTGTGTGTGTGTGTGTGTGTGTGTGTGTGTGTGTGTGTGTGTGTGTGCGTGTGTGTGTGTGTGTGTGTGTAAAATGATCTGTTCACTATTAAATACCAACAATAGTCTGTTGGCTTTGTCACACATCCTGTTGTTTCTGCTTTCTATTAATAGTCTGAAGCCTCTGAGCTGCATCAACAGTTGGTTTAACTCAACTTTATTCAGTTTGTGTGTGTGTGTGTGTGTGTGTGTGTGTGTGTGTGTGTGTGTGTGTGTGTGTGTGTGTGTGTGTGTGTGACCTCTGACCTTCGTTGGCGAGCACGATGAACTTGGACGACTTGATGACCTTCCCGTCCAGCGTCCAGGTGACGGCTGCAGGCTCCGAGGCTCCGAGGCGGCACTGCAGGCGGAGCCGCCGGCCGTCTAGCACCGTCACGTCGCTCAGCTTCTCCAGGAACCCCGGGGCCGCTGCTCCTGCTGCTCCTGCTGCTCCTGCTGCTCCTGCTGCTCCTGCTGCTCCTGCTGCTCCTGCTGCTCCTGCTGCTCCTGCTGCTCCTCCTCCTCCTCCTCCTCCTCCACTCTTCTTCTCATTAATCCCTCCGTCCACGCAGTGGTTCTCTGTGGCAGCCTCGCTCTCCCCGTTCTTCTCGGGGCTCGCCGGCTTCTTCTTGTTGGCGAGGACGGAGCGAAAGTCGGCGCCGGCGTTCTTCCCGGGCGTCTCTGCGGGTTTGTTGCCGCCGGCGCCCTTCTTGGCCAACACGGCGCGGAAGTCGACCTGCTGCGGGGCGCTGCCCTTGCGGTCCTCCTCCATCTTGGCCTTGACGCCCTTGAGGTTGGCCTTAAAATCCATCTCCTGGCAGCGGCCTCCCTCTCCTCTTCCCGGCTGGCGGTGGCGTTCGCTGCTCGGCGTCCCAGAAGCTGCTGCGCCTCCTTCTCCTCTCGCCTCCCTGGTGTCCAGCAGCGCTAGAGGAGGGCTCCTCCTCCTCTTCTTCTTCTCCTCCTCTTCCTCGTGCAGGTGCAGGAGTTCCAGGTTCTCCTTCTGCTCCTAATTGGCCTCCTGCCACTGCCGACTGACAGCAGGGACACTGCTGCTGCTCCTCTGCCCCGCGCCTCCTCCTCTGGAACCTCCTCCCAGCACCACAGTCCACCAGCTGCTCCTCCTCCTCCTCCTCCTCTTCCTCCTCCTCTTCCTCCTGCTGCAGGTCTGGAGCACAGAGACAGATGGAGAGAGAGAGAGGGGGGAATAAACAGAGCGGGGTTAAAGCCCTCTGCAGGCCCCGCCCCTTCAGCTGTGTGTGTGTGCGTGTGCTTGTGCGTGTGCATGTGTGTGCGTGTGTGTGTGTATGTGTGTGTGTGTGGAGGAGGAGGAAGTGGACCTCGACTCAAAATGTCCATGTTACATCACAAGTGACTCGACTGCCCTTAAATGGGCATACACCCAGAACGGCCTGAAACACACACACACACACACACACGCACACACACACACACACACACACACACACACACACACACACACACACACAGTGTAAACAGTTTCGACCAGCTGGGAGTGAGAGAGGAAATACTGTCTCTGATTGGTTTGGATGATATGGACGGATTAGAGAAGCTTTATGGGAATCTGTGGATGTAGGACAGACAGGGGGAGAGAGACAGACAGACAGACAGACAGACAGACAGACAGACAGACAGACAGACAGACAGAGAGGACGAGCTGAGGCCTGTCTGTCTGTCTCTGGTGGAGGGACAGACAGGACGAGCTGGAGGAGACAACAGGTGAGACTGTCTGTTCCCATTGGAGGCACCATGCTGGTCCCAATGCGAACAGGGACCACCATGCTGGTCCCATTGGAAGCACCATGCTGGTCCCAATGGAACCACTATGCTAGTCCCAATGGGAACAGGAACCACCATGCTGGTCCCAATGCGAACAGGAACCACCATGCTGGTCCCAATGCAAACAGGAACCACCATGCTGGTCCCAATGCGAACAGAAGGCACCATGCTGGTCCCAATGGGAACAGGAAGCACCATGCTGGTCCCAATGGAACCACCATGCTGGTCCCAATGGAACCACCATGCTGGTCCCAATGGAACCACCATGCTGGTCCCAATGGGAACAGACAGTCTCACCTGTTGTCTCCTCCAGCTCGTCCTGTCTGTCCCTCCACCAGAGACAGACAGACAGGCCTCAGCTCGTCCTCTGGTCCTGTCTGTCCCTCCACCAGAGACAGACAGACAGGCCTCAGCTCGTCCTCTGGTCCTGTCTGTCCCTCCACCAGAGACAGACAGACAGGCCTCAGCTCGTCCTCTGGTCCTGTCTGTCCCTCCACCAGAAACAGACAGACAGGCCCCAGTACTCCCCAACATTGTTCCTGACACACAGACAGGTTCAACACTTTGCTCAAATTCAGTTCTGACTTCACACTGAACTCCATTTTAAAACAATACTAGATACTCAAAGGTCCTGATAGCTACTGCTGTAGTCATCTCTCTGGTACTCGAGAACCCAAAATATGACCTGTTTCCTACCTTTGTGTTTCCTAGTACTCTACCCTACTCTTTACAGTCCCCTCCCTAGTGTCCTAGTACCCTATGATATTCTTTACAGTACCCTCCCTAGTGTCCTAGTACCCTATGATATTCTTTACAGTCCCCTCCCTAGTGTCCTAGTACCCTATGATATTCTTTACAGTACCCTCCCTAGTGTCCTAGTACCCTATGATATTCTTTACAGTACCCTCCCTAGTGTCCTAGTACCCTATGATATTCTTTACAGTACCCTCCCTAGTGTAGCTGTCTACCTGTAACTGTTGCACTATGTTGGTGTAATATTTTGTAACGGTTTTTAATTTTTGTATATTTTGTATTTGTATAGCATCACTGGGTGACTGCAGGAAAGACTTTTATTTTGAAACATCAGCTGAGTGGCGAGGTAGAGCTCACAGGGTTTTTCTAGGGGTACCTGAACACACCATACCGGTGTGCTCACGGTGCTGTGAGCCTCGGTAGCGGCACACGCTTTGCACGCCGTCAAGCAGACATCTCAACAACTAATGTGAAGGAGGTTCAGAGGATTCCCTTTGTTTGAGCACGCAGCCAACGAGGTATTGTGTCTTTGGTTGTGTACTTGCACTATGTTTGTTGTTGATGCTGTGATGTGTGTGTGTGTTTGGATGCCCTGTATTGTACAGTTTCACGGTTCGAGTTGGAGATGAAGATTCCATTAAAAACCCGTATCAAAAACCATTGCTGTCTTACTGTGCTTGGGAGGGAGTCACACTACCTGATACTCTTTACAGTACCCTCCCTAGTGTATAAGTACTCTACCTGATACTCTTTACAGTACCCTCCCTAGTGTATAAGTACTCTATGATACTCTTTACAGTACCCTCTCTAGTGTAGAAGTACCCTACCTGATACTCTTTACAGTACCCTCCCTAGTGTATAAGTACTCTATGATACTCTTTACAGTACCCTCCCTAGTGTGTAAGTACTCTATGATACTCTTTACAGTACCCTCCCTAGTGTAGAAGTACTCTATGATACTCTTTACAGTACCCTCCCTAGTGTAGAAGTACTCTATGATATTCTTTACAGTCCCCTCCCTAGTGTAGAAGTACCCTACTTGATACTCTTTACAGTCCCCTCCCTAGTGTAGAAGTACACTATGATACTCTTTACAGTACCCTCCCTAGTGTAGAAGTACTCTATGATATTCTTTACAGTACCCTCCCTAGTGTAGAAGTACTCTATGATATTCTTTACAGCGCCCTCTCTACGTTCGTAGCACCCTAGGGAGGTTAGTACTAGCTTTTCAGTCCCCTACAGCTTTTCTTTGGTAGCGTCACGTTTGTTCATTACTTTGGACAAACGTATCTGCCACATGAGTAAATGTAAATGTATCTAATCCCTAAACACTGTGTGATACACAATACATAAGAATTGTATCCTTGTGTAGTCAAACTGAGGTAGTATAAATTCAACCAGGTTAAGTTTGCAGTTTTCAGGGATCTTGATCCTCTTTTATGGCCGTCTTTAGAGACCTAGTAGCATACTTGATGATGTTTATGCCCTCCATGACCAGTGGGAACTCTTCATTATATATCTCCTAATATGAACAAGTAAAAACCATCAGGATGAATACGATGGAAAACTACAGTATGTGAAGAGGAGGATGATAGATTATGGATGGGTTCATGGGTGGGGGAGGGCTTGTGTTTCCTGTTTGACTTTAATCCTCACTTCATACTGGAGATCATAGAGGATTATTTGAGCATGTTTCTGTCCACAAAACATCCATTAATACTTCAACATATTAACTATAATATACATATACACATATACAGCGTGTTTCCTCTCACCTGAGGGTGATCAGGTAGTCCCCAGTATGATACCTTTTAACTTTCATGAAGTCCAGGTCACTGGTCCAGATGTACTGGCGCAGGACAGGAGGACGTGTTGACCCACCGAGGCGCTCACTGGTCTGGGTTTGGAGATGAACCAGGGATGGACGCCGTCCTGGGGCTCTGCCACAGAGACCATGACACCTGACACCTTTATCTGTGGGGGGGGGGGGGGGGGGGGAGGGTCCCACCAAACTATGCGTTTCTGACTAAAACGTCTCTGTAGGTGAAGCTGTTGGGTAACTAACTAAGCTAACTGATGTTAGCTAACTGAGCTAACGGACATTAGCTATTAACAGTATTTATATGGAATGGAGTCCATGTTTAATACTGATGTCAATCTGTGAGATTAGTGAACTAGTTAGAAGCCAGTTCCTCAGGAAGGACTTGGTAGTTACCCTCCACAGTGAGCTGGGACTGGATGTGGTCCGTACTGGTTCCAGGCCTGGCAGCTGTAGGTCCCAGTGTCCTAGGGGGAAACCTCCTGGATCAGTGGTTCTTCTCCCTGAGGAGGTGGAAGTCCTCCAATGCTGTCACTTCCTGGCTGGAAGGGGCAACCCGAGGACCACAACAACTTAGACCCTGGAGGGGGGCAACCCGAGGACCACAACAACTTAGACCCTGGAGGGGGGCAACCCGAGGACCACAACAACTTAGACCCTGGAGGGGGGCGACCTGAGGACCACAACAACTTAGACCCTGGAGGGGGGCAACCCGAGGACCACAACAATTTAGACCCTGGAGGGGGGCGACCTGAGGACCACAACAACTTAGACCCTGGAGGGGGGGCGACCTGAGGACCACAACAACTTAGACCCTGGAGGGGGGGCGACCTGAGGACCACAACAACTTAGACCCTGGAGGGGGGCGACCCGAGGACCACAACAATTTAGACCCTGGAGGGGGGCGACCTGAGGACCACAACAACTTAGACCCTGGAGGGGGGCGACCTGAGGACCACAACAACTTAGACCCTGGAGGGGGGCGACCTGAGGACCACAACAACTTAGACCCTGGAGGGGGGCGACCTGAGGACCACAACAACTTTGACCCTGCAGAGCGGAGCTGATCCTGGATCAGTCACTGAGACTCCAGCAGGTTAGAACATGAGACTGGAAAGAGGAACCTGGACAGAAACATCTGAGGAGCTGAATGTTTTAGAGGAAAACAGTAAATTATGAATATGTCATAAATTCTAAATAGATATTAGAGAAGTCATTATTGTGGTTCTTTTTAAATGAGACGGAACCTTGAAGCAGTTTGGTGACTGACATTAGATCTCAGGTAGCAGAGACCTGATCCTCACAGCTTATATGGAGAAAACCTCTGTGGAAAATAATTATGTAACACACGCACACACACACACTCACACACGCATGCATGCACGCACAGACGCACGCATGCACGCACACACACACACACACACACTCACACTCACGCACGCACGCACACACACACGCACACGCACGCACACACACTCACTCTGCTGGGTTCATAATATGGAGCGTGCAGCTATAGTTAGCTTCTATAGTTCCTGATAATCAACTCAACAAGTGGAAGAAGAACCAGAACATGACCGCACACACACACACACACACACACACACACACACACACACACACACACACACACACACACACACACACACACACACACACACAGGAAATAAAGAGGCAGAACTCGCACAAAGTAAATCTGTCCTCATCTCATCTCCAACATCTCCCTTGAGATCTGACAGGAAATACCACAGCTAACACACACACACACACACACACACACACACACACACACACACACACACACACACACACACACACACACACACTCGTACCGGTCAGCTCCAGCGCCATGGTAACAGCCTCACGCACTCCTCTGACCTTGGTGACCTTTGACCTTGAGGTCTGCCTGCAGCACATGAAGAAGAGATGCATAACACGCGTGTTCAGTACAACTTGACAACAAAGTACAACGTAAACATGTGACATCATCAGACCGAGACACAAGCATGTGTGTGTTTCACCTGCACATCTGAAGGTGTGTTCAGACAGCGACGAACACGGAACCCTTCTCTAAACACGGAACCCTTCTGTAAACACGTAACCCTTCTCTGAACACGGAACCCTTCTCTAAACACGGAACCCTTCTCTAAACACGGAACCCTTCTCTGAACACGGAACCCTTCTCTAAACACGGAACCCTTCTCGAAACACAGAACCCGTCTCGAAACACGGAACCCTTCTCGAAACACAGAACCCGTCTCTAAACACGGAACCCGTCTCTAAACACGGAACCCGTCTCTGAACATAGAACCCTTCTGTAAACACGGAACCCTTCTCTAAACACGGAACCCGTCTCTAAACACGGAACCCTTCTCTAAACACGGAACCCGTCTCTAAACACGGAACCCTTCTCTAAACACGGAACCCGTCTCTGAACACGGAACCCTTCTCTAAACACGGAACCCTTCTGTAAACACGGAACCCTTCTCTAAACACGGAACCCGTCTCTGAACATAGAACCCTTCTGTAAACACGGAACCCTTCTCTGAACACGGAACCCGTCTCTAAACACGGAACCCTTCTGTAAACACGGAACCCTTCTCTGAACACGGAACCCTTCTGTAAACACGGAACCCTTCTCTAAACACGGAACCCTTCTCTGAACACGGAACCCTTCTGTAAACACGGAGCCCTTCTGTAAACACGGAACCCTTCTCTAAACACGGAACCCGTCTCTGAACACGGAACCCTTCTGTAAACACGGAACCCTTCTCTAAACACGGAACCCTTCTCTGAACACGGAACCCTTCTGTAAACACGGAGCCCTTCTGTAAACACGGAACCCTTCTCTAAACACGGAACCCGTCTCTGAACACGGAACCCGTCTCTGAACACGGAACCCTTCTGTAAACACGGAACCCGTCTCTGAACACGGAACCCTTCTCTGAACACGGAACCCTTCTGTAAACACGGAGCCCTTCTGTAAACACGGAACCCTTCTCTAAACACGGAACCCGTCTCTGAACACGGAACCCGTCTCTGAACACGGAACCCTTCTGTAAACACGGAACCCTTCTGTAAACACGGAACCCTTCTCTAAACACGGAACCCGTCTCTGAACATAGAACCCTTCTGTAAACACGGAACCCTTCTCTGAACACGGAACCCGTCTCTAAACACGGAACCCTTCTGTAAACACGGAACCCTTCTCTGAACACGGAACCCTTCTGTAAACACGGAACCCTTCTCTAAACACGGAACCCTTCTCTGAACACGGAACCCTTCTGTAAACACGGAGCCCTTCTGTAAACACGGAACCCTTCTCTAAACACGGAACCCGTCTCTGAACACGGAACCCTTCTGTAAACACGGAACCCTTCTCTAAACACGGAACCCTTCTCTGAACACGGAACCCTTCTGTAAACACGGAGCCCTTCTGTAAACACGGAACCCTTCTCTAAACACGGAACCCGTCTCTGAACACGGAACCCGTCTCTGAACACGGAACCCTTCTGTAAACACGGAACCCGTCTCTGAACACGGAACCCTTCTCTGAACACGGAACCCTTCTGTAAACACGGAGCCCTTCTGTAAACACGGAACCCTTCTCTAAACACGGAACCCGTCTCTGAACACGGAACCCGTCTCTGAACACGGAACCCGTCTCTAAACACGGAACCCTTCTCTAAACACGGAACCCGTCTCTAAACACGGAACCCTTCTCTAAACACGGAACCCGTCTCTGAACACGGAACCCTTCTCTAAACACGGAACCCTTCTGTAAACACGGAACCCTTCTCTAAACACGGAACCCGTCTCTGAACATAGAACCCTTCTGTAAACACGGAACCCTTCTCTGAACACGGAACCCGTCTCTAAACACGGAACCCTTCTGTAAACACGGAACCCTTCTCTGAACACGGAACCCTTCTGTAAACACGGAACCCTTCTCTAAACACGGAACCCTTCTCTGAACACGGAACCCTTCTGTAAACACGGAGCCCTTCTGTAAACACGGAACCCTTCTCTAAACACGGAACCCGTCTCTGAACACGGAACCCTTCTGTAAACACGGAACCCTTCTCTAAACACGGAACCCTTCTCTGAACACGGAACCCTTCTGTAAACACGGAGCCCTTCTCTAAACACGGAACCCGTCTCTGAACACGGAACCCTTCTCTAAACACGGAACCCTTCTCTGAACACGGAACCCTTCTGTAAACACGGAGCCCTTCTGTAAACACGGAACCCTTCTCTAAACACGGAACCCGTCTCTGAACACGGAACCCGTCTCTGAACACGGAACCCTTCTGTAAACACGGAACCCGTCTCTGAACACGGAACCCTTCTCTGAACACGGAACCCTTCTGTAAACACGGAGCCCTTCTGTAAACACGGAACCCTTCTCTAAACACGGAACCCGTCTCTGAACACGGAACCCGTCTCTGAACACGGAACCCGTCTCTAAACACGGAACCCTTCTCTAAACACGGAACCCGTCTCTAAACACGGAACCCTTCTCTAAACACGGAACCCGTCTCTGAACACGGAACCCTTCTCTAAACACGGAACCCTTCTGTAAACACGGAACCCTTCTCTAAACACGGAACCCGTCTCTGAACATAGAACCCTTCTGTAAACACGGAACCCTTCTCTGAACACGGAACCCGTCTCTAAACACGGAACCCTTCTGTAAACACGGAACCCTTCTCTGAACACGGAACCCTTCTGTAAACACGGAACCCTTCTCTAAACACGGAACCCTTCTCTGAACACGGAACCCTTCTGTAAACACGGAGCCCTTCTGTAAACACGGAACCCTTCTCTAAACACGGAACCCGTCTCTGAACACGGAACCCTTCTGTAAACACGGAACCCTTCTCTAAACACGGAACCCTTCTCTGAACACGGAACCCTTCTGTAAACACGGAGCCCTTCTGTAAACACGGAACCCTTCTCTAAACACGGAACCCGTCTCTGAACACGGAACCCGTCTCTGAACACGGAACCCTTCTGTAAACACGGAACCCTTCTCTAAACACGGAACCCTTCTCTGAACACGGAACCCTTCTGTAAACACGGAGCCCTTCTGTAAACACGGAACCCGTCTCTGAACACGGAACCCTTCTCTGAATACGGAACCCTTCTGTAAACACGGAGCCCTTCTGTAAACACGGAACCCTTCTCTAAACACGGAACCCGTCTCTGAACACGGAACCCGTCTCTGAACACGGAACCCTTCTGTAAACACGGAACCCTTCTCTAAACACGGAACCCTTCTCTGAACACGGAACCCTTCTGTAAACACGGAGCCCTTCTGTAAACACGGAACCCGTCTCTGAACACGGAACCCTTCTGTAAACACGGAACCCGTCTCTGAACACGGAACCCGTCTCTGAACACGGAACCTTTCTGTAAACACGGAACCTTTCTGTAAACACGGAACCCTTCTCTAAACACGGAACCCTTCTCTAAACACGGAACCCGTCTCTGAACACGGAACCCCGTGGAGTGTGGGAACGCTCTGATTGGTTCTACGTCACCACCCTAAAGACTACGGTTGGCCTCCACAGTGCGTCAGAGCGTTCGGTTCTCTGGTCCAGGGTTCTGTCGGTTGGGATCCTGTTGATCATCAACCTCTAAACCTCTAAACCTCTAAACCTCTAAACCTCTAAACCTCTAAACCTCTAAACCTCACCAACATGAATACAGAGAACCAAAGTTCTTCTTCTGTCTAGTGTGAACTGTAGTTTATTAGCTATGTGTCTCCTGTCTGGCATTCCTGATATGTACACAGAACAAGGCCTGTTTATGCACACGCACACACACAGTAACTTCACATGCACACACACATGTTAACACACACACACACACACACAGACATGTTGACGGAGAGAAAAGGAAATCCAAACTCCATATAAGGAGAAGGACGAGTGAGAATCAGACTGGAAACTCTCTCTCTCTCTCTCTCTCTCTCTCTCTCTCTCTCTCACACGCGCACACGTACACACACACACAGGCACGCACACACACACGCACTCACACACACACACACACATACACACACACACACAGGCACGCACACACACGCACAAACACACACACACACACAGGCACGCACACACACACGCACTCACACACACACACACACATACACACACACACACACACAGGCACGCACACACACGCACAAACACACACGCACAAACACACACACACATGCACACACACACGCACACACACACAGAGGCACGCACACACACACACACGCACGCACGCACGCACACACACACATACACACACAGAGGCACGCACAAACACACGCGCACAAACACACACACACATGCACACACACATGCACAAAGGCACACACACACAGGCACGCACACACACACACGCACAAACACACACACGCACAAACACACACAGGCACGCACACACACGCACAAACACACACGCACACAGGCACGCACACACACACACACGCATGCACGCACACACACACGCACACACACACAGAGGCACGCACACACACACGCACGCACACACACACGCACACACACGCACACACCCACACGCACACACACGCACGCGCACACAGACACAGAGGCACGCACACACACAGGCACGCACGCACACACACACACGCAAACACACGCACACACACACACGCACACACACAGAGGCACGCACACACACGCACACACACACACACACACGCACACACACACAGAGGCACGCACACACACGCACACACACACGCACACACACGCACACGCACACGCACACACACACACACACACACACTGCCCGTTCTTCTCCTTCTTTCGTTGACAGAAGTCAGGTTGCCCCACTGACCAATCACACGCATGTTAATGATCAGGCTGCCCCACTGACCAATCACACGCATGTTAATGATCAGGCTGCCCCACTGACCAATCACACGCATGTTAATGATCAGGCTGCCCCACTGACCAATCACACACATGTTAATGATCACGCTGCCCCACTGACCAATCACACGCATGTTAATGATCAGGCTGGGCCACTGACCAATCACATACGTCCAGTGCCAACATGCGGCCGCTGGCACGTCAAACTAAAGATCTGATTGGTTGAAGACTATGACATCACGATAACGTCTCCATGTACTTTAATCTAGATGACCAGCTAAAAGGCCTCTGCTTCCATAGAGACACAGAGGTGAAATCTGATTGGATGAGAGCTCTCCTTAAAAAAGTCCTTGTATAGTACTTGTATAGTGCATGAATAGTACTTGTATTGTACATGTATAGTACATGAATAGTACATGAATAGTACATGAATAGTACTTGTATAGTACATGAATAGTACATGAATAGTACTTGTATAGTGCATGAATAGTACCTGTATAGTACTTGTATAGTGCATGAATAGTACATGAATAGTACTTGTATAGTGCATGAATAGTACTTGTATAGTACTTGTATCGTGCATGAATAGTACATGAATAGTACATGAATAGTACTTGTATAGTGCATAAATAGTACTTGTATAGTACATGAATAGTACATGAATGGTACATGAATAGTACATGAATAGTACTTGTTAAGTGCATGAATAGTACTTGAATAGTACATGAATAGTACATAAATAGTACATGAATAGTACTTGTATAGTGCATGAATAGTACTTGTATAGTACTTGTATAGTGCATGAATAGTACATGAATGGTACATGAATAGTACATGAATAGTACTTGTTAAGTACATGAATACTACTTGAATAGTACAGGAATAGTACATAAATAGTACATGAATAGTACTTGTATAGTGCATGAATAGTACTTGTATAGTGTATGAATAGTACTTGTATAGTGCATGAATAGTACTTGAATATACATGAATAGTACTTGAATATACATGAGTAGTACATGAATGGTACATGAATAGTACATGAATAGCACTTGTATAGTACATGAATAGCACTTGTATAGTACTTGAATAGCACTTGTATAGTACTTGTATAGTACTTGTATAGTGCTTGTATAGTACATGAATAGTACATGAATAGTACATGAATACTACTTGTATAGTACATGAATAGCACTTGTATAGTACATGAATAGCACTTGAATAGTACATGAATAGTACATGAATACTACTTGTATAGTACATGAATAGCACTTGTATAGTACATGAATAGTACATGAATACTACTTGTATAGTACATGAATAGCACTTGAATAGTACATGAATAGTACATGAATACTACTTGTATAGTACAGGAATAGCACTTGAATAGTACATGAATAGTACATGAATACTACTTGTATAGTACATGAATAGTACTTGTGTAGCACATGAATAGTACATGAATAGTACATGAATAGTACATGAATACTACTTGTATAGTACATGAATAGCACTTGAATAGTACATGAATAGTACTTATGTAGCACATGAATGGCACTTGAATAGCACATGAATAGTACATGAATAGTACATGAATAGTACATGAATAGTACATGTCTCCCTCCTCAGACTAACATCAGGTCCAAACACTGAAACGGGAAAAGGAGTCCCCACAATGTGAAGAACACACACACACACACACACACACAGAGAGAGAGAGAGAGAGAGACACACACACACACACACACACACACACACACACACACACACACACACACACACACACACTGAAGCCGACCCATTAAGGGCATTACCCGGGGAATCCACTCTTTGTGTGTGTGTGTTCACTGCAGCAGCGTGTTTTGTCTTTATATGGTTTCCAGCTCTCATATTTGTTTAACGGTCGCACGACACCAGAGAGCTCTCTCTCTCTCTCTCTCTCTCTCTGTCTCTCTCTCTCTCTCTCTCTCTCTCTCTCTCTCTCTCTCTGTCTCTCTCTCTGTGTCTCTCTCTGTCTCTCTCTGTCTCTCTCTCTCTGTCTCTCCCTCTCTGTCTCTCTCTCTCTGTCTCTCTGTCTCTCTGTCTCTCTCTCTCTCTCCCTCTCTCTATCCATCTCTCTCTCTCTCTCTCTGTCAGTAGTCAGACTCTGTGCTGCCTCCTGCTGGTGATGTAACTTCATCACTGAGTCTTTCAAACAGAACTCACCACAAGAAGATAACACATCTTGTGACCTCAGGAGATGTGTGTCTGTAGTATCAATACTACAGACACACATCTAGTAATAAACAAGTGAAATATGGTTTGGTACATGATACAATTCAAGTGCCCAAATGCTCATTTGAGATCTCACCTGAATGTTCTCTGTTCTAAACCCCCACTATCAAAGTCAACCTTTGCAGAGAGAATGTTCACATATTGTGTTATGATTTGGGTTAGAGAATGTTCACATATTAAGCTATGATTTGGGTTAGAGAATGTTCACATATTGTGTTATGATTTGGGTTAGAGAATGTTCACATATTGAGCTATGATTTGGGTTAGAGAATGTTCACATATTGAGTTATGATTTGGGTTAGAGAATGTTCACATATTGTGTATGATTTGGGTTAGAGAATGTTCACATATTGAGTTATGATTTGGGTTAGAGAATGTTCACATATTGTGTATGATTTGGGTTAGAGAATGTTCACATATTGAGTTATGATTTGGGTTAGAGAATGTTCACATATTGAGTTATGATTTGGGTTAGAGAATGTTCACATATTGAGTTATGATTTGGGTTAGAGAATGTTCACATATTGAGTTATGATTTGGGTTAGAGAATGTTCACATATTGAGTTATGATTTGGGTTAGAGAATGTTCACATATTGAGTTATGATTTGGGTTAGAGAATGTTCACATATTGTGTATGATTTGGGTTAGAGAATGTTCACATATTGAGTTATGATTTGGGTTAGAGAATGTTCACATATTGAGCTATGATTTGGGTTAGAGAATGTTCACATATTGAGCTATGATTTGGGTTAGAGAATGTTCACATATTAAGCTATGATTTGGGTTAGAGAATGTTCACATATTGAGTTATGATTTGGGTTAGAGAATGTTCACATATTGAGTTATGATTTGGGTTAGAGAATGTTCACATATTGAGTTATGATTTGGGTTAGAGAATGTTCACATATTGAGCTATGATTTGGGTTAGAGAATGTTCACATATTGAGCTATGATTTGGGTTAGAGAATGTTCACATATTAAGCTATGATTTGGGTTAGAGAATGTTCACATATTGAGCTATGATTTGGGTTAGAGAATGTTCACATATTGAGTTATGATTTGGGTTAGAGAATGTTCACATATTGAGTTATGATTTGGGTTAGAGTTGGACCTTACAGCTGCATCATTTCAAAGAAATAATCATCCTGAAAGTGATTTTTTCTAGGCGGACCTGAAACATCTTCATTTACTCTTAACCAGTAACATATAGACCGATATTTACACATCTGAACAAAATCTCACATGTGTGCCTTTTATTATATACCATTATTCAATAAGCCCTAGTGGTTGCAGAGATACACCCTTTTTAGTTTGGAGATGACATTTTCGAGCAGAAGCCTAACAATAGCTTGGTGCTTAAAAGGACACAGACAATATGTCAACAGACAATATAGTGGATGTGTGTCTGTAGTATTAACCAATCAGATCCTGACCCTGGTTTCATGATCGATGTCATTGATAAACCTGATCAACAAGCACATCGTCATAGGAATAAACCGGAAGCACTTTTATTCTGAAGGCTCACCGGAAGCTCAGTGTGTGCTGCTGTTTATTCTGAAGGCTCACCGGAAGCTCAGTGTGTGCTGCTGTTTTATTCTGAAGGCTCACCGGAAGCTCAGTGCGTGCTGCTGTTTTATTCTGAAGGATCACCGGAAGCTCAGTGCGTGCTGCTGTTTTATTCTGAAGGCTCACCGGAAGCTCAGTGCGTGCTGCTGTCAGAACTCTGACGGGTCTCAGCCCAGCCTCATTCCGGTCTGAGCCTCTGGTCCTGGTCTACAGACCTGCTGTTGGATCATCAGGACAGCCCAAGCCGAGCCAACCCCGAACCCGAATCCGAACCCGAACCGAGCCTCAGACAGACAGCTGCTTCTTCATCCTGCAGAGCCGGAGTCTTCCTCCCGGTAAGAACGGGTTCATCTCCGTGACACGCGCACACACTCACGCACACACACGCGCGCACACACACACGGGCGCGCGCACAAGCGCACACACACACACACGCACACGCGCACATACCGTTAACGTGTGACCACCGTGAGACTGGCCAGTGTGCGCGCGTGCCACTCCCTTCCATCCTCAGTGTTAGAACGAACACCAGCTGATCAATAACCAGCTGATCAATAACCTGCAGGTGTATGACAGACTGATGTGATATGTGAATATATATGTGTATATATATATATATATATATATATATATATATATATATATATATATATATATTAAAATATACCCTCAGCTGAAACAGACTGACCAATCACATGGTCTTCTGGACTCCTGGTGGTGATCTGGATCAGACGGGTTAGACCTGCTGAACCCAAACCTGTACTGAGGGCCTGGATGAGGCTGCTGTCCACCAGGTCTCCCTAAGGAGGCCGGGGTGGGGGGTAGGACCCATCTGAGGGAGACCCATTGGAGGGGGACCCATTGGAGGGGCACCCATTGAGAGGGAGACCCAATGGAGGGGCACATATTGGGAGGGATACCCATTGAAGGGGCACCCATTGGGAGGGAGACCCATTGGAGGGGCACCCATTGGGAGGGGCACCCATTGGAGGGGCACCCATTGGGAGGCAGACCCATTGGAGGGGCACCCATTGGAGGGTCACCCATTGGGAGGGAGACCCATTGGAGGGGCACGCATTGGGAGGCAGACCCATTGGAGGGGCACCCATTGGGAGGGAGACCCATTGGAGGGTCACCCATTGGGAGGGAGACCCATTGGAGGGGCACGGATTGGGAGGCAGACCCATTGGAGGGGCACCCATTGGGAGGGAGACCCATTAGAGGGTCACCCATTGGAAGGGCACCCATTGGGAGGCAGACCCATTGGAGGGTCACCCATTGGGAGGCAGACCCATGCGTTGGTAACTGCTTTATTGTCACATGCATCTCCTGCAGACTGTGCCTCTCATGCCTTATGTAGGCAAGACACACCACCTGCTCCAGCTGAGGCCACTTAGGTTTCATCTCGACACCTGTTCCCTGAGTCGCTTCTCCCCTCCCCCCTCTCCAGCTGCGCTAACCACACCCCTGCCACCACAGTGACCTTCAGCAGCACTGGGATGAGCCAATCCCCGAGAAGAGGGCCAGATCCTGGATGGACTTACACTTTGTCCCCATAAGTGGATTTAATGTAAAAACTGTTTAAACTCTTTAAAAGTAAAAGTCTGTTATTTCCTCTCTGTGTCTTCTTTCAGATGAATCTGACCCAGGATCAGTGATAAAGGCCCGTCTGTCAGTGTGACGTCTACAGGGACTCGAACCTGCGAGGTGGATCCAACATGTCCGCTGTGGGTGGAGCTTCATTAACAGTGTGTCTGTGTGTCCTGCTGCTGCCTGCCGTCACTGGTCAGTTCATCATACTGTTTATTACCTAGCTTAGCACAAAGACTGGAAGCAGAGGGAAGCTGTTAGCCTAGCTTAGCACAAAGACTGGAAGCATGGGGAAGTTGTTAGCCTAGCTTAGCACAACAACTGGAAGCAGAGGGAAACTGTTAGCCTAGCTTAGCTGCGGTTCTCGTCCAACCAGGAGAAACCAGAAGAACTTCAACTCCGAGCATGCTGGTGTGAGTTCACATGAGTGAGTTGGGTGTTACAGGAACACGGCTCACATTCCTGTTTACTTAACTAATCGCTTCAGCAATTAACTCATGACGCACACACACACACACACGCGCGCACACGTACACGCACACGCACACACACACAATGACTGACATAAACACACACAGTCGTCAGCCAGTCTGTGTCAGGTTTTGTGTTTTTCTTGTGATGTGTTTGATAAGACACACACACACATTCCACACCTTTCTTTCTGTGTGTGTGTGTGTGTGTGTGTGTGTGTGTGTGTGTGTGTGTGTGTGTGTGTGTGTGTGTGTGTGTGTCTTACAGTAGACTAAACAGTGAGTGTGGCTCCGGCTCAGTTCGGGGATCAGTCAGACCCTGTGAAGGACAAAGACATTTTATAGCAGGAGGACGCACAGTGTGTCCTGGTGGTGTTGCTAGAGGACGCACAGTGTGTCCTGGTGGTGGTGCTAGAGGACGCACAGTGTGTCCTGGTGGTGTTGCTAGAGGACGCACAGTGTGTCCTGGTGGTGGTGCTAGAGGACGCACAGTGTGTCCTGGTGGTGGTGCTAGAGGACGCACAGTGTGTCCTGGTGGTGGTGCTAGAGGACGCACAGTGTGTCCTGGTGGTGGTGCTAGAGGACGCACAGTGTGTCCTGATCTGAAGGCAGGAGGTCTGGACTAGTCCTGGTTCTCATACTGAACAAGAGCACGAGTCCAGATGCAGAACCCTGTGTTCAGGTCTACAGTCAGACTACCCCTCTGTGTTCAGGTCTACAGTCAGACTACCCCTCTGTGTTCAGGTCTACAGTCAGAGGACAGACAGTGTGCCTTCAGTGACCAGCTCCAGGGGGCGGAGTCTCACAGCGGACCGACCAATGAGCTGCGAGGCGTAGTGCGAGAAAACGGCACGGTTCGCTGCATCCGCGGCTCCCGCTGCTATGGATTGTGGGAAAAGAGACCAGACGGGGAAATACACTTGGTCAAGCAAGGTGAGACACACACACACACACACACACACACACACACACACACACACACACACACACACACACACTCACACTACTACTTCCTGTCCTCCAGGCTGCTGGACTCACATCGGCAGCCAGCAGGAGTGTCATGGCAGCCGCTGCCTGGTGGCGGTGGCTCCCCCTGCGATGCAGAGTGGCAGCTACAGGTTCTGCTGCTGCAGCCGAGACCTCTGCAACGCCAACTTCACGGAGGCTCCGCCCACCGCCGACAAGCCGGCCCTGAGGCCGATGAAGACAGACGGGCAGCGCGTCAGACAGACAGGTGAGGTCTCTCTGAACCGACTAATCACAGGCCTTGTACGGGCCGAGCAGAAGGCTCCCGTCTGAGTCTCTTGTTGTGATGTCATAGTGATGTCAGAGTGATGTCATAGTGATGTCATAGTGGTGTCATAGTGATGTCAGAGTGATGTCAGAGTGGTGTCAGAGTGATGTCATAGTGGTGTCATACTAATGTCATAGTGGCGTCATACTGATGTCATAGTGATGTCATAGTGGTGTCATCGTGATGTCATAGTGATGTCATCGTCATCACTACAGATCACGAGCCACTGCGGCGGGAGGAGACGGCGCTCATCGCCCTGGTAGCCGTCGCTATAGCAGCCATCGTCATTGTGGCGTTGTTCCTGGGATACCGCATGATGAAAGGTACACACACATAGAGACAAACACACACACACACACACACACACACACACACACACACACTCACTAATAATAAATACTAACTGTGTATTCAGGAAAGCAGAAACACAACCTGTCGGCTCTGGATGTGATGGAGGCAGCAAACACAGACACTGTTGACCTGGATCACCTGAAGCTACTGGAGGTACACACACACACACACACACACACACACACACACACACACACACACACACACACACACACACACACACACACACACAATGTTCACCAGCAGGTAGAGAACAGAGTACCTGAGCAGGTAGAGAACAGAGTACCTGAGCAGGTAGAGAGCTCTCATGCCCCTCCTCTTCCTCCTGACAGCTGATTGGTCGGGGTCGGTACGGCACGGTGTTTCGTGGTTGTCTTAACGAGCGCTGCGTCGCCGTCAAACTCTTCAGCTCCATCAACCGGCAGAACTTCTCCAGCGAGCGCTCCATCTACGCTCTGCCGCTGCTGCAGCACGACAACATCGCCCGCTTCCTGAGCGCCGACGAGAGGACGGCGACCGACGGGCGGCCGGAGTTCCTGATCCTCATGGAGTACTACCCCCATGTAAGTCTAGACTAGTATCTCTCCTAGTCCTCATGGAGTACTACCCCCATGTAAGTCTAGACTAGTATCTCTCCTAGTCCTCATGGAGTACTACCCCCATGTAAGTCTAGACTAGTATCTCTCCTAGTCCTCATGGAGTACTACCCCCATGTAAGTCTAGACTAGTATCTCTCCTAGTCCTCATGGAGTACTACCCCCATGTCAGTCTAGACTAGTATCTCTCCTAGTCCTCATGGAGTACTACCCCCATGTCAGTCTAGACTAGTATCTCTCCTAGTCCTCATGGAGTACTACCCCCATGTAAGTCTAGACTAGTATCTCTCCTAGTCCTCATGGAGTACTACCCCCATGTAAGTCTAGACTAGTATCTCTCCTAGTCCTCACGGAGTACTACCCCCATGTAAGTCTAGACTAGTATCTCTCCTAGTCCTCATGGAGTACTACCCCCATGTCAGTCTAGACTAGTATCTCTCCTAGTCCTCATGGAGTACTACCCCCATGTCAGTCTAGACTAGTATCTCTCCTAGTCCTCATGAAGTACTACCCCCATGTAAGTCTAGACTAGTATCTCTCCTGAGCTTCATGAAGTACTACCCCCATGTAAGTCTAGACTAGTATCTCTCCTGATCCTCATGAAGTACTACCCCCATGTAAGACTAGAAGTATCTCCCCTGATCCTCATGAAGTACTACCCCCATGTAAGACTAGAAGTATCTCCCCTGATCCTCATGAAGTACTACCCCCATGTAAGACTAGAAGTATCTCCCCTGATCCTCATGAAGTACTACCCCCATGTAAGACTAGAAGTATCTCTCCTGATCCTCATGAAGTACTACCCCCATGTAAGACTAGAAGTATCTCTCCTGATCCTCATGAAGTACTACCCCCATGTAAGACTAGAAGTATCTCTCCTGATCCTCATGAAGTACTACCCCCATGTAAGACTAGAAGTATCTCCCCTGATCCTCATGAAGTACTACCCCCATGTAAGACTAGAAGTATCTCTCCTGATCCTCATGAAGTACTACCCCCATGTCAGACTAGAAGTATCTCCCCTGATCCTCATGAAGTACTACCCCCATGTAAGACTAGAAGTATCTCCCCTGATCCTCATGAAGTACTACCCCCATGTAAGACTAGAAGTACTCACTCTGCTGCTCTATACAAATACACCCGATTCTGTTTAGCATTAATAGAGTAGAGATAACTGACGTTATCAGATGGTTAGTAACCCTTTACATTGAATGAGTCCATGTTTCCTGTAGCGCCACCTGCAGGACCAACTGCACATGTCCACCGCCAGCTGGAAGGCTGTAGTGCTCTCTGTAGCCTGTAGGGGGCCGAGGTCTGAGTCTCCTGTAATCCTGTAATTGTGCTGAGGTCTTCCTGTCTGGAGCCACACACACACACACACACACACACACACACACACACACACACACACACACACACACACACACACACACACACACACACAGCATTCTTCTGGAGCAGTCAGTAATTATTAGCTTGTCCGCCTCTCTCGCGTATTATTTATTATTTAGGTGTATAAAGAGTTCTCTTCATCAAGTTCAAGACATTCACTCAAAAACTGTCTGTCTGTCTCAGGGCTGTCTGTCCCTCTACCTGTCAGTCCACACAGTGGACTGGTCTACCTGCTGCAGGATGACTCACGGTGTGACCAGAGGACTTGCCTTCCTGCACACCGAACTCTACAGAGGAGGTCTGTTATTAGTGTTGTTGTTATTATTGTTGTTATTATTGTTTTTGTTGTAGCACCGTTGTTTTCATTAAGCCGCTAAAGAGCTGCAGACATTGAGTTCCTCTTCCCAGGCGCATCACAGGAGATCGTTCATTTCCTTTTCTTCGGTTTTATTTTGAGCAACAAAATACACAAAAACTACTAACCGGTCTAAACGATCATACGGTAAAAGAACTATCTGCTCTCATGCCTGCAGCCATCATGACGTCATTAAATCACCTGCTGCCATCATGACATCATTAAATCACCTGCTGCTATCATGACGTCATTAAATCACCTGCTGCCATTATGACGTCATTAAATCACCTGCTGCCATCATGACGTCATTAAATCACCTGCTGCCATCATGACATCATTAAATCACATGCTGCCATCATGACGTCATTAAATCACCTGCTGCCATCATGACATCATTAAATCACCTGCTGCTATCATGACGTCATTAAATCACCTGCTGCCATTATGACGTCATTAAATCACCTGCTGCCATCATGACGTCATTAAATCACCTGCTGCCATCATGACGTCATTAAATCACCTGCTGCTGCTGCCATCATGACGTCATTAAATCACCTGCTGCCATCATGACATCATTAAATCACCTGCTGCTATCATGACGTCATTAAATCACCTGCTGCCATCATGACGTCATTAAATCACCTGCTGCCATCATGACGTCATTAAATCACCTGCTGCTGCTGCTGCCATCATGACGTCATTAAATCACCTGCTGCTATCATGACGTCATTAAATCACCTGCTGCTGCTGTCATCATGACATCATTAAATCACCTGCTGCTATCATGACGTCATTAAATCACCTGCTGCCATTATGACGTCATTAAATCACCTGCTGCCATCATGATGTCATTAAATCACCTGCTGCCATCATGATGTCATTAAATCACCTGCTGCCATCATGACGTCATTAAATCACCTGCTGCTGCTGCTGCCATCATGACGTCATTAAATCACATGCTGCTGCTGCCATCATGACGTCATTAAATCACCTGCTGCCATCATGACGTCATTAAATCACCTGCTGCCATCATGACATCATTAAATCAGCTGCTGCCATCATGATGTCAATAAATCACCTGCTGCCATCAGGACATCATTAAATCACCTGCTGCCATCATGACATAATTAAATCACCTGCTGCTGCTGCCATCATGACGTCATTAAATCACCTGCTGCTGCCATCATGACGTCATTAAATCACCTGCTGCCATCATGACGTCAGTAAATCACCTGCTGCCATCATGACTTCATTAAATCACCTGCTGCCATCATGACATCATTAAATCACCTGCTGCCATCATGATATCATTAAATCACCTGCTGCCATCAGGACATCATTAAATCACATGCTGCCATCATGACATCATTAAATCACCTGCTGCCATCATAACATCATTAAATCAAATGCTGCTATCATGACATCATTGCATCATCTGCTGACATCATTAAATCACCTACTGCCATCATGACATCATTAAATCACCTGCTGCTATCATGACATCATTAAATCACCTGCTGCCATCATGAATCATTAAATCACCTGCTGCCATCATGAATCATTAAATCACCTGCTGTCATCATGACATCATTAAATCACCTGCTGCCATCATGAATCATTAAATCACCTGCTGCCATCATGACATCATTAAATCACATGCTGCCATCATGACATCATTAAATCACATGCTGCCATCATGACATCATTAAATCACATGCTGCCATCATGACGTCATTAAATCACCTGCTGCTATCATGACATCATTAAATCACCTGCTGCCATCATGACATCATTAAATCACATGCTGCCATCATGACATCATTAAATCACATGCTGCCATCATGACATCATTAAATCACATGCTGCCATCATGACATCATTAAATCACATGCTGCCATCATGACGTCATTAAATCACCTGCTGCCATCATGACATCATTAAATCACCTGCTGTTGTTATTGTTATTAGTAGTATGAGTATATGTTCCCGTGTCTGGAGCAATCCCCTCAGACCAGTATACAGACTGGTCTCTCTGGCTCCTCAGACCAGTATGCAGACTGGTCTCTCTGTCTCCTCAGACCAGTATACAGACTGGTCTCTCTGGCTCCTCAGACCAGTATACAGACTGGTTTCTCTGGCTCCTCAGACCAGTATACAGACTGGTCTCTCTGGCTCCTCAGACCAGTATGCAGACTGGTCTCTCTGTCTCCTCAGACCAGTATAAACCAGCGGTGGCCCACAGGGACGTGACCAGTAGGAACGTGTTGGTCCGGGCCGATCTGTCCTGCGTGCTGGCGGACTTCGGTCTGTCCATGAGGCTCACAGGAAGTCGGCCCTGTCGACCCGGAGACGACGACCCCGTGTCCATCTCTGAGGTGAGGTCCGGTGACTCCACCCACAGCTAGAGCAGGTGAGGAAGGTGAGGAGAGGTAGAGGACAGGTGAGGAGAGGTAGAGGACAAGTAAAGACAGGTAAAGACAGGTAGAGGACAGGTGAGGACAAGTAGAGGACAGGTAAAGACAGGTGAGGAGAGGTAGAGGACAGGTAGCGGACAGGTGAGGAGAGGTAGAGGACAAGTAAAGACAGGTAGAGGACAGGTGAGGAGAGGTAGAGGACAGGTAAAGACAGGTAGAGGACAGGTGAGGAGAGGTAAAGGACAGGTGAGGAGAGGTAGAGGACAGGTGAGGAGAGGTAAAGGACAGGTGAGGAGAGGTAGAGGACAGGTGAGGAGAGGTAGAGGACAGGTGAGGAGAGGTAAAGACAGGTAGAGGACAGGTGAGAAGAGGTAGAGGACAGGTAAAGACAGGTAGAGGACAGGTGAGGAGAGGTAAAGACAGGTAGAGGACAGGTGAGGAGAGGTAGAGGACAGGTAGAGGGCAGGTAAAGACAGGTGAGGACAAGTAGAGGACAGGTAAAGACAGGTAGAGGACAGGTGAGGAGAGGTAAAGGACAGAAGAGGTAGAGGAGAGGTAAAGACAGGTAGCGGACAGGTGAGGAGAGGTAGAGGACAAGTAAAGACAGGTAGAGGACAGGTGAGGAGAGGTAAAGACAGGTAGAGGACAGGTGAGGAGAGGTAAAGACAGGTAGAGGACAGGTGAGGAGAGGTAGAGGACAGGTAAAGATAGGTAGAGGACAGGTGAGGAGAGGTAGAGGACAGGTAAAGACAGGTAGAGGACAGGTGAGGAGAGGTAGAGGACAGGTAAAGACAGGTAGAGGACAGGTGAGGAGAGGTAAGGACAGGTGAGGAGAGGTAGAGGACAGGTAAAGACAGGTGAGGAGAGGTAAGGACAGGTGAGGAGAGGTAGAGGACAGGTGAGGAGAGGTAGAGGACAGGTGAGGAGAGGTAGAGGACAGGTAAAGACAGGTAGAGGACAGGTGAGGAGAGGTAGAGGACAGGTAAAGACAGGTAGAGGACAGGTGAGGAGAGGTAAAGGACAGGTGAGGAGAGGTAGATGACAGGTGAGGAGAGGTAAAGACAGGTAGAGGACAGGTAAAGACAGGTAGAGGACAGGTGAGGAGAGGTAAAGACAGATGAGGAGAGGTAGAGGACAAGTAAAGACAGGTAAAGACAGGTAGAGGACAGGTGAGGAGAGGTAAATGACAGGTGAGGAGAGGTAGAGGACAGGTGAGGAGAGGTAGAGGACAAGTAGAGGACAGGTAAAGACAGGTGGGATCAGGGCTCACTGTGTGTGTGTGTGTGTGTGTGTGTGTGTGTGTGTGTGTGTGTGTGTGTCTGCAGGTGGGGACCGTGCGCTACATGGCGCCGGAGGTTCTGGGCGGAGCCCTGAACCTCCGGGACTGCGAGTCGGCGCTGAAGCAGGTGGACGTCTACGCTCTGGGGCTGCTGTACTGGGAGAGCTTTAGGAGGTGCTCCCACCTGAGCCCAGGTGAGCCACAAGACGCAGGCCTTACCTGGGACCACCAACGACTGCTCAGTAGTAGTAGCAATACCATAGTATAATGTACCTGATGTGTACAGGTGAAGCAGTACCACAGTATAATGTACCTGGTGTGTACAGGTGAAGCAGTACCACAGTATAATGTACCTGGTGTGTACAGGTGAAGCAGTACCAGAGTACCAGCTGGCGTTTCAGGCCGAACTCGGGAATCATCCTAGTTTTGAAGAGATGCAGATCCTCGTCGTCAGAGAGAAATTCAGACCCAGATTCCCTGAAACCTGGAAAGAGAACAGTCTGGTTAGTGTTCCTGTTCTCCCCTGATCTACCTGTTCTCCCCTGATCTACCTGTCCTCCCCTGATCTACCTGTTCTCCCCTGATCTACCTGTCCTCCCCTGATCTACCTGTTCTCCCCTGATCTACCTGTCCTCCCCTGATCTACCTGTCCTCCCCTGATTTACCTGTCCTCCCCTGATCTACCTGTTCTCACCTGATCTACCTGTTCTCCCCTGTCTTTACCTGACCTCCCTGTCTTTTCCTGACCTCCCTGTCTTTTCCTGACCTCCCCTGTCTTTACCTGTCCTCACCTGTTAACTTTTGTGTTGGGTGAAGGTGTTGTACACATACTATATGTGTACTAATATAGGGTTGTAATGATGACAGTAGTACTTTGTGTATTTGTGTATTTTAGGCGCTGCGCTCCCTGAAGGAGACGATGGAGGACTGTTGGGATCAGGATGCTGAAGCTCGACTCACCGCTCAGTGTGCAGAGGAGAGGCTGTGTGAACTCACACTGCTGACTACACACAACCACAGGTACACAACCACACAACCACACACACACACACACACACACACACACACACACACACACACACAGACACACACACACAACCACAGGTACACACTCTCAACCACATGTGTACACACACAACCACACACAGGTACACACACACACAACCACAGGTACACACACACAACCACAGATAGAGGCAAGGCAAGTTTATTTGTATAGCACATTTCAACAACAAGGCGATTCAAAGTGCTTCACATAAAACCATTAAAAGCATCAAAACATAATGCAGATTTAAAAACAGTTAAGAAAACATTAAAACAGTCAAAAAGCAAAATAAAAGTATGAAAAGCAACATAAAAAATAAAAGTTGCAGTGCAGTTTAAGAAATAAAATGCAGTAGTGAGATGCAGTAATTGAATCTGGTTCAGTTAAAGGCAGCAGCAAACAGAAAAGTCTTCACTGTGGACTTAAAGGAGCTGAGGGTCTATGAGGGTCTATGAGGGTCTATGAGGGTCTATGAGGGTCTCAGCAGACCTGCAGCTCTCAGGACCTGGTTCCAGATATGTGGAGCAGAAAAGATGAACGCTGCTTCTCCATGTTTATTTCTGACTCTTGGAACAGAAAGTAGACCCGTCCCAGACGACCTGAGGGGCCGGGATGGTTCATAAGGTAGCAGCAGATCACAAACATACTTAGGCCCTAAACCATTCAGTGCTTTATAAACCAGCAGCAGGATTTTAAAGTCAATTCTTTGTTTGACAGGGAGCCAGAGCAAAGACCTCAGAACTGGAGTGATGTGATCCACTTTCCTGGTCTTAGTGAGGACTCCAGCTGCAGCGTTCTGAATCAGCTGCAGCTTTCTGATTGACTTTTTACAGAGGCCTGTGAACACACCGTTACAGTAGTCAAGTCTACTGAAGATAAATGACCTGTGAACACACCGTTACAGTAGTCAAGTCTACTGAAGATAAATGACCTGTGAACACACCGTTACAGTAGTCCAGTCTACTGGAGATAAATGACCTGTGAACACACCGTTACAGTAGTCCAGTCTACTGAAGATAAATGACCTGTGAACACACCGTTGCAGTAGTCAAGTCTACTGAAGATAAATGACCTGTGAACACACCGTTACAGTAGTCAAGTCTACTGAAGATAAATGGCTTGTGAACACACCGTTACAGTAGTCAAGTCTCCTGAAGATAAATGACCTCTGAACACACCGTTACAGTAGTCAAGTCTACTGGAGATAAATGACCTGTGAACACACCGTTACAGTAGTCTAGTCTACTGAAGATAAATGACCTGTGAACACACCGTTACAGTAGTCAAGTCTCCTGAAGATAAATGACCTGTGAACACACCGTTACAGTAGTCAAGTCTCCTGAAGATAAATGACCTGTGAACACACCGTTACAGTAGTCAAGTCTACTGAAGATAAATGACCTGTGAACACACCGTTACAGTAGTCCAGTCTACTGAAGATAAAGTCATGGACAAGTTTCTCCAGATCCTGTTGAGACATAAGTCCTCTAACCCTTGATATATTCTTCAGGTGATAGTAGGCTGATTTTGTAATTGTCTTGATATGGCTGTTCAGGTTGAGGTCTGAATCCATAACTACACCTAGATTTCTGGCTTGGTTTGAGGTTTTTAACATCAGTGATTGAAGCTGAGCGCTGACTTTCAATCGTTCGTCCTTGGGACCAAAAACAATTACTTCTGTTTTATCTTGATTTAATTGAAGAAAATTCTGGCACATCCAGTTATTGATTTCTTCAATGCATTTAGCCAGCCCTTGTATGGGACTATAGTCCCCTGGTGATATAGTTATGTAGAGTTGTGTGTCATCTGCATAATTATGATAACACACTTTGTTGTTTTTCATAATCTGAGCCAGTGAAGCATGTAGATGTTGAACAGAAGAGGCCCCAGTATTGAACCTTGGGGAACACCACATGTCATCCTAGTCAGCTCTGATGTGTAATTAGCTACCGACACAAAGTATTGTCCTTCAAGTAGGATTCAAACCAGTTAAGTGCTGCTCCAGAGAGTCCTACCAGACTTCAGTCTGTCTAGTAGTATGTCATGATCAACCGTGTCGAATGCAGCACTGAGATCCAGTAATACTAAGACTGAGGTTCTGCCACTGTCTGTGTTTAAGTGATGTCGTTGAAAACCTTAACAAGAGCAGTTTCAGTACTGTGGTGCTGACGAAAGCCGGACTGGAAGACATCAACACAGTTATTTTCGGCCAAGAAGTTGTTCAGCTGTTGAAAAACCGCTTTTTCCATTATTTTACTTAAGAATGGAAGGTTTGATATTGGTCTATAGTTTTTCATATTTCGGGGTCTACACTAGCCTTCTTTAGAAGTGGTTTAATAACTGCAGTTTTTAGGGCTTGTGGGAAGACACCTGAGAGAATGGATGTGTTTACAGTTTGTAAAAGATCAGCGGTCATGCAGTGTGAAATATTTTTTAAAAAGTGTGTTGGTAGAATATCCAAGCAGCAGGAGGATGTGTTCAGATGTTGTATAATGTCTTCTAGGCTTCTTTGGTTAATTGAGTGAAATTGTGTCATGATATTTGAATGGATGCTATTTAAAGATGGGGACAACACATATCCTGTGGTTGGTGTGGAGCCACCGACTGCTCGTCTAATTCTCTGAATTTTATCAGCAAAATAGGAGGCAGATTGATTGCATGCCCAGGTGGATTGGAGCGTAGCCGTTACCGACACCGGAGGGTTTGTTAGCCTGTCCACGGAAGCAAATAAGGCGCGTGTATTGTTTTTGTTTTTGGTTATGATGTCAGAGAAGAAGGCCTGTCTTGCATTTCTAAGTTCCAACATATAATTGTGAAGTCTCTCTTTATAGATACCACAGTGAACCTGGAGATTAGTTTTTCTCCACCTGCGTTCAGCTTTCCGACCCTCTCTTTTCTCTATTCTGACCAGCGTGGCATTTCTCCAAGGGGATCTTTTCTTACCGAGACAACCTTCACCTTAGTGGGTGCAATGGCATCAATAACATTTTTAACTTTAGAATTGAAGCCATCCACAAGCTCATTGACTGAGATGCAAGAGAGGCCTGGTGTGGAGCAGAACCTCTGAATAAATAGTTCACTGGTGTTTTCAGTGATGTAACGCTTTGTCACAACCTTGGTTTGGACATTTGTGTGCAGGGAGATTGCACTCAAAGAAAACACAGGACTGATCAGAGACAGCAACCTTGGAAATGCTCAGTTATTTGGTGATGATTAGGTCTAGAGTGTTCCCCTTGTTGTGGGTGGGACCTGTTACATGCTGAGTCAGATCATAGTTATCAAGGACACCACATAGCTCTATAGACCCTCTGTCCTGGGGATTATCAACATGGATATTAAAATCACCAACAATGACAACACAATCAAAATCAATACAGATTATAGACAGCAGTTCAGTAAACTCATCAAAGAAGGTTGCACAGTATTTAGGTGGTCTGTAAATGTTGAGGAATAAAACTTGCGTGGAATTGAGAGCCACATATTCAAAGGAAGTAAAATGACCAAAAGACATCTGCTTGCATTGAAGAGACTCATTATATAAAATATAACTCCACCTCCTTTCTCATGCGCTCTTGTTTCACTCATGAAACTGAAGTTGGGAGGTGTTGATTCAATAAGAACAGCTGCACTGTTATCTTGGTCTAACCAAGTTTCGGTTAAAAACAAAAAATCAAATTTGTGCCTAATAATGAAATCATTGATTAAAAATGTTTTTCCTGACAGAGACCTGACATTTAATAAAGCTAAGTTTAATGTGTATAAAACTATATTTGCCCTATTTCTTTCGACAGGCTGACGAGTAATGAATGTTAAATTGGATAAATTTGCAGATTTACTAATGTTTCTTCGCAGCCTCACCTTTCCTTTTCGATAAGTCAGGACAGGAATTAAGAAGGCTAACTTCATACAGGGCTAGGGCTGCAACAACGAATCGATAAAATTGATAAAAATCGATTATCAAAAGTGTTGGCAACGAATTTCATTATCGATTCGTTGTGTCGCGCGATTATTACGCCGGGCAATAAGTCGCGGAGAAGAAAAAAAAAAAGAGCAGAGCAACTGGCCGGCCAGCGTTTCTGATATTGGACTGAGACACGAGAAAAGCTGAGGTCGTGATCTTCTCAAAAATAGAAGATCTTTGACAAGTCGAGTCTTGGCCAATCAGCGTCTTCATGTTCCTCCAACTTGTTTTTAATGAAGCTAGTCAGCTTGCTATCGCGTTAGCTAACGTGTTTGGTTGTGTATTGTCGTTAAAGTTCCGTTATGTTCCGTTACAGTTCAGTCTTGTTTGTAAAAAAACGTAACGTGGTGAAACATGCCGTCACCCCCCGGTCTGGTTCAGTTCACGCTGTCACTCGTTAACGTTAAACCGGCTCACCGGAGGATCTGGCTGCAGGTTTTTTTAATTTTTTTACTCAAAGTAGAATGAAGCAAATCACGTAGCTGGGCTTAGCCAACAACGTGACGTCGTGGTCATAAGAGACCCAGAATGAAAGAGTTTAAGGAAGAGGACGCTCTATATGGAGCAGTACAGCTTCCCTCTGTCCCAGTATTTCATACATATTGATAAAGCAGGGTATGTAAATGCAGCCTCTGGAGGGATCAATTACAGTAAAAAGGGCTCACATTTGGCGGATGTAAAGCATACATGTGTATGTTTTTAGAGTTAGTCCATTTTGTTGTTTTAATTAACAGCTCAGGGATGTTCAAGGAGCAACCTGTTTGTGCTTTCTGAAGATCACTTCTCAAGGTCACTTCTGTTTTTGAATAAAGGGTTGGAAATGAACGCTTTTTTGATAAAAACATTTTTTATCCGATTCATCGATTAATCGAAAAAATAATCAACCGATTAATCGATTATTAAAATAATCTGGTGAGGGAAGTAAAGACCCGTCCTCTCCGAGAGGGATATCAATCCTTGATGATGAGGGTGGAAACTCCTCCTCTTGGCTCTCCTTTGGTTTCCTTCCCATGAGGTCTCCACGGCGATGCTGTGTGTTTATCTCTTGTTTAGATTCCTCTTGTCTCCTGTCCTTGGCAGTGGGAACAGACGAGTGGCGCAGGAAGAAAAATAAGTTAGAGGTGAAGAGTTTTACCCCTGACTTGTTCAGGCAAACTCCATCTGCCTTAAAAAGATGTATACGCTCCCAGAAAATGTAAAAATTGTCGATAAAATGTACTGTATGGTCAGTGCATGCCGTTGATAAAATGTACTGTATGGTCAGTGCATGCAGTTGATAAAATGTACTGTATGGTCAGTGCATGCAGTTGATAAAATGTACTGTATGGTCAGTGCATGCAGTTGATAAAATGTACTGTATGGTCAGTGCATGCAGTTGATAAAATGTACTGTATGGTCAGTGCATGCAGTTGATAAAATGTACTGTATGGTCAGTACATGCAGTTGATAAAATGTACTGTATGGTCAGTGCATGCAGTTGATAAAATGTACTGTATGGTCAGTGCATGCAGTTGATAAAATGTACTGTATGGTCAGTGCATGCAGTTGATAAAATGTACTGTATGGTCAGTGCATGCAGTTGACAGCCATCTGTTCAGTTCCAACAGCCTGCTGAATCTTTCCTCTCCTCTCCTGGCTGGTGGAAGAGGGCCACTGATAAACACCTCAGCATTGACAGAGCTGACTGTGTTTAACAAGTCAATAAAGTCTCGCTTCAGAACTTCAGACTCTTGTTTCACAATATCACAGCTTCCCGTATGCACAGAGGTTTTTCACTGTGGGATGGTCAGCCATGATGTCCAGGATTTTATCTCTCATGTTAGACACCATATCTGTCGGAAAGCAGAGTATTTAGGTATTCTTGCTGCACATCGTTCGGACATCTTTTACAGCATAGTCTCCAACAATCAGAGTCTCAGGCCCAGTCTTTTCCTGCGGCCTTTTATGTTCGGTTCTTACCCTGCTTTGTGAAGACAGCTGCTTATCCAGATCATCAGATTTAGGATCCTGCGACAGTGGAGCGAATCTGTTTTTAAGTTGTAGGCTTGGTTGTTGTGGAGTTTCTTTGCTGGTTTTACTTTTCCCAGCTGTTTTCTGCTGTGTCCAGCTGCGTATCGCGGTTGAGGAGGAATTTTGCCTGTGTGGTAGTTAGGGTTGGGTACCGAGAACAACATGTCCGGTACCTACCGGACCGAAAAGCAACGCAGATTTCGGTGCTTCCTTCCGGTGCCTGAGCCGATTTAAATACTTTTTTTTTTCCACTACTCTGTAAAGTTGCACGGTATATAGATACTAAAAAGGTAGCAAGGTGCCCGCACGCTAAAAACGATTATTAAAATAGTGCGGATCAGAACACACTGCTGCTCTGCTCTCTGTCCGCCTGCATGCAGAGCGGGGCTCGAGGGGGCAGGGCTCGAGGGGGCGGGGCTCGAGGGGGCGGGGCTCGAGGGGGCGGGGCTCGAGGGGGCGGGGCTTCCAGCGCTCACACACACACACACACACAGTGCGCGCACACAGAGATCGCTGCAGACACGAGCACGAGCTTTTGAACGTGTCTGTTCTTTTTTTAAATATATATTTTTATAGTTTGAAGTTAAAATGTTTGAAGCTGTAGTTTGAAGTGTGTTTTGTATGTACTTATTTATGTATATCTATAGTATACTTTAAACAGTTCATAATATTTGCCTTGGCAATAAAAAAGTATGGGTTCAGGCACCGTTTAGGCACCGGTATCGTTTTAAAAGTATCGGTTTAGCACCGGTATCGGAAAAAACCCAAACGATACCCATCCCTAGTGGTAGTGCAGGCCAGCCAGTCGCATCAGAGATCTCAGGGTGCTGGGCTCTGCCTGGTAGTCGTCCTCCCACATCCCGAGGGTGTGAATGCCTCTTTGCAGCGAGAGAGTTCCAGGGAGGACTACCATTTGAGGTTTCGTTAACAGCTACACAGCCCTCCTGTTTCTTATTAGGCCTGGTGGTGCTAGTTAGCTGTGTCTTAGCTTGCATTTGTACAGGATTTTGAGTCCATGGTAAAGTGGTATCATTCTGACACAGTCCATTTACCTCCACGTTCACTTCTATTCGGTGGATTTTTGTTTCCAAAACTGCAATCTTCTGCAGGAGTTTATAGTAGTTGTCCATGGAGAGAGATGGCATCTTGCTGCTCCTTAGCTTTAGCTTAGCTGCTAAGTAGCCTTTAGCTTAGCTGCTATGTAGCCTATAGCAATTTATCTTTAAACCAGCAGAATTAGGGCAATAGCGAGCCAAATCTATAGAAAAATAGAGTCCCAGTGGTTTTCAAGTGTCCGGGAGCTGCTGCTCAAAGATTCTCACAGAAGAAAAAACAAGAATATCAGAAGGTATTAGCAGAAAAATGCAAACAGAGGCAAGAGAAAGCAGAAAAGCGTCTGCACAGAACACACTCAACCACAGGTACACACACACACTTTCAACCACATGTGTACACACACACACACAACCACAGGTACACACACACACACACACAACCACAGGTACACACAACCACAGGTACACACACACACACACCCTAATAAGCGACTACATTTCTGGTCTCCCTCTCAGGAACCCGTCACATGGCCGCTGGCCTCCTCAGGTTGGCTCCGCCTCCTCCTACATAGAGGATCTCCAGGTGGGCGTGGTCAAGAACCCAGCAGAAGGTTCTGAGAAGAACAGAAACTCCATCAACTACGAGCAGCAGCAGGTACGAGATATATCTATTATATTTAATATATTCATTATGTTTAATTATAGTCCTTTTATCTATTATTCCTCTCTGTCTGTCTCAGGCCCGCTCGTCCACTACAGACAGCAATGTGACACCCACCTCCACCCTCTGCACCCTCTCCGAGTCTGGTGTGTCTCTCTCACAATACCCCACACACATGCATGCATGCTATGTGCTGCGTATCATGCAGAATGCAGTATGTAGCATGCAGAACGCAGCATGCAGAACGCAGCATGTAACATGCAGAACGCAGCATGTAGCATGCAGAACGCAGCATGTAGAACGCAGCATGTAGAACGCAGCATGCAGAACGCAGCATGTAGAACGCAGCATGTAGAACGCAGCATGCAGAACGCAGCATGTAGCATGCAGAACGCAGAACGCAGCATGTAGCATGCAGAACGCATGCAGAACGCAGCATGCAGAACGCAGCATGTAGCATGCAGCATGTAGTATGCAGAACGCAGCATGCAGAACGCAGCATGCAGAACGCAGCATGTAGAACGCAGCATGCAGAATGCAGCATGTAGCATGCAGAATGCAGCATGTAGAATGCAGCATGTAGAATGCAGCATGCAGAGCGCAGCATGTAGCATACAGCATGCAGAACGCAGCATGTAGAACGCAGCATGTAGCATACAGCATGTAGAACGCATCATGTAGCATAGAGCATGCAGAACACAGCATGTAGCATGCAGAACGCATCATGTAGCATACAGCATGCAGAACACAGCATGCAGCACGCAGTACGTACATGCAGCACGCAGCACGTAGCATGCATAATGCAGAATACAGCATGTAGCACGCAGCATGTGGCATGCATCATGTAGCATGCAGCATGTGGCATGCATAACGTAGCATGCAGCATTTAGTATGCAGCATTTAGCATGCACGTAGCATGCGGCACATAGTATGCAGCATGTAGCATGTCAGAAGGACAGAGCTAGCTGGCATTAGCGGTCTCTCCTCTCAGCATCCAGCTGCTTGACGTCCTGTTTGGTCTGACACAGATGTTGATATACTGACATCTGATTGAATAGCTGTGTCCTCAGTAATTATTGGATAGCCGTGTCCTCAGTAACTGTCCCTCTGTCCTCCAGGTATCCCAGTCTGTTTGCAGCTGACAGAAGAAGACCTGGAGGCCATCAAACTTGACCCCAATGAGGTCTTTATCTTCGTCGTTGGCCGCCTGTCCTTCTGTTTCAGCTACACACGTCGATGACTCGTCCACCTTGTGTCTCCACAGGTTGATAAGAACTTGAGAGAAAGTTCTGAAGAAAACTTGATAGAACATTCCCAGAAACAGTTTGGTTCCACAGAGCAACGCGCTGCCAGCCTGCTGTACCGTCAGATCCTCCAGACCGAGGTGCAGTAGTCCTAACGGCTCTCTGAATGCTGCTGTTGGATGTACCTCCTAACCGTCTGTTCCTGTCCTACCTCTAGGTCAACAACTCTGTGCTGGTTCTTCAGGGCGGTCAGGGGGTCGTGGGCCGGGTCGACACCCCTCCCTCCGTTCAGCCCCTCCCCAAACAGCAGAACATGCCCCAGAGGCCTACCAGCCTCCACCTGCTCCACAAAACCAAGGACAGCAGCTCTCGACTGAAGCTGGGGAAGCTCAAGTCAAACCACAGACAGGTACAGCTGGATCGGGTCTGATGGGGTCAGGAGGTGGTACCGGACCGTTCTGGAGGTCATGTCAGACGTTCAGCTGTTCGGGTGTTTCTGTCGACCAAGAAAGTTGTTTAGGAGGCATTTTGATGTAAAACTGACCCGGGGCCATCACCTGGAGGGTGATTCACTTTAATCAAATTAAATCACAACCAAAGATCCTTTAGAGTTGACTCTGTAGCCCCGCCCTAAAGCGTCCCCTGCTTTATGGTCTGTTTGACTCTAAATGACCATAATTTACTAAATGAACATCATGCTGTATTGAAGAAGACTTGAAACTAGAGATTGAGATTGAGACATGAAGTAGAGTCATTTATATAGACTTCTATACAACCAGAGGAGTCAACCCCTGGTGGTCAGGAGAGAGAATGCAGCTTTAACACATGAAGCATAGACTTCTATATAACCAGAGGAGTTGCTCCCTGGTGGTCAGGACAGAGAATGCAGCTTTTTTAACACATGAAGCTTTGGCTTCACCTTGTAGAACCAGAGGTTGTCTTCTGATTGCAACAGGAAAATAAACATTATTGTAAAGAAATAACTCTAAGACTCAAGGCCTTGCATTTTTTTCCGGGTTATTTAAGGCTCTGGGTCCTTTCTGGTGTCATAACGTCCCAGGATCACTAATGTTGTCACAACAAAGTTATTTGACTTGCGTCACTAATCCAGAATATCCTGTGTTTCAGGTGGAAACAGGTGTTGCTAAAATGAACACGGTAACAGTGGCCACTGCTGCAGAGCCCCACCAGGTGACGACGGTGACCAACAACACCAACACCAGAGGTGTCGAAACTTGTTGTCGAGTCCCCTTGAAGTTCGTGGTCGCCAACGGCTCCAGCGCCAGTGTTCCCACCCTGGTAACAAACAGAGTGACAGGAGGAGGTCAATCCAATCCGGCTGGGCCACAGTTGGAGGACGAGGACAAGATGGAGGGGGGGATGGTCGCAGGACAGGACGACCAATGCATGCACCTGCTCAACTCCAGTCCAGATGAACATGAACCGCTGCTGAAGAGAGAACAGCCGCCATCTGAGAGCGAGCCCCTTCCCCTTCTGCATCGTCAGTCACAAGCTGGCAACATTGGGTCGGGACAAGGCTCAAACTACAACAACAACAACAACAACAGGACGCCGTTGAGATCAAAGGGGAAGATCCAGGGTTTGAAGGTTGAACCTGGTTCAGAAGTCCGTCAGGATAGGAGCATCAACGGTCTGAAACCTGAGCCAAATCCTGCAGGACGAGATCCATCGGACCAGGACCCAGCACCACAGGATAGAGGGCACGGTTCAGACACATTCCCATCTGTCCAGAGAGCCGGTTTAGTAGAACCAGCACTGACCCCTGAATCCTCCAGAAGCCCAAAGATGGTCCACTCTCCTGCCATGGCACTGGTACCAGAACAGGGAGATTCTGGCTCAGCTTCATTGCCAGTCCCAGAGGCCCTAGGATCCCCAGCGTCACAAGCGAAAGGCCCGAACACCTCAACCTCATCTTCAACAGCCCTAGTTTCAGATTCCCTAACTCTTGTTCCAGAAGTACAAGCTTTAAAAGCTCCAGACTCAGATCCAGAAGCTCCAATCGTGAATCCAAAAGATTCAGTTTTAGAGGTTCAAGTCTCAGCAAATCAACATTCTGGAACCCCAGCAGAGGCTTCAGCTCCAGAACCTGGACCTCTGCAAAGTCCAGCCTTAGATCCAAGATCTCCAGGTGTGCTGCAAACCCAGATGGGACCGGCCAAA
This sequence comes from Taurulus bubalis, assembly GCF_910589615.1. Classification (NCBI taxonomy): domain Eukaryota; kingdom Metazoa; phylum Chordata; class Actinopteri; order Perciformes; family Cottidae; genus Taurulus; species Taurulus bubalis. The sequence continues at coordinate 514,187 of NC_136589.1, read as the reverse complement.
GCCAAGAGGCGTGAGCGTCCCTGTTCCCTGGACCTGTCCTCGTCCTGCATCTCCTCAGGTGAGTCAAGATGTTGTAGAACTGCAAAATGAAAAGTACCATAATGTAAATATTTTTCTCATAATTAGGAGAATAGAAGTCTGCAGAAACGGTTCAAACTCCCAAAGTAACATATTCAATATTGTGCATGAGATTTTAATCCTCTAAAAAGGTTTCTTCCTCCTCAGAGGATGTTTCCCTGACGGATAACGACAGTCTGAGCGCTTCTGGAGAGAAAATAAAACGTCGTGTCAAGACTCCATACACCCTGAAAAAATTGCGGCCGGCCTCATGGGTCGTTTCCACGGACACGGCTCTCGACCCGGACTTCGGGTTCAACATCGGTGTCGGCAGCAGCAGCCAGACCCATTTACCTTCCGGTCTTCATCGAGCAGGAAGCATCGGCCTCCCCAGAATCAATCAGTCCAAATCCAGCATGGCTGTGTTTCTGGTCAGAGGCGGAGCCACGACCACGACCTCCGAGCCCGACGGAGTAACCTCCTTCTAAAGTTGTCTTGGATTAAAGGAGAGCAGATTCATTTTTTTCACTTTTTTGTCTTGCTTCTCTTTTGTTGTGGAAAATGGAGTTCTGACTGCCGCACCATTCGGTTTCCCCGGCACCAAACTGAACCTTGGACTTCTTTCTACATCTCCTTGATTCTGCTGGACACCTGTCGCCGAGTGGCCCAGTCCGGTGACCGCTCGACCTCTGACCCATCTGTGGAGTGTGAACGCCCATGTATGTCTGTTGGTGGTGTCGTGAGGGGATTCCCTAACTTCTAGATGATTGGCTTCTGTTGTGAATGGTCTCTGGCTAGTGGGTGTGGCCAATTATGTACAGCTAAGGCCGAGACAAGCTAACAACAAGTTTACCCAGAAGGCCGATAAAGGACGTTCAGACTTCGATTGCGACTCGTTTTGTGAATATTGGGTTTGGTAGGTAGAACTTAAAGCCGCAATCTCTTCTTGTCTTACTTGTAGACATGACCTTGACCTAAAGACCCCAACATGTTGCAGTATTTAAGTCAAGGTAACCTTGACCTAAAGACCTCTACACATGTTTCAGGTGGTCTGGTGGAGGAAGCTGGTTCCCGGTATGTCTTTGGGCTCCTGCTGTGACTCGTAGAAGGTTCCAGAGGATTGGGACAGTCGTTATATTTTTAAAGCACTTTAAACAAAGATAGCATTATTTAGAGACAAAAGTACAGAACTAACGGGGATATTTATTTAGGAATCTCTTTTACAGTTTCTGTATGACTTGCTTAAAACCTTTACGCTATGCAGTCAGCTCACGAGGCCTCGACAGATCAACACATTGATCTTTATTCTCTAGTTTGCACTCTTTTAACTCTGTTCAGTTATTAACCGCCATGTGAGAGCTGGAGGGAGAGAGGAAGTGTAGAAGAAAGGAAGCGATGAGCCTCATGACCTGCGTGACCTCAGCCACGAACAACCTAATCAGGAACCCTGACAGCGTTATCATTCAAACCTATGAACGAGATCAGGAGAAGAAAGAAGGTGAATGACGGTTGAGCCAACTGAGGAAATATGCCTTCAAACACCTCCGAAGCGGTCTTATATATACACACATATATATATATATATATATATATATATATATATATATATATATATATATATATATATATATATATATATATATATATATGTGTGTATATATATATATATACACGTGTGTATATATATATATACATATATATATGTATATATATATACGTATACATATATATATATATATATGTGTGTGTACACATGTGCACACGTACATGTGTACATGTACTATGTATACATGTACACATGTTGTATTGTGTTTGGCGCCCATCGTAGAGTCGGGTTTGGGTTCAGGGTCATCGGACAGCGTCTTCGTGGGTTGAAGGAAGTAAAAAGTGAGTCCGGTAGACGTCGGTGTTTATTTCTCACGCGCTCCAGTGAGTCCTTCGTCTTTAAATGATCCAAGTGGCCCAACAAGTGAAGCTCTGTTTGAAAAGTGGATCCATGAAATGTATAATTTGATGGTATTATTTATAAATGCATTCAGTAGAACAATGCCAAGTCTGTTTTAATGAGTTTGGTGAGACACTTTTTTAAAAGAAAGAACCAGGAATGAATAAAAAGTCACTCCATGTTATGCCTTTTATATTTATATTCTGAATCGTTTTTAAATGGCTGAGTTCATCAATGGAAGTTGTGAGCTGATGGTTTATGTGTGACACACCTGTAACTGCTCCTTTAATTACAATAATTATCCTTATTAACATTTAGAGAATATAACACTTCTGTATCTGTATCAGATCTGTATTTTATTTTCATGTTCATGGTTATTATTTCCTCCTTTTCCTCAACATTAATATGATCATACTGTTATTTTACGTTCAGTGGACCTTTAAGATAAAACATGTATTTCTGTTTTGTTTTTTTTAGATTTTCTACCGTTTGTACTGTTTTTAGATTTGCTAACAGATGAGAATTATTGGTTTTACATGTAAATGTGTGAAGGCTGATGAGCTAGTCCTGAATGAGCTAGTCCTGGTGAGCTAGTCCTGGATCAGCTAGTCCTGATGAGCTAGTCCTGGTGAGCTAGTCCTGGATCAGCTAGTCCTGACGAGCTAGTCCTGGTGAGCTAGTCCTGGATCAGCTAGTCCTGATGAGCTAGTCCTGGTGAGCTAGTCCTGGATCAGCTAGTCCTGACTAGCTAGTCCTGCATCAGCTAGTCCTGATGAGCTAGTCCTGGATCAGCTAGTCCTGGTGAGCTAGTCCTGGATCAGCTAGTCCTGACGGGCTAGTCCTGGATCAGCTAGTCCTGATGAGCTAGTCCTGGTGAGCTAGTCCTGGTGAGCTAGTCCTGGATCAGCTAGTCCTGACGAGCTAGTCCTGACGAGCTAGTCCTGGTGAGCTAGTCCTGATGAGCTAGTCCTGGTGAGCTAGTCCTGACGAGCTAGTCCTGGTGAGCTAGTCCTGGATCAGCTAGTCCTGACGAGCTAGTCCTGACGAGCTAGTCCTGGTGAGCTAGTCCTGATGAGCTAGTCCTGGTGAGCTAGTCCTGGATCAGCTAGTCCTGACGAGCTAGTCCTGGTGAGCTAGTCCTGGATCAGCTAGTCCTGATGAGCTAGTCCTGGTGAGCTAGTCCTGGATCAGCTAGTCCTGACGAGCTAGTCCTGGTGAGCTAGTCCTGGATCAGCTAGTCCTGGTGTAGCTACACCAGGACTAGCTAGCAGAGGATGCGATGAGACCTTATAATCTGATCTCAGAACTCAGCAGGACTTAAAGCTCGAGCTTCAAACCCAGATGTCAGCAGCGTGCTGAGAGCCTCCTGCTCGCTGCCTTTAAAGTCAAAGCCTCACATCGTTCCCATAGAGCTCAATGAGGGAACCATGTTCAGCACGTAGCGTTACCACGTGTTATTACTTCTCACGACTCTGCAGCGTCGTATCTGAGTTCCTGTGTAATGCTTCAGATGCAGCTTATTGGTGGTGGTGTTCCCTGGTGTTGGATCTGCTGTGTCTTTTGTTATCCATTTGTAAAATGTCTACAATAGTTTTGACTTTCCAGTGGTGTAAATACTATATTATATTATTACACATTGTATACTTTCATATGGGACCAAGTACCACGTCTACTACTACCGTTGTGTTCTCTGTGTCGTCTCACACAGCATGTCCTACAGTCAGACACATGCTGGAAAGACAGAAGGCCGTCACTGAATAAAGAGCAGAGGATCCACATTTTATCCTTTTTTATTCTTATTATGAGAAGCTGCTGTTTGTAAACCAGAGCGCCGTGGTTTAAAGTATCTACAACATGAGGGCGTTGACACTTAAACATCTCTGACTACGAGCAGTTCGCTCTTGTTTTGCATTATTATCTCAATGAAACTAGGGATTCTGGATTAGAAGAGGGTTATGATGATCTGTGTCATTCACCAGGACCTCCTCCTCTCCTGGTGAACCTCCACCTTTCCAACAGAGGTTTGGTTTATAATCATGTCCCATGGTTGGTGGTCTTAAAGATTATTATTATTATTATCATCAGCATCGTGACCATGCCAAAACAGGTAATAGTTAATCAGCCACACTTGGAGTCTAATTTGTGTGTGTGAAAACAGCTGACGGCGGCCGCACCAACCCCTTCAAACCGCTCCACAGACACATCAACACAACGCCGCCGCAGAGGAAAACACACAAGAAGCAGGAAACTCACCAGATGCTGTTCAGATGCTGTGTGTGTGTGTGTGTGTGTGTGTGTGTGTTTAACACGTGATACGTGTTAATCTTGACCATAATAACGTGAACAGGAAGCATTCTGTTGTGTATTTTACTCATTTAGCAGCTTGCTAGTTGGCTCGCTAAAGTTAGCTCGCTAACTCCAGCATGCTTTCATGCTAACTTAACCCTTTGTCCAGTAAATTAGCAGCAAACACACAAACAGGAGAGAAGGTGAATAGTGCTGAAATCATGCTTTATTAAATCAGAAATGCATAAAACTCAAGGAGGATGAAATATAGTTCTACATCAACAGATCAATACAATCAATCAAAGGTCAGGGCCTCGCCCCTCGTGTCTCACAGGAGATGGAGTCGCTGTGGAGGAGGAGGAGGACAAACGACTAAAAGCTACAAACACTCGCACTCTGAACACACGTTAGCTAGCTAGCGATCCTCCGAGAGATGGCGCCGCTCCTGCGCTGCAGAGCCGACAGCTTCCTCTCTCTAATGGCCAGGAGATGTTTTAAGTGTACGGAAGCCGAGCCGGCCGTCCGGAGCAGGAGCGGCGCTCTTTAAATAAAAACGATGTAAATGGCTGAGAGTGCAGGCCGCGCGCACTCAGAGCCGCTCGCCTCATCGTGGCGGTACGACTGAGCTCAAGGCCGCTCGCGCTGCTAGCTGAGGGTTAGCCAACAGCACGCGGGGTCTTACAGCTCGTAGGAAACTGTAATGTCGCTCGCAGATGCGAATCCAAAACAGTACTTTTGTCTTTGTTTCATAACGTCAACAGGGAGCCTCTCACCTGTTGAGGCGATCTTTAGACGTCAACGTAGCGTTGAGGCACAAAGTTTAGTTGCTCTGTTTGACAGGGTATTCGTTCCTCGAGGAACTTTCTCCTGTCAAACCAGTTTCATTTAGTTTCAGTTCATATTATTGTCATAAATAACAATGCATACATTTCCCATAACCGTTCAATTCGGCTATATACATTATGTACATGTCACAGAAAAGTCGTTCAAAAATCCTAAGTCATAGTTGTCCAATATGGCACATTTTATAACAACTTTAGACTTAAGTCTAGTTTGGCATAAATTAATGTCAAGTTTGGTACAAAAATAGTTCATATTTACAGGAACAGAAATCCAGATCTTTATCACGTCGATTATTGTTGCTAATTCTCTAAATAAAAAGGTTCTGGAAGCGGGAGACGGGGGAATAAATTAACTTTCTTCTTTTTTTTACATGGACCGAACGTGAACGCTGACGGTGGCGGAGGCGGAGCCGAGCTCGTTGGACAGCCGGAGGGTGTACGCTCCGCCGTCGCCCTCCTTCACCGTGGAGATCACCAGGGTGGAGAGGTCGGCCGTGTTCTCCACGCGGCACCGCTTGTCCCCGTCGGGGAGGGTCCGCCCCGAGCGGACCCACTGGACGGAGGGCGCGGGGTCTCCGGAGAAGACGCCGACCACGGTCAGGCACTTCCCCGCCTCGGCGCTCACGCTCTGCGGGAGAGCTTCGATCTTCGGGGGAGAGCCTGGTGTCGAGGAGAAGAACCAGGTCAGGGATTAAAGTACATGAGCAGCATCAATACATCATACAAATAAGACAGAATTTAAGAACAGGGTTCATACACATTTTGACCAATGGATTTCCATGTCTTTTGCCATGACTTTAAACCAAATGTCCATGACTTTTCTGTGACTTTAAAGGTTTTAAAGACTTTTCAAGGCCTGGAAATAACCATTTTAAAATTCCATGACTTTTCCAGGTTTTCCATGACCGTAAGAACCCTGTAAGAAGTCAAAGGACTGGCTGATGGTTTGACGTTTAATGACAGTACAGTATATTTTTTACCTTTTTACTTTAACATCTTGTGCCTAAATATAAAGTTGCCTTATTTGTAATTTATCTACATTACTGTTATTTACTATCATTTCACATTTAATGTATAATAAGAGTTCAAATTTTTCCATCGTCAAGTATCTGACACTTTGGTGGCCTTGAGGTTTTAGATAAAATAAAATAATCTTTCGTTTTCATGTTACGTTACTTCGGGCGGCCATCTTTGTTTGGTTGATGGTCGTACAATAAATATGAGCCGTGATGACAGCTTCCTCTCTGCAGACCGAACATTTAGTTTGAACTTTCTGGAAGTTTCAAACAAACTTCCAAGAATCTACTTCATTGGCAGCTGACTGATTATTTATATTATCCATTATTCCCACTATGTGTATTCTTTGGTAGAAACTAGCTCATTTCTTGTGACTGGAATGTAACCATAAATGCAAAAGTCTCAAAAGCCAACTGATGGTCAGATCTTTACACGAGGAGGACTCCTCCGCACACCACGTTCACATTCAGCTTCCGTCTCAAAGATGCTCAGGCTTTACATCCTGTTAACTGTTGACCGATACCGCTCACCTCTTGTCCCCCCGGCTGTGAGGGCTCTCAGCGAAGAGGAGGCCTGAGCATGCGACTGAGCAGACATTTCCATCATTTGGCTGGTGGAGCTCATGGAAAGCATCGACTCGGCCGTCACGGCGGACATGCTCGACGCGGACATGCTCTCAAACGAATACTCGGCCGCAGTAGAGCGGGAGCTGCTGCTGTAACTGCCGGCCTGCATGGAAGAGGCCTCCACGAGGGCCGATGAGCCGCTGAGTCTCTGCATGCTGGCAGCAGTGTCAGTTGAAGCTCTTTGCTCCACAATTATCATTTGTGTTGGTTCTTCAACAAGAGCTGTGTGAATGCAAACAACAAGCACATTTCTCATATCACAATGTGCACGAGTACAGACACGGAGTGCAAACACGGAGTGGAAGCCAGAAGCCAATTTAACATTCGAACCAAAGCCAACGCACTGGAGCAAGTGCATTGGCTTTGGTTCGATTGTTAAACTAAAGTGTTTCTTCGGTGCAATCATAGCGTTTCTTCTCCAGGCCAATTAAACACTCTGAGACAGTGTTTAATTGTGTTTGTGTAAATGCAGCAAGAACTTACTGATGACGTTGAGGGAGGATGTTGCAGAGCACTGTCCAAACTCATTTTGGGCTTTTATCGTGTATTTCCCACTGTCTGCAACTGTGGCTTCACAAATCTCCAGTGTGTACAGAGTCCTGGAGCGGCTCAGTCTCATGTTGGATGTGACAGATATCTGCAAAGAGAGAGAGTTGTGTTGAGAAACGCAAGTTTCTTTTGCTAAATTCACCCCCAAAACAACCAGAAATACTACTCACAATCATGTTGTCTTTCAACCACTCCACTTCAGGGGACGGCTCTCCAGCCAGTTCACATGTGAATTTGACATTTTGTCCCTCATTCACATTCTGGGATCTGGGCTGCACCAGGATGTGGGGTGCGTCTGAACGCTGGGCCTCATCATGGACCATTTCCGGTTTTGTAACTTCCTCGGAGATTTCAGCTTTTGCTTTACTGCTTCTGGAGCCTAAAAGGGAAATAAATGTTAGAGTTTATGTCAGGAAACCGTTTGAATGCTTTTGGCTGCGGGTTGATGAGGGATACTGGTGGTCTTACCTCGCACAGTGACTGTGCAGGCTGTTGACACTACTCCAGCACCACTGGTAGCAGTGCACTTGTACAGCCCGCTATCGGAGACCTCCACTTCATAGATCTCAAGATAAGCTGAGCCATACTCCTCAAAGATTTCATACTTCCCTCCCTCAGACAAAGCCTGTCAATCATGACAATATGATTCAGTTATGTCACTTTTTACACTGAGTTTACATCCATAAATAATTTACATGAACAGTAGAACAATTTAAGTGTTATAATCAGTTACCTGTCCGTCCTTCATCCATGAGATCGCAGGTTTGGGCTCTCCGGTCACCTTCACTGAAAGCTTGACGATGGAGTCAGAGGTTGCAGTGACGTCACTGAGCCCGACCGAGAAGGACGGCTTCTTTTCAAGAGTTGGTGACATCACTCTCTTTGGTGACTTGATTGGAGAAGTCTCAGATTGAGTTGGGGATTTGGGAGTTGGGGACGTTGGAATTGGGGACGTTGGAGTTGGGGACTTTGGAGTTGGGGACTTTGGAGTTGGGGACTTCGGTGAGACTGGAGACTTCATTCTCTGAGGTGACTTGATTGATTCAGGGGACGTAACTCTCTGAGGAGATTTGACCGGTTCAGGGGACTTGGCCTCTGGGGAGGTGATTCTGGTAAGGGTGACTACTGTCTCCTTGGACTCAGACTTGCGAATGGCCAGAGTGAAATGGGCCTCTTGTTTGCCTCCAGCATTTTCCACCAGCAGAGTGTAGCTGCCTTCATCTGACGTCTCAACTGCTGAGATCTCAAAGGAGGAGCTATACTGAGTTGAGACAATGTGGTGACGGGCAGAGGAACCAATAACTGTTCCTTCGTGCAGCCAGTTAATAGAAGGCGCTGGTTCGCCGTCCACATCACACTCAAACCTGGCGAGGCTTCCCTCCTCTACAGTCAGGGACTGTGGTTTGGTCAGGATCTTGGCAGGAACACCAGGCTTCTCCCTTGGCTTCTCAACAACAGTGGTGGTCTTTTTCATAGTTTCAGTCACACTTTCCTTCACTGTTGTTTTAGAGGAGGAGACGTGATACACCTCTGTTCTGGTCATTTCTGGCAGATGGGAGGATGGAGGCTCCTCATCTTTGCGGAATGAAGAGAAGGCAGCATATTCTTCTCCTGCCACATCCAACGTAGCATAGTCGGTAGTCTCTCCTTTGGTGTTCTTACAGACCACACGGTACGTGCCGGCATCTTCAGTCACACAGTTGTTGATCTTAAGAGTCAGAACCCCACTGATGTTGGTCATGTGATATTTGTTTGTCTGATGAATCTCTTTCCCATTGTGGAACCACTGGACTTCAGGCTCTGGTTTGGTCTGGACATTCAGGGTGAACCTTGTGCTGGACCCATAGGGTACGCGATGAGATCGCATCCTGATGGTAATACGTGGGGCGTGGTCAAGGCTGAAAGGAGCCTGGGTCACAACCTCAAACGTCCTCTCCATTGATCTTCTCTCTGATCTCAAAGCCTGCTTTCTCTCTTCATACCTGGAAGCATAGTCAACTTTAGGAAGGGTCACTTCAGTCATGGCAGCCCGTTCTGGGGTCGGAGATCTCCTCGCGACTTCAGGCATTTGGAGCTTCTTGATTGGTTTGGGAACATATTCTGAGGTAAAACATGTCAGTTGCTCAGAATCAATTTCATGAGAGACTGTTGCAACAGTGCCAGTTGATTCCCTTTTGAAGGTCCGAGTCTTCTCCTCAAACTCCATGCGCCTGAGTTCACTCTTGTAAGCAGACATCCTCTGAACAGTTGTGTGTGGGCGCAGCAGCTCCTGATCCTCCCTCTCTTCGTACACCCTCTGCTTCTGTCGTGGAGGTTTGTATGTGGCTTTGTCGTGACGCTGGCGGAGGTCAACAAAGCTCGGGCCAGCCTCGTATTTAGATGGAATTCGGTAGGAGTCATATGTGCGGATTTCTTCTCCCTCTTCGTCATCACTGTAGACTTTTCTTGGAGATGAAGGACGCAAGGCGGACAGCTCAAAGCGAACCGGGCTGAAGCTAGGTTGAGAAGCAGAGTAACCGAACTCCAGCTCTTCCTCCAGACGAAGCCTCTCCTCCTCAGTTCTCTTCATGGACAGGTACTCATTCACAGGCAGCAGTAGCTCCTCGTCCGACAGGTCACCCAGGGACCTTCTCCTGATCCTGTGGTAGGCCTCCATCTCAGGGGAAAGAGTACGATGCCTTGCAGGCCTCACAGTCTCCAAGTCATCCTGAGTCATGGACGAGATGCGCCACTTAGGCTTGTAATGGTCCTTGATCCTGATGGGCACCTCATAGAACTGCTCCCACCTGGAGAGGCGGATACGCTTCATCCTCTTCTGCTTGATTTTATCCATCGGCTCAGGGAACTCGTACTGATCCCGCAACGTCTTGTACCATTTCATGTCAGAGAGTGGCTGGAAGTATTTTATTTCCACGTCCTCCTCAAGAGCAGATGGGTTAATGACGCGAGGAGGGGGAACGTCATAGGGCATACGCAGCCTCTTCTCATCGGCCCGCTTCTTCTTCTCATCTTTTTCTTTCTTTATCTCAGCCTCGGTCTTCTCACCCTTCTTAGTCGTCACAGCAGGTTTGAACATGGTGGCTGCCTCCCTGACAGCCTGAACTGCTACGGGTGGTAAAGGTATAAAGACAGTGTCAGACAGAATCTGAGACAGCCTAACCTTTTTTTCTAATAACACCTTTCCAGCCATCAATTTCTTCTCCTTTTCACTGGGCTCATATTCCTTCTTTACATGAGTGACGCGTTCCACTTTGAGCGCAGCCTGGCAACTGGCAGATCCAGCAGAGTTGGTAGCAGTAACTCTGTACACACCAGAGTCCTCAGGGAGAGTGTCTCTCACGTGAAGGATGAAGTAATCTAGACCCTCGTGTACAACCTCAATAGATGGTCCAAAGGCTAAAGGCATGCCATCCTTCTCCCACTTCAGTATGGGATGGCCCGATACTCTGATCTCAAAGCGCACATTCTGGCCCTCCCTGCACTCGACATTTGCGAGCAGGCGTTTGAACATGGGCCTCAGGGTGAGGTCTGCCGGTTTCGGTCGAGGAACCACGGTAACACGGGCCTTGCAGCTGTCGTCCCCAAACCTGTTACGGGCCACAACACTGTACTCGGCATCATCCTCATCGTCAAGTTTGTGGATAATCATCTGGTACAGACCCTTGTCGCTGATGAAGGTGTATTTCTTGTCATCTTCTCCAGGGATGAGCTTCTGTCCGGATTTGTGCCAGATGACACGAGGCTCAGGGTGAACAGTGATGGTTACGCCAAAGCGCAAATCCTCACCAATGTAGGCTGTACGGTTGACCAGAGGAAGGGTGAACTCCGGTGGCTTCTGAAGCATCCTGGCAGTGTCGACTCTGCGCTTTGTTCTCTTGACCACACGGGTGGTGAAGAAGTCACGGTAAGATCTAACACCGTTGATGAACAGCTCTGCATAGGCACTGTCCTCACCATACTCATTCACAACCTTGCATCTATAGGTGCCATCGTCTGATCTTGAGACCTTGTTGATGGTGATTACAGCCAGGCCATCTTCATACTCAATTTCATATTTGTCACCAGCTTCAAGTTGCCTGACACCATAGTACCATGTCACTTCAGTAGTGCTATCATAGTTGTCAATGTTGCAGATGAATTTCACACTGTCTCCCTCATTCACCACTGCATTGCGAATCTGGCCTCCAACAGGACCGTGTTCAAACGAAGCAATCTTCACCTTGGCGATAAAGACCCCACGCTGGGCTCTGATGGAGCCCCCGCTGGCCACACGAGCTGCAGAGACGACAGTTTTCCACTCTTTCTTCACCATTGTCTGGTAGTATCTCTTGTGCCTTCCTGTTTGGATCGCTCTGGTGCCGATCTCCTCTGTGGGCTTGGTCAGCCATGGATGTGCCAGAGCCTCAGCAGCATTCATACGATGCTTACGTTCTTTCGTCATTAAGCGGTCGGTGAAGTCTAATGCCTCGACACTAACCTGCTTGAAGGACTCGTCATCGTAGCTGTAAGCTGCATTTGAGATGTTGTCAATCATCTGTTGGTTGGTCTCAGCTGTGAATGGATTCAGTCCACTGAGAAGCACGTAGGTTAGGACACCAACCGACCACATATCAGTGACACTGCTAACCACGTCACACTGGTGCATCTCAGGAGCGGCATACTCTGCAGTGGTGTACTGGATCTTGATTTGGTCTCCAGGGGTCAGGTGTCTGGACTGGCCCAACTCAATAATCTTCACATTAGAGCTGGTTCTAGTTGTGTACACAATGTTCTCTGGTCTGATATCAAAGTGTCCATAGCTCTGAGAGTGGAGGAACTCAAGAGCTGAGCAGATCTGCTTGATGTAGTTGACAATCTCCCGCTCATTCAGTTCAAAATCAGCTGTGTTGAGGCGCTCAAAAATGTCAACGCCAGAGATAAAGTCGTAGATCATCACCAGCTCCTCAGGGCTTTCAAACGACTCATGGAGAAGAAGGTAGTTGGTATGTTTGGCCAGATTCAATGTTGCAATTTCCTTCTTGACAATCACTTGATCGGCGCCTCTCACCTTGAAGAATTTAGCCATGTAGGTCTTCTCAGAGCTGATGTTAACACAGCGGTGGACAATGCCAAACTGACCTCTGCCCAATTCCTCTGCAATTGCATATTTGATGTGCATGTTCTTGGCATCAGAGTTAATCTTGCCCTTGGGGACACGTCCGGTGTCGTCTACCTCCCTGTCGTAGAGCAGAACTCTGGATTTGTCCTCCTTGGTCATGACAGGTCCGCTAGTTTCAGATGGAGCACTCTGTCCAAATTTGTTCTCAGCGATGATTCTGAACTGATAGCTAGTTCCTCCAAAAAGATTGGTAACGGTGTAGTGGGTGTCACGAGACTGGGCAACACGCTCCCACCTCTCAGCAGTGGTGGGGCACTTCTCAATGATGTAGCTAACGACCCTGCTTCCTCCATCGTTCGCTGGGACCACCCAGTTCAGTGTGACGGTGTCTCTAGCAACGTCACTGGCTTTGACACCACGTGGAGAATCAGGAACGTCAGCGACATCCAGCTCAACTGTCTGCTGGTCAATGCCGAATCTGTTCTTGGCACAGACAATGTAGAAACCAGCATCCTTCTTCTCGACGCCGTTGGTGAACACCAAAGAAGTAAAGGATCTGGTGACAATGACCTGGTAGTGGCCATTGCTGTCAATAAGATCTTGTCCCTTCTGCCATGTGATGACAGGATCTGGTTTGCCGCAGAAAGGAATCTTGATATTGACAACCTCTCCACGCAGGGCGGGGATGGCTTCCTTGTCCTTTAGGTTCTTCGGCAGGTTAATCTTGGCAGGAACTGGAAATGAGAGAAATTGTTGAAGTGTTATATCTTAGATACATTTCAAAATTAGTTAAATATGTTTGCATTGGTTTACAAGTCAGTGTTAGAAAACAATGATCTAGTTGGGGAAATTGGGTCTGTGAGCTTACTTTCCACATCCAGAGAGACTGTAGCACAGATGGAGCCTCCCTGATTGGTGGCCCTGATCTGGTACACAGTGGAGTCTTCATCATCAGCCTCGGTGATCACCAGCTGGTGATAACCTCCCTTGAACTCCTGTATCTTAATCTTTTTGCCATCGGAGTGGACCTCCTTTCCTCGTCTGAACCATTTAATCACAGGCTTGGGCTGCCCTGTGATCTTGCAGACAAGGGTAGCATTGCTCTTGAACTTAACGCTCATGTTCCTCAGCTCTTCCTTGAAAGCAGGAGCACGAATATCAACGGCTGTTGCTGGAATGATGGCGACGGTCTCCTCGCTGAAGTCACTCTGTCCCCCTAGGTTTTCACACTTCACACGGAAGATACACTCGACGCCCTCAGTCAGATGCTTGACGGAGAACACCGTCTGTTTGATCTCGTCTGTGGTCACCGGAGTCCAAGCGCTCCATTCCTTCTTGTCCTTCTTGTGCTTCTTCTCAAGGCAATAACTCTTGATCTTGGAGCCGCCATCGCTGATTGGAGGTCTCCAGGAAACCACGCAGGAGTCCTTGGTGACTCCAGAAACAACTGGTGACAGAGGGGGTGACGGTTTTGCTGTGGACCAGAATATATGAAGCCATTGTCAGAACCTTTGCAGTATGCATAAGTACCTCTTAACATGTGGATTGATGCAGTGTATTACAGTGATATGCTTACATTGTAAGTCATGAATTTATGAAGTATTTAGAAAAATGGATTGGATATTGGATTAAACTTACCCAGCTGGCTCTTGATCAGGATCGGGGATGCGAGTTCCAGTGGCTCACTGTTGCCATAGCGATTCTGGGCGTACACACGGAAGAAATATCCGGCGCTGTCAATGAGGTTGGCCACACGGCAGGATATGCCATTGATGGATGACGACACCAGGTGCCACTTGGAGCCCTCCTTGTCCTCACGTTTCTCCACAATGTAGTTGGTAATCATGCAGCCTCCATCGTCCTTGGGAGCCTTCCAGCTGATGATGACGGAGTTCTTCAGGAGAGCATCCAGCACAATGGGACCCTGAGGGATCTCGGGTTTGTCTGGAAACAGTATAGATACAAATTATATATCTCATACTTTTAGAAATCCATGCTTTACTGCACTCACTGCAATAAATGCACATGAACATACCGTAAATCTCAACATTGAATGCGGTGTCAGCTCTGCCGAAGTGGTTGTGCAGTCTGATCCTGTATTTGCCTCCATGAATTCTGCGCTTCACGTTCTTGATCACCAGGTGTGTGTAGTGCTCGGTGGTCTCAATGCTGATGTCCTCTGTGTTCTCCAGGGTCTTTGCTCCATGCAGCCACATGATATCTGGCTCAGGACGGCCAATGTAGACGGCATGGATGCGCAGAGTAGATCCCAGGCCAGCGTAGTAGGTTTCCTTCAGCGGGTAATCAGGGTGGAAGGATGCAGCAGCCTCCAACACCAGAATGCCTGTAGTCTCGGCCTCTCCAGCGTCGTTGATGGCCTTGCAGGTGTACTCTCCCTCGTCCTCTTGCTGATCCGTCATAATAGACAGCGAATGGTTGCGGCCATCAGAGCTCATCTCATACTTGCGCGACTCAATAATCTCCTTGCTGGCATGATACCACTTGATGTCAGGGAGAGGTCTGCCAATAATCTGGCACTTCATGATGCCAGGCTGGCCAAGCTTGGCAGTTACTTCATCCATTTCCTTTCTCAGGCCTGGTTTAGTTTCCACTGTACATATAAAACAAGGATGAATATTTAGGAAAGGTTTGTTACATATAGTAAAAGTGAAAAGCAAGTCAGAAAAATGCTTACAAATAATGTTTACACAGTATATTACAGTGTACTCACCACTCAGTTTGGTCTTGATGCATGTGGCGGTTCTACGAGGTCTACTCATTCCTGTCTCATTCTCAGCAAACACTCTGAACTCGTACTCTGTTGCCTCAGCCAGTCCAGGCATGGTGAACTCCTTTTCCTTCAGTCTCTGCTTGTTGGACTTCTTCCAGGTGCTCTCAATGGACTTCCTGTACTCCACCCAGTAGCCCAAGACCTCCTTTCCACCATCACACTCTGGTGCTTGCCAGCGGATGGTGATGAAGTTCTTTGTTACATTCACTGTGTCGATCTCGCCTGGTTGACTTGGTTTGTCTGGAAGAAAACAAAACAAGAATTGTTGACTTACTGAAACCAACAATAACCACGTTGCCTTTTTATTCTGGTGTTGTTTGAAAAACTTTACTGAGAGAGAGAGAGAGACAGAGAGACAATTATTGGAAGTTGCCTTGATTAACTGATGATTGAAGAAAATACAATCAACTATAGTGATGCTATTCATCATCAGTAAGTGGAGACTCACCGAATGGATCCTTGCATGTGATTGGCTCAGACACAGGACCAGCCTCGCTCTCGCCGATGTTGTTGACAGCAACAATGCGGAACTGGTAATCTGCGTCAGGGGTGAACCCAGGCAGAGTAAACATGGTGGAGGTGATCTTGGTCTGGTGTCGAGACCACGTTTCAGCGGACACCACCTTGTACTCAACAAAGTAGCCAGTGATGGCAGAACCACCGTCGTCTTTTGGTCTGGACCAGGCCAAGGCCACCGAGCTCTTGGTGACGTCCATAATCTCTGGTGGGGTGCTTGAAGGCTCAGGGGGACCTGGTTTAAAATAATGCAGAGAATTATTTGAGTCATTACTAAATTGTCTCATACTGTTTAAAGACTGAAGAAGAGGAACACTTACAGATAGGAGTCTGGGGTACCAGTGGCTGCTCTGACTTCAGAGAGGCGCTGATACCGAAGGAGTTTTCAGCTGTGACCTTGAAGTGGTACTCTGTGCCCTCCTTCAGGCTCTTGACAACCAGCTGAGTGTCAGTCACTCTGGAGTCCACGGTGTACCAGGCATTTCTGGCGACCTCGCGTCTTTCTACGATGTAACCCAGGATCTCTGAGCCACCGTCATCCGTGGGCATCTTCCAGGACACCTTGACAGAGTTGGCCTGAATCTCCTCGAAGACCAGTGGTCCCTCCGGAGCATTTGGGCGGCCGATGACCTTCACCTTGATTTGGGCCTTCTTCTTGCCAACCCTATTCTCCAGCAGGAGGTCGTACACTCCAGAATCACTCCTCTCAGCTCCCTTGATCACCAGCTCACTGGTGTCCTCCGTGGAGGCAATCATGGCCTTGGTGGAGACTGTGCCATTATCCTTGGACCACTTGCAGGTTGGATGAGGTTTACCCTTGATGGGCACAGAGAGTCTAACCACGCCTCCATGGCGTACGACGTACACGTCTTTGTATTTCAGCTCAAGGTCATAGTCAGGAGATTCTGGAGGACAATGTTATACAAATGAGTTAAATTCTACATTAGTTAAAAAAAAATACAAGTGACAGCATGTAGTTAATCCTTACCAAGCATCTCAGTCACAGCCACAGTTCCAGGGACTTCAGCAGGCTCTCCAGAGCCGCCGGCATTGCAGGCCAACACACGGAATTTGAACTCCTCTCCTTGTGGCATTTTGGTCAGTGTGTACTCGCAGATTAAAGATGGTGTGGTGTTGCACTTGATCCAAGACATGGTGCCCACCTTCTGCATCTCAATCAGGTAACCGTCCACCCTTGCATCTCCCTCATCATCGGGAGGACTCCAAGCCAGCGACACAGAGGATTTGGTGGTATCAGTGATCCTTGGGTTCTGAGGACAGCCAGGTGGATCTGAGCCGGGAAGAAAAGCATGTCAGTACGTTCAGCTGCTGCTACAAAATATATAATGAGTCTGTGCTTGCCCTTTTCAGACTTTTGGTACCACCCCACTGTAACTATGAATTCAGTTTTATCTTAACATTTAAATATAACAAGGCTTTCTTTGAAACGATTGTCTTACCGATGGGATCAGTTGCCACTGCTGGTTTGGATAGCAGACTGGGTTTGCTAAGTCCTCTGGCGTTGATGGCAGTGATTCTGTGTTCATACTCCAGGCCCTCAATGAGCTCCGTCGACCTGTATCTGGTCATGGTGATGGGATTCTTGTTGGCACGCACCCATCTGTCAGACCTGACTTCTTTGCGCTCGATGATGTATCCAGAAACCTCAAGGCCGCCGTCTTCATCTGGCGGGTTCCAGGCCACGGTCATGCCATCACGAGAAACATCGAAGATGGTTGGACGGCCAGGAAGTCCAGGCACATCTGTGGAGGAGGAGAAACATGTTAACATACCAGTCTGTCTGTATAATCACATTAGATGATTATGTGACCTTAGAGCAAGTCTTACTCGTCAAGCTTCTACAGGTGATGATCTCAGTTTGAAGGAATTCTCCAGTGCCGTAGCGATTAATGGCAGCAGCACGGAAGACATACTCATCTCCCTCATTCAGCTTCTCAAACTTGAAGGTTGGTCGGCTAACAGATTCACAGATGGGTACCCAGCCGGGCCGGTGAGCATCACGCTGCTCCACCACGTAGCCACTGATGGGAGCTCCGCCATCTCTGGCTGGAGGATCCCAGCTGCAGCTGACGGTGGTGGCATCAATCTCATCAATCCTGATGGGTCCCTGTGGTTCATCAGGTTTAGCTGGTAGAAGGGGATTTACAGGATTAATCGTTACAGTCAACTTGATGTATATTTAGAAATTGATGAGCATCAGCAATACTTCATGAAGCTAAATAACAAAAGAGGGATGGTTCCTTACAGAGGATGATGACCTTGATGACCTCGGTGATAACACCAACAGCGTTCTTGACCTCCAGGGAGTAGTCACCGGTGTCGTCAATAGTGGTCTCGGACACGGCTAGTTTGGAGAACTTGCCAGTGCTCTTGATCTTGACACGATCTGTGTTTTTCAGCTTGTTATCTCTGAAGTACCAGGAGCAGATGGGAGGAGGCCTGCCAACAATGGGCAGGTCCAACTCCAGACTCTTGCCGGCCAGGACGTTGACAACCTTCTGAGGAATAGTGGAGAAGTCCACCACGGGCATGACTGTGAAAGAAAAAGGAGAGGTGGAAAAATAATATAACTATAGTTTTCATCCCACTTTGGTTAGTAACTAGATTATGAACTGAGCTGTGATGTTTTGCTGAATGTTACTGCTGGGCAGAAAATCCTTAACATGTATTTCTAACTTTTCCTCTTCCTTGGTTAAAGAGCTAAGGGACAGCAGGGTGCAGTGTTTTTAGTGAATGTTTCTGCTGTTACCTCTCTGTTCCTGTACAGTGATGGCAGTAACAAGCTCTTTGGGCTCACTGGCTCCTCTGCTGTTGATTGCTCTGATTCTAAACAAGTACTGCTCGCTCTCGTTCAGCTTCTCGATGGTGTGCTCAAAGTCAGTGGTCTTCAGCGTGGCCACTTTCATCCACTTGTCGGTGCCAAACTTGCAGGCTTCGATGACGTAGCCCGTCAGTCTGCTGCCACCGTCATGCTCGGGCTTCTCCCAGCCCAGGACGACGGTGCTCTTGGTGACGTCGATCATCTCCAGCTTGTTTGGCGGCAAAGGCACCTCGCAAACCAGGATGACGTCGGGAGTCTCGCAGGGCTCACCGATGCCATAGATGTTCTCAGGGAGGACCCGGAAGTAGTACAGCATGCCCTCCATGAGGCCGTCGATCTTGTAAGAGGTCTTACTGCACTTGGAAGTGACGGTCTTGTAGGCTCTCATGGATGCCTCACGCCTCTCAATGATGTAGTTGTTGACAGGAGCACCGCCATCCACAGTTGGGGCTTCCCAAGAAATGGTTGTAGACTCCTTGGTCAGCTCCTTGATCTTGATTGCTCCAGTTGGTCCAGGAGTATCTGGCAATATGATTATATGTTGTCAATATATAACGTTTCTAAAAGCTATTGTAACAAGACACCTAAAAAAAAATGCTCTATGTAATTTGACAATTCAGTTCAGTGACATCTTCATCAACTTACCATAGACCTTGACCAGAATGTTGACTTCCTGTTTCCCGGCAGAATTCTCGGCTACCAGTGTGTACTTGCCAGCGTCGTAGCGGTGAACCCTATCAATGATGAGTGTGGTGGACTTGGCAGTGATGTCGATGAAGCCTCTGTTGTGGAGGTCAACACCAGGTTTGCTCCAGGTGATGGCGGGAGCGGGACGACCAGTAATGTTCACCAACAGGCGGAGGGATCCACCAGCGCGCAGGCAGATGGTCTTCTTCAGGTCATCGTGCAGCTCAAAGTCAGGAGTTTCTGTGTGAGAAAGAAATCATTAATAAATAGTTAAGTTGGCAATATAAATGTTAACACATCATGAAAGACTTACTTAATCATATTTACTTTATTGGAAGAAGAAAAGTCAAGAGAAAAAACAAATGTAAACCTGATGTGCATGTTGATTTTGTATGTGAATGGGATTTTGGATTAAAATGTTAAGTCATTGGTGGATTATTTGCTGTAAAGAAGTATACCGGAACATATATAAGTTATATCTCATCTCTATAAAGGTAACTTCCTTACCAATTCTCTCCACGGGCTCAGTCTCAGCACATGGCTCACTGAAGTCTCCTGTGCCGTTGATGTTGATGCCGGCCACTCTAAAGCAGTACTTCTTGCCTGCAGAGAGTCCGGTCACCACGTACTCTGCAGCACGTACAGTCTTCTCATGGGCCTTCTTCCATTCCTCTGCTCCAGCTTCCTGCATCTCCAGGATGTAGCCCATCACTTCAGCTCCTCCGTCCTCCACGGGGCGGGACCAGGCCAGGCTGATGCTGTCGGCGTGGGTGTCGGTGATGCGAGGGATGGAGGGAGGGGCGGGGGTGCCTGGTGGGGGAGGAGACGGGAGGTCAATGGATCTGTGATATCTGCAGGGATCTACTGATGTGTTCTTAGACATGGTTACCCATTAGTCATGTGATAGATCTGAACAAACTGGACTTACATGTTGGCACTCTGCAGACAACATACAGAGAAACCTCGCTGGGCTCGCTCTCTCCGGCCTTATTGATGGCCGTCACTCTGAACTGGTAGATGTTGCCTTCGGTCAAGCCGGACACCTTCAGCATGGTGTCCAGGAAAGCTCCGTCCCGGTTCACCTTCACCCAGCGGGCACTCTTTCTCTCACGCCTCTCCACCAGGTAGTGGATCAGTGGGCTGCCGCCATCGCTCTCTGGCTTCAGCCACTCGATGGTGGCAAAGTCCTTTCCTGACACCAGGATCTCTGGAGTGCCAGGAGGAGTTGGCACAGCTGGAGGACAGGAAAGCCAATCCAGTGTTAGAACTTATGAGAATTGTTGTTGTTTTACCTTTAAGTGTAATAGTTTGCGAGTACGTTTGCTCTCGGAGGTTTTGTCTTGCTTTCATCTTAGTGGGATCCTTGTTTTAAGATAAAAGAGCAGGATTTGCTGATATTATCAACAATAATCACTTACTGAAAGTGTTTCTGGCAACCATGGGCTCAGACTGCAAGAGGACTCCAGCTCCGTATTTGTTGACTCCCCGGACTCTGAACAAGTACTCTGTGTTCTTGAACAGTCCTGTGATGTTGCAGGTCAGCTCCTTGCACTCGGCGTGCATGATGACCCAGTTGAGTCTGTTGGTGTCTCGTCTCTCCGCGATGTAGTAGGAGATGTCGTCACCGCCGTCCTCGAGAGGAGGCTTCCAGCTCAGTGTGCATGACTCCTCTGTGATCTTGCTGATCTCAACGCAGCCTTCACATACTCCAGGGGTGTCTGGAAAGAAACAGGTGAGCTCATTGACATATTCTCAAGATAACTATGACAAACTAATACTTGAAGTGTAATCTGCAATGCTAAAAAAACAAAGCATTCTCTCTTACCAAGCACTTTGACGTTGACCTCAGCAGTCTTGGTTCCGCTCACGTTTCGGACCGTGAGGATGTACTTTCCAGTGTCTTCTCTGTCACAGAACTTGATGATGGCCATGGCCTTGGTGTTGGTGTACTGCAGGTGGTACTTTTCACACAACTCCAGATCCCTACTGCCCTTTGACCAGGAAGCCTTGGGGTCAGGTCTGCCTCCCACTGCAGCGTCCAGAACCAGGTCTGAACCGGCTCTGACCGTGACGGTTTCGGACAGGAGTTTGCTGTCCAGTTGGGCCTTTGGAGGCTCTGTTGGGTGGTAAAAAAGGAACATGATTATGCACATTTAATTCATTCTACAAGGTGTTGCTCACACTAACTTAGCAGGACACATTAGACTTTTTCATCTTCATATTATTGTTTTATGAAATACTTCATTGTGATTTATTGATGGTATTGTATCACAATCCCGGATGCAGATCTTACCGAAGTCGGTCTTGCACTGCACAGATCCAGTGGATGCTGAGGGGATGCTGAAGACCTGGTTGGCATTCTTAGCGATGACTCTGAACTCATAGGGCTCTCCTTCTCCCAGGGCGGTAACGGTGTAGAACATGTCCACCACATTGGTGTAGTTACACTTGAGCCAGCGGCCTTCACCGGTCAAAGTGTACGGCTTACGCTCAATGATGTATCCCACAATCGGACTACCACCATCATTCAGTGGAGCCGACCATTTGAGGGACACGGTGGATCTTGTAACGTTTGTGACTTCTGGCTTACTTGGTGAATCTAAAAACAGATCAGACATGTTGGATTAATGGAGTATTAACTAGAAAGCCGCTGGATAGCGTGATCCTAAACTGCTAAAACTCACCAACTGGGTTTTGAGCAACTGCTCCCTTGGAGGCCTCGCTGGCTTTGCTCAGTCCAGCACTGTTCATGGCATAAACCCTAAACTGGTACTCTAGGCCTTCAACCAATCCCTCCATCCTGCAGTAGCAGTCAAAGCAAGGGATCTTGTTCTCCCTCACCCACAGGATATTGTTCCTTTCCTTCTTCTCGATCCAGTAGCCTGTCACCTTGCTTCCGCCATCATGGTAGGGCTCCTCCCATTTTAGGGTCAGTGTGTTAGCAGTGACATTGCAGACTGAAGGCCTTGTTGGCGGGCCAGGAGGTGCTGTGATTAAAAAAGGGATTTTGTCATAATGTCACAGTCACCTTAATGCCAGCCTGATTTGGTAGAATACTTTTTACAGATATTAACAGTCTAAGAAATGCTTAAAAAGTATATTCTTTATTATTCATGTGTTGTGTTACATTTGTAAAGTTTGTGGAGTAGTACTTACTGAAAGGATGCTCTGCAACAATAGTCTCAGACTCAGTGTGCTTGCTGACACCAAATCTGTTCTCAGCAGAGACCCTGAATGTGTACTGCATGTACTTGGTCAAGTGACTGACATCGAGAGTCGTGCGTTTAACGCTAGAGTTGATCAGCTGCCAGGCGGTGGAGCCGGACTCACGCTTCTCCACGATGTAGTTGGTGATTGCAGTGCCACCATCATCCTCTGGCGGTTGCCAGTTGATGACGCAGGACTCAGAGGTGATGGATGAGATTTCGATGGGTCCGGTTGGAGGAGTGGGTCTACCTGTGACATTAACTTCAATAGTGAAGGTCCTGGTTCCTGCCGCGTTCTCCAGAGTCAGGTAATATTTACCACCATCTCCTCTCATGGCCTCCTTGACTGAGATGCTGGTTCTGTCCTTCGTTGTTTGGATGGAGACTCTGTCGGAGTTCTTCAGCCTCATCTCTTCCAGCTTCCAGGTGACCTTAGGAGCAGGTCTTCCACTGATGGGAACATCAATGATGAAGGTTCTGCCTGAACTACATGTGATGAGCTGGTTGGTGATCTCACTGAGGTCAGCGGCAGGTTCAATGTGAGGCTCTTTGACCAGCACAGGAACCAGAGTTTCCCTGGGTGTGCTGGAACCAGATTCATTCTTGGCCTTCACACGGAAGTCATACTCATCACCCTTGTTGAGCTTTTCAACCACATAGGTGAGATTATTGGTGTTGGCAACCACTACCCACTTGTCTGTACCCTTTGCCTTGGCCTCAATGACGTAACACTGGATGCGGCTCCCGCCATCATGCTCTGGCTTCAGCCAGCCCAGGGACACAGAGCTGTCTGTGGTGTCCAGGATGTCCATTCTCTTTGGAGATGCTGGCTCTGCTGTGGCAATGACAGGCTCAGTGAGCTCAAACGCCTCACCCACACCGTGCTGGTTCTCAGCTGAGACCCTGAAGAAGTATGGCACGCCCTCCAGCAGGTCCTGGATCTTCAGGATATGCTGCTTGCATTTGCCACCGGACTGCTGCCATGTGCGACGGCTAGCCTCACGCCTCTCAACGATAAAGTGATGGATTCGTGCTCCACCGTCATTGAGAGGAGGCTCCCAGATAAGTGTGACCGAGCCCCTGGACACCTCCTTTAAGACAACACCTTGTGGAGGTCCAGGAGTGTCCATGACCTTCACAGTGAATGTGACGGCCTTGCTGCCACTAGCGTTCTCCAGGTTAACAGTGTATTTGCCTGTATCATTTCTTGAGCAGTTCTCAATGCTTAGAGAACTGTAGCCGGCTGTAGTTGTGACCTCTGACATGACGCCTAGCTCGCCTTCTTCCTTCACCCAGGTGGCATTGGGAATTGGCTTTCCTCTGAAGTGAATGCCCAAGCACACTGAGCTTCCAGGCTTGACAATGTGTGTCTGCCTGAAGGTGGCATCAATATCCACCTGTGGTGGCGTTAGCCTGTCCACAGCTTGAGCAGGCTCTGGAATCTCCTTGTCCTCGCCTCTACCCACATGGTTTATAGCTGCAACATGGAACCTGTACTCCGCTCCTGTCTGGAGACCAGTCACTGTGTAATTAGTTTCTGCCACTAGCTCCTCATTTACTCTCTTCCATTCGGTCTCTTCTCCCTTCACCATTTCAATAATGTAGCCCAAGATCTCCATGCCTCCATCGTCAGCAGGCCTGGACCATTCCAGGCTGATGGAGGTGTTGGTCGAGTCAGACACACAGACCACAGATGGAGCACATGGAATATCCTTTGGCTCGGCGGCTTTGATAGGCATGGAGATGTTGCTAGGAGCTCCAACACCAGCGTCATTCACGGCCATGACTCGGAACTCGTACTCCATATCCTCTGTCAGGTGGAGCACCTTGTGAGCACATTCGACGAGGGGCTTCTTGGTAGTCACCTTGTAGAACCGCACAGTTTTCTTTTCCCGTTTCTCCAGGAGGTAAAACTGAATGGGGTTTCCTCCGTCAGATGTTGGCGCTGTCCAGGACAGTGTGATGCTCTCTCCTGTTGTCTCAGTAGCATCAGGAGTGCCTGGAGCATCAGGAGTAGCTGAGGGAAACGATTTTGATAGATTAGTGCATTATTTGTAAAATAAAAAAAAATAAAACATAAATATCACATTTCAAAAAAGACTTTCCAAGTTTCCACTTACTGTATTGCATCTGTGCAATGATGGGGCTGGACTCCAAAGGTCTGCCAACTCCAAACTTGTTAACAGCAGAGGCCCTGAACTGGTACTCATTGGTCTTGATGAGCTTGGTTACATTGAAAGCGCACTCTGTACATTCGTCAGACACCAAAGACCAGGAGATCTTGGCAGTCTCGCGCTTCTCGATGATGTAATGCGTAATTTCTGAGCAGCCGTCGTTCTCTGGTTGGTTCCAAGTCAGAGTGCATTTACCCTCTGAGATGTTGCTGAACGTGATGGGTCCCACCGGCTCCCCAGGTGTGTCTGTATCACACGGGAGTGGGAGATAGAAGTTAGAACATGAATAAATAAAGGAGTGTACAACAGCACTGTGTTATAAGAGTAAAACTGTCAAAACTGCGTACCTTGGACTTGAACAAGGATGCCCTCCTTCCTGCTTCCAGACCCGTTAGTGGCCTCCACGGTGTAGTGGCCACTGTGTGTACGATCAGCGTCTCTGACGGACAGGGTGCTGGATCCAGCAACATTGATGATGTCCATCATCTTTTTGGTGACCTCCACATTGTCTCTGAACCAGACGACCTTGGGAACAGGGCGTCCAGTGATGGTAACCTTGAGCCTAATGTTGTCTCCTGCTTTGACCGTCAGACCCTCAAAGTACTCTGGGCCAAACTCAATGTTTGGAGTAGCTAGTTTAAAGGAAATGGGAATGCATTAGGACAGTACTTAGCTAAAAACTTGACAACTCAAAGATGAATGACAAAGAAATGGTGGCGAACACATTCAAACCGCTAATATTACAGTCATCCTCCTAGTTCTTTTTACTCACCGTTCTCACTTCTGACCACAATCAAGCCCGAGGAGTTGGAGGGAGGACTGACTACACCGATTGCATTTCTAGCCGTCACTTTGAACTCATAGCGTTCATTTGTTGCCAACCCAGTGACGGTGTACTGGCAGTCGTGTACCTCAGACAAGTTGGCCTTGAACCAGCGTCCATGTCCTTGGCGTTTCTCAATGCTATAGCTGGTAATCTTGCTACCACCATCACGTTTGGGGGCATCCCATTTCAGTGTCACTGAGTCACTTGTCACATCAATGTAGTCGGGCTGACCAGGAGGATCTGGAAGAAATCAGATGAAGCCTTGAATTTATTTTTGCTAAAGTGTTTTGTTAAGAACTATAGCTATTATTCCAATATTCTGCATGTTATAACATTAACAAAGAAACAAAATAATATAATGATCGAAATCTGCACTCACCAACAGGACTGACAGCCATGATTGGCTTGCTCTCGTCACTCATTCGGCTGAGGCCAGCATCATTCTGGGCGTAGACTCTGAAGGAGTACTCGAGACCTTCAATGAGCTCCGAGATTCTGTAATCCGTTTCTTTGATCAGCATAGTGTTCACCTTTTGCCACATGATGCTGTTCTTTTCCCTCTTCTCCACATGGAAGCCCTGGATGGGGGTACCGCCGTCATAGATGGGCTGCTCCCACTGGATGGTCATGCCATCGTTGGTGACATTGTACACAACGGGCTTGCCTGGTGGGCCTGGAGGCCTGAACTGGTGCTTGGCAATAACCATCTGGGAGATAAGAGGCTCGCTGACACCGTATCTGTTCTCTGCACGCACTCTGAACTGGTACTGGATATCCTTGATTAGGTTGGCGACCTTGAACTGAGTATCCTCTACACTGGAGCAGGCCATCTTCCAGTCAGACTGGGAGGTGTCACGCTTCTCTACAGCGTAGCAGGAGATGTCTCCACCACCGTCGTCATTGGGTTCATCCCAGGAGATCGTGATGCTCTCAGCTCTCACTTCATCCAGGCGGATGGGTCCAACAGGCTTTGATGGAGGTCCAAGTGTGGTAACATAGATGTGGACGGATTTCCTGTAGACTTTATTGTCAAGGGTCAGAGTGTATTTACCCTCATTCTCCTTGGTTACATTCTTAATCATTAGAGTGGCTTTGTTTTCTGTCTTCTTAAAGCGAATTAGTTCACTCTCCTTTAGAGGCATGTTGTCCTTCAGCCACAGGATAGAAGGTTTAGGTTTACCTATGTATGGCAGCTCGATGTGCACATTGTGACCCAGACGAACATTGATACGGCCACCTGGGTACTCTGCGAGGCTTGCCTCAGGTGTGATAATGTAGTCAATAACCTTGATTGGCCCAATCTCAACAAAGTCGCCCTGTCCCTTCTCATTCCTGGCAGCAACTCTGAAGAACACCTCTGAGTGCTCCTTGAGTTTCTTGACTTCAAACTCACACGGTCTGCTGGTCCCTCCCAAAGACCATTCCTGGTCCTTGAGCTTCTGCTCAATGACGTAGTCAGAGATGATGCTGCCGCCGTCGTAATCGGGCTTCAGCCACTGCAGAGTGACAGAGGTCTTTGATGAATCCTTCATAGAAACCTCCTTGACTGGCCCTGGAGTCTCTGTGGCCTTCACAGGCTCAAGTGTGTCACATGGATCACCAACACCGTTCTCATTCTCTGCTAACACGCGGAAGAAGAAGGATGTCTTCTCTGAGAGGTCTTCAATGGTGTATGTTGTGTCTGTGCATTTGCTTGCCACTGCAGAGTAGGATCTCTTGGAAGAGTCCCTTTTCTCAACAATGTAGTTTGTGATCTCAGCACCCCCGTCGAGAAGTGGAGGCTCCCAGCAGAGAGTCACCTTTCCACGGGTCACGTCCTTCAGGACCAGGGTCTTGCACTGAGCTGGAGTATCCTGGACCTTCATGGACAGGGTTAGTGACTTTGGCTCTCCGACACCATTCTCTATCTTCACGGTGTACTTTCCGGTGTCCAGCCTGGTCACCTCACGCATCACAAGAACTGTGGTGGTGTCCGAGTGGTGAAACTCGTATTTGGGGTCCCGGTCGATGCATTCTTCTCCCTTACTCCAGGAAGCAGTGGGAGCAGGTCTGCCCTTCAGAGGAACAGACAGCTCCACATCCTTGCCAGCCTTCACAATATAGTGAGTTCTCATGGCCACATCTGAGTCGATCTGGGCCGCCTCTGTAAAAGTCATGAACAATACACATTGTCACATTCTAAAAATGAACTAGACATATGTGTTACATACTGAACACACTTTACATTTTCAATATCTTTGATTCATTTACCCAGGATGTCCTTAGCTTGCACAGGCTCCGTCATCTCCAGAGGCTCTCCATGGCCAGCACAGTTGACAGCAGAGACTCTGAAGAAGTAGTTGACATCTGGTTTTAAGTCGTGAACTGTGTATTCTGTTGTCTTGACCTCTCCCCTGGAGGTAATCATAGCCCATTCTGTCTCTCCCTCAACAAGCTTCTCCACCACGTAGCTGGTGACCTCGCTGCCTCCATCCCATTCTGGCTTGAACCAGCCTAAGGTGATGGACGTCTTGGTGGAGTCCACCACCTTCAGCTTGCAAGGCTCATCTGGTGGATCTGTTAGTAGGATGTATTTGTTTAATGGAAGTGTACTGTATTTATCTCTCTTGTTTTTGTTGGAAATCTGTGAATTTTAGACCACTTACCAACTGGGTCAGCAGCCTTGTAGTAGTCCGATGCATCAGAGAATGGACCCTCTCCGGCCCTGTTAATGGCACAGATGCGATACTGGTACTCGTTTCCTTCTGTCAGATGGTAGACGGTCTGTTTGATGCCAGCGACAGGGTCTTTGTAAACTCTGATCCAGCGTAAGCTCTTCTTGTCGCGTCTCTCCAGGTAGTAGCCCGTCACTGTGCTACCTCCGTCTACACCTGGCTTGTCCCATTCCACTACCATGGTGGACTTGGTGATGGTATTCACCTCAGGAGTATGAGGCTGCCCAGGAGTTACTATAGAAATATAGAACAGAAATGTTAAGAAATGACTAAATTAAATCAAAGAATTTGTAAAAAACACAAGGACAATAGATAAGTGCTGCAGAGTAATGTATTTAATGTATGTAGAGTGTTACCTAAACAGCAAAAGTCAAAGGACTAGAAAACACACACTCAGAAGAACAATCAAATTCACAGCATCCAACAGCCCAAAACTTACCAAAGGTGTTCTTAGCGATGACCGGCTCCGACACCAGTGGCTCTCCAACGCCGCACTTATTAACGGCCATTACACGGAACACATACTCATTTCCACGCAGTAGCTTGCTGACGGTGACGTATGTCTCCTCGTGTTGGTCTGAAATTGTCGACCAGACCACTCGGCTAGTTTCACGCCTCTCAACAATGTAGTGGGTCACCTGGAAACCTCCCTGGTCGGACTCGGGCACAGGCTGCCAGCTGAAGGTCATCTTGTCTGCTGTGATGGAGTTGAATACAATGGCACCGGCTGGGATTCCAGGTTTGTCTAAGGGGGTAAAAGAAAGTGCATATGATAAAAAAATACAGGAATGATTGAAGATTATCACATTAAAGCATCTCCATTTACATTTGATATATTCAGAATTATGGAAATATGAACAGGTGAAGCAAGAATTTCTAAATACCTAGGATTTCAATCCTGATGTTTGCAGATGCTGAGCCCAGAACATTCTTGATCTTGACCTCATAAGAGCCGGTGTTAAGGCGAGCAGCATCCTTGATCAGCACTGCAGAGGTGTCGGTGGTGCTTTCAATAGACAGGGTAGAAGTTGCTACCAGCTCTTTTCCGTCCTTGAGCCACTCAATGGTTGGCAGAGGCTTGGCAATGATTCCAACTTGGAGCTTAACTGAAGCTCCAGCCTTGTACTGAACCACATCCAGATACTCTGGAGGAAGGTCAATAGCAGGGGCACCTGTGGGACACGGGATATCGATATAAGTAATGTATAAATAAATCCAATACAATTAAACAAGACATGCTAACAGAGATTAAATACTCACCACATGCGTCCACACAAGTGACAGGACCAGCAACGAGCGACGGGTTGCTGACGGACCCAACAGCATTCTTGGCATATACCCTGAACTCATAAGACTCATCCTGGTTCAGTCCAGAAACAGTGAAGCCCATCTCAATGATGTTTGTGAAGTTGGCCTTCACCCATCTGTCACTGGGAGCTTCCCTCCTCTCCACACTGTAGCCGGAAATCTTGCTGCCACCATCGTATGGAGGCCTCTGCCAGGCCAGTCTGACTGAGTTCTTGGTGACTTCTGTGATATGGACATTTGCTGGGGGCTCTGCAACATCAAATTGTGAAACATACAACTTTAGTGAAACAACAGTCTTAGCGTAAGCATTTATGTTATTAAATGCTATGTGTCTCCTTAAAGCTGGAGACAGAGATCCAAATTAAAATCACTTACCACAGGCATCAATAGCAAGCACCTCTTCAGAGGTCTTGCTCATCTTTCCAATACCGGCGGCATTTTCAGCTGCCACCTTGAATTCATAGAAGAGGCCAGGGCAGATGTTTGTGAGTCGCCACTGGTTTCCTGAGATCGGTGTCTTATTGACCTTCTGCCAGAGGATGCTGCTTCTCTCCTTCATCTGGAGATGATAGCCAATGACAGTGTTTCCACCATCATTGACTGGCTCATTCCAGCAGACTGTGAGGCTCTCTCTGGATACAAAGCCGAGCCATGGTGTGGATGGAGGCCCAGGGTTGGCTGCAATGGACAACAGTCATGTTAATGTTTCTTGAGAAAGATCATCCATAAAGGTGTCAAAGGAAATGGATGATTAAAAGAGTAAGACACACACACACACACACACACACACACACACACACACACACACACACACACACACACACACAATTACTTACTGTATGGAAGTTTTATCATGATTGGCTTGGTGTCAATATGATCACTGACACCGAAGCGGTTCTCAGCCTTGATCCTGAACTGAAACTCCTCTCCCTTGGTCAGCTTAGTCACCTTGATTAAGCTTCTGGCAATGCTAGTTGACACCTCTGCCCAGTTAGGAGTGCTGGTTTCACGTTTCAGAACAATGTAGTTGGTAACAGGACTGCCGCCATCATACTCTGGAACCGCCCATTTCAGACATACTGTGGTTTCTCCGACCTCACCGACCTCGATTGGACCAATAGGAGGTCCGGGTCTGTCCAGCACAACGAAGATAAGGAAGATCTTGGTGGTTCCTCCCGCATTAGAGGCAGTGACTTCATATTTACCAGCGTCACTTGAAATGCTTTCATTTAGGGTGATGATTAAACTGTCTGGAGTAAGTTCAGTGAGGAGTCTCTTGGATCCCTTGATGACAACATTGTTCTTGGACATGGTCACCTTAGGCATGGGCCTGGCATTGAGAGGAATCTCAAAGGTTAGGTTGGATCCTGCTCTCACATACACTGTATTCTTGGGGTAGTTCTTCAGGTCAAATTCAGGAGCCTCTGTTTAAGAAGAAGACATCAATGTGATAATTAATGTCATATTCACAAATTCCATGGCTTTTCAAAAGTACCTTTACATTCCCAGTCATTATTTTATATCATGTATACCTTTGAAGGAAAAATAAATACATTTTTAACAACATCTTGTTTTCTGGGGACAATAATAATAACTAAAATCAAAAGATAATACCATGTATTTCCTTGACGATAACGGGTACGATCATCTCCTTTGGTTCACTGAGTCCGGCATGGTTCTCGGCACGGACTCTAAAGTAGTACTCTGCACACTCCCTCAGGCTCTTGATGGTGTGGGTCATGGTCTTCACAGTGGCACACTTCACCCACTTGGTCTGTCCCTTCTCCAGGGCATCAATGAGGTACCCAGTGACTCTGCTACCGCCATCATATTCTGGTCTTGTCCAGGCAATCGTAACGTTGTCCTTGGTAACATTTGTAACTCCCAGTTTCATGGGAGCACTTGGTACCTCTGTAAAAGACAGTGAGAGATTTCATGAGGCACATTTTGTTGAATGGTAAAAATCATAAGAAGCTTCTACATTGAAAAAAAGTGTCAGTTCACTACATTACCTGTAATCTTTGTTCCAGCCTTGGCCTCCTGAGGGACACCTACTCCATACTCATTTTCTCCAATAACTCTGAAGTAATACATGGCTCCCTCCTGCAAGTCGTTCACCTTAAATGTCAATGTGTGGCAGTTGCTGGTCACAGACACCCAAGCCTTCTTACTGGCCTCACGTTTTTCAACATGGTAGGCCTTCACGGCATCACCGCCATCATTCTCTGGAGCTTCCCAACTGATGGTTGCAGAATCCCTGGTCACTGCTGAAACTTTAACGTTGACAGGAGGTCCAGGAGAGTCGAGCACCTTGACAACCATGGGCAATGTTGCTGTTCCCAGTGGCGATTCAATAGTGACGGAGTACTCTCCAGAGTCATTTCTGGTTGACTTTTCAAGGGTCAGTGAAGTGCTTGATTCTGTTGATTCAATGGTTCCTCTGACCTTTAGATCAACACCTTCCCTGGCCCATGCCACTGATGGCACTGGTTTTCCCTTGAATGGTACCTTGAGAGTAAATGCTATGCCATGCTTGACAATAAGTACTTTACGCATCTCAATGTCAACATCAAATGATGGCTCTGCAGTTCTGTCCATTGCTGTGGCTGCATCTGAATATGCACTACGCACACTGCTGGCAACTTTGTTTATTGCCTTGACACAGAATTCATATTCTGCATCTGTCTTTAGTCCAGTGATCGTGAACTCCAAGCTCTTGGTAAGAGGGATAGCCTCAACCCATCTTGCTAGTTCTTCGGGTGATTCAGGTACTTCCTCTTCCTCCTCCTCCTCATATTCTTCCTCTTCTCCAACAACCTCTGGCTCTGGTTTGTGGATGTACTCTCTGTATTCTACACTGTACCCAAGAATCGGAGTACCACCATCATGTCTTGGTGGTTTCCAGACAATGGACACACTTTCCTTGGTTGAACTGATGATCTTTGGCTTGGTTGGGCGAGAAGCCACAACCAGAGGATCGACTGCTCTGAATGATGCAGATCGTTCACTTGGAGGACTGAGACCAGCCTCATTTTCAGCATAGACTCTGAAGTCATACTCACAACCCTGGCGCAGTTTGGTTGCTACTGTGGTACATTCAACAACGGGCTCTCTGTTCACACGGACCCAGCGCATACCAGTCTTCTCACGGCGCTCAATCACATATCCAGTGATGGGGGTGCCTCCATCACTGGCTGGCTTGCACCAGGTGAGGGTCATTGAATCACCAGTTATGGCAGTGACATCAACATTAGTTGGAGCAGTGGCAAAAGTGTATGGATCTGTGATCTTTACAGCATCACATTCCAGAGCCTCACCAAGTCCATTCTTGTTGACAGCCAAAACCCTGAAGATATATTCGTTACCCTTGAGCAGTCCTGTGACTTTGAGGTATGTTTTTGAGACGTCTCCCTTCACCACTGTCCATGCCAAGCGGCTCGTCTCACGCTTCTCAACAACGTAATGTGTGATGTCAGCACCACCGGTTTCCTGAGGAGGACCCCATGACAGAGTGCATGCTTCAGCTGTGAGACTTGTGATCTGCAGAGGCCCTGCTGAGGGTCCTGGCTTATCTAGAATCACACAGTTTACTGGCATGGTAACTGTTCCGCCAATATTCTGTAAAGTCAGAACATACTGTCCAGAATCTTTTCTGATGCTATCCTTCACAATGACAGAAGTGGTGGTATCTGTGGAAACAATCTGGATTCTGGCTCTCAGCTCAATCTCTTTGCCATCCTTGGTCCAGGAAATGACAGGGGCAGGACGTCCAGCAAGGTCAGCATTAATCTTCAGAGTTTCCCCTGCTTTCACAAGCAATGTCTCTCTGAACTTGACATCCATCATAATGCGTGGTGGATCTACATCGTCCTTGACAGTGATGGAGCCAGTGGTGTCAGATGGTTCACTGAACAATCCAGCTGCATTCTTAGCAATGACACGGAAGTCATACTGACTGTTCTCTGTAAGGCCTGTTGCATCGTAGCGGGTCTCAGGCACATTGGTGAAGTTGCACCTTGTCCAGCGTCCTTCAGGAAGATCTCTGCGTTCAATGGTGTAGCCAGAAACCTTGGCTCCACCATCATACTCTGGTTTATCCCAAGACATGGAGACAGATGTTCTGGTAACAGCCGTGACCACAGGTGTGCCTGGCGGGTCACAAGGATCTCTGGCTGCTACAGCTTCACAGATCTTGCTGCATTTACCAATACCAGATATATTTTCAGCATAAACACGGTATTCATACATCATGCCCTCTTCAATTCCAATGACTTTGTATTCTGTGTCTTTAATCATTCCTCTGTTCATCTTTGTCCAAAGAATGCTGGAACGCTCCTTCCTCTCCAGATGGTAGCCCACAACAGGACTGCCACCATCAATGACTGGCTCGTTCCAAATCACCAACATGAAAGACTTGGTGGCCAACTTCACTACAGGTGTGGAAGGAGGTCCAGGTTGTTTGAAGTTATATTGAGCAGTGATTCCAGGTGAATCCACATATGTACTCTTTCCATAACGGTTGACTGCATAGATGCGGAATTGGTACTCCGCTCCGTGTGTCAGGCGGCCAGCCTTGAAAGATGTTCTGGCAACATTACTTGCTACCATCTGCCATTCTTGGGTGTTCGTGTCTCTCTTCTCCACAATATAGTTACTGATGGAGCAGCCGCCATCATAATCTGGTGGAGACCAGGACAGTGTGATGCTGTCTGATGTCACCGAATCCACTTGGACACCTTTAGGTGCACCTGGTTTATCGAGGACAACAACTCCAATATCTGCTGTGACAGTTCCTCCTGTGTTTGCCAGGGTGATCTCATACTTGCCAACATGTTCTCTGCTAGCTTCTTTGATGATAATTTTGGATGAGGTTGCAGTGTTTAAGACAGTAACTGATGATGTTTGCTTCAAAGGAAGGCCATCCTTCTTCCAGGATACAACAGGCTTAGGCCTGCCTCTGACTGGAACCTCAAAAGTGAGGTCACCCTTAGCCTTCACACTGTATGTGGTAAAGAGTAAGTTGATCGATGGTTCAATTGCAACATCCTTTGCAACCACAGGCAAACCAAGATCCTTTGGCTCACTCTTGCCCTTCTCATTGATTGCAACAACTCTGAATAAATAGGCTTCATTAGGAGTCAGATTAGGAATAGTTGCTTCAGTCACCTTGACTGTGCATGCTGTGCCCCATTTATCTCCACTCTTGGGCTTAAATTCTACATTGTAGCACATAACTTTGCTTCCACCATCATGAACAGGTTTGTCCCATGTCAGTGACACGCTGGTCTTTGTCAAATCTACAAGGCTAACCTTGCTTGGTGGCTGTGGTACCTCAGACACTTTGATTTCTTTGGTTTCAACCATCTGTCCTTGGCCATATTCATTAACTGCACAGACTCTGAAGTAGAAGATTCCCCCCTCAGGCAGCTCTTCAATCTTGAATGAGTTGACCATGCAGTTGCTGGTGACGGTGGTATAGGCCTTCCTGACAGACTCTCTTTTCTCTACAATGTAGTTTGTGATTTTAGAACCACCATCAGTAAGTGGTGTATTCCAGGCAAGAGTCACTGAGTCCTTCTTGAGCTCCTTCACGGAAAAGCTTTGTGGTGCACTTGGTGTATCCAAAATTCTCACTGCAACAATAGCAGATTTTGCACCACTGCTGTTCTCTAGTGTTAGTGAGTATTTACCACTGTCAAAGCGGTTGACATTGTCAATGACAAGCATGGTATATGAACTGGTGGTATCAATTCCAGCACGTTCGGTGAGAGTACCCTCAACCTTTTCCCACTTCACAGCAGGTTCCGGCCTTCCTCTGATGGTGACAAACAGACGCAGAGTTCCACCTGCACGGACAGATACAACCTTCCTGAGATCAGCATCCAGCTCGATCTCTGGTGCTTCTACTCTGTCAGAAGTAACCACAGTGCTATGGATATTAGCAGCTTCCCCCACTCCCTCGGAATTGATTGCACAGACACGGAACTGGTACTCTCTGCCCTCCTTCAGGTCTGTGATAGTGAGTTTAGTGGCTTGTGTGCCAGTGGGTGGAGTGCACATGGTCCATTCTTTTTCAACTGGTGCCTCTACTGCCGGTGCTACTTCTGCCTCCTCTGCTTCTCCAGGCACTGGTGTATACTCCCTCATTTCAACAACGTAGCCCTTTACATAGGCACCCCCATCAAAGTCAGGTTTGCCCCAGGACAGAGACACAGAAGACTTTGTGTAGTCTGTCACTTTAGGATGGTGTGGAGGTCCAGGTGCTGTTGTGGCATCACACGCTCTTTGTAGTAGGGACAATTCACTAAGGTCTCCCATTCCAGCCTCATTTTCAGCAGCAACACGGAACTCATAGAAGTGGTCTATCATCAGACCTGTGACCTTGAAGTGGTTGTCAGTCAGCTTTTGTCTGTTGCATTTTGTCCACCTTACACTATCTTTGTCACGTTTTTCAAGGTGGTAGCCCTCCATTTCAGCTCCGCCAGTCTGTTCTGGAGCAGTCCATGACAGAACCATAGATTCCTTTGTGATCTGACTTGCTTCTGGAGTTCCAGGAGCACTAGGTGGCTTGTAAGGATTGCGTGCAATGATGGCTTCACTCTCGAGATAATCGCCAAAACCATATTTGTTGACTGCCCTGACTCTGAAAATGTATTCATTTCCAGGAAGCAAATTTGTTAGTCTATGGTACAGACCCTTGATATTTGGTCCAGCTACTGTCCAGGACAACCTGCTAGTCTCTCTCTTCTCCAAGACATAGTGTGTGATACTAGCCCCACCATCCAGAGTTGGTTCAGCCCAGGCAAGGACGCACCTGTCAGCCATGATTCCTGTCATTCTCATGGGTCCAGCAGGTGGACCTGGTTTATCAAGGACTTTGACAGTGATAGGGAAGATCTTTGTACCACCCAAATTTTTGAGGACCAGGTCATAGTGGCCACCATCAAGCTTGGTTACATCCTTAATGGTAATGGCTGCACGTTTCTGTGTAGTTTTTACTTCAATGCGCAGGGCTTTGTTCATTTCCTTGCCCTCTTTTAGCCAGACAACATCAGGAATTGGTTTTCCATAGATGTCAGCATCAAGAAGCAAGTGTTCTCCAGCATTGACAATAATAACATCCTTGTATTTGGGATCCATTGAAGCCCTTGGTGGTTCAATTTCATCAGTAGCAGTAATAGGTCCAGAGCTGTCGGATGGCTTGCTGAAGGTTCCGGCTGCATTTCTTGCAATAACTCTGAATTCATATTGCTCATTCTCTGTCAGGCCGGTAACGGTATACTCAGTCTCAATTATATTAGTGAAATTAGCCCTTACCCAGTGTACATCAGGGGAGGACATATCTTTCCTTTCCACAATATATCCATTTACTTTGCTGCCACCATCATACTGAGGCTTGGTCCACTGAATCTTGATTACGGTCTTAGAAATAGATACAGCTTCAGGAGCACCAGGAGGATCACATGGGTCACGAGCAACAAAGGACTCAGACACTTTACTGCATCTGCCAATGCCAACAATATTTTCAGCAGAGACTCTGAATTCATAGCCAATACCCTCCTCTAGATTGGAGATCTTGAACTGAGTATCAGTTATAAGAATCTTGTTCAGTTTGTTCCACATGATGCTGCTTCTCTCCTTGCTTTCTAGGTGGTACCCAATAACTGTACTTCCACCATCATTGACTGGCTCATTCCATTCAATGATCATCATTTCCTTTGATGCAGATTTGACAAATGGTGTTCCTGGAGGCCCTGGTGGTTTGTATGGATATTGAATAATGATGGACTTGGAGTCCAGAGATGCACCCTTTCCATATCTGTTTTCAGCTATGATTCTGAACTGGTATTCTGCACCAGTTTTCAGCTTGGTGACCTTGAAAGCTGTTCTAGCAAGCTGTGTGGTGACTGACTGCCATGTTTGGGTGGTGGTGTCTCTCTTCTCCACTATATAGTTCTTTACCTGGCATCCCCCCATGTACACTGGAGGCTCCCAGGAGAGATGAACAAAGGTGTTGCTCACTTCAACAACCTTGAGTGGACCTTTTGGTGGACCAGGCTTGTCAAGGATAATGACAGCCACATCCTCAGTGATCGTGCTGGCACTATTGGTTGCTGTGATGGAATATTTGCCAAAGTCATCCTTGCATGCCTCAGTAATTTGAATTCCAGTTGTTGTCGGTGTGTTTATGACATTGATTCTGGATGTCACCTTCAAAGATTGACCATCCTTGGTCCAGGAGACTTTAGGTTTGGGCCTGCCAAGCACAGGGAATTCCAACTTCAAGTCCTTTCCAGCTAATACACTGTAGGTATTAAATTGCATCTTAATGCTGGGCTCCATGGTAATGTCATTGGCAACAATGGGGGCAGCAAGTGACGTTGGCTCACTCTTTCCCTTCTCATTGTAAGCAATGATACGGAATAGGTATTCTGCTCCTGCTGTGAGGCCTATGACAGTGCCCTCGCATGTCTTTGTATTTGTTGCAACTCCCCACTTATCTGTACCCTTGGGTTGCATCTCAATTAGGTAGCCACCAATTCTACTGCCACCATCATGCTCTGGTTTCTCCCAGGCCAGTGAGATACTGGCCTTGGTGACATCAGTGAGGGAGATTTTTCCAACAGGCAGTGGAACCTCAGAGGCCTTGAAAGCTGCCTTTGTTTCAACAGCCTGGCCGATTCCATAGTCATTCTCAGCCATGACTCTGAAGTAGTACAAAGCACCTTCAATCAAGTTCTCAACTTTGAATGTTGTCTTGGTGCATTTGGTTGAAACATTTGCATATGTCTTTCTGGTTGATTCACGTTTGTCAATGACATAGTTCTTGATTTTGGAACCTCCATCAATCAGTGGGGCATCCCATACCAGAGTGACAGAGTCCTTTTTGACTTCTTTAACCACAAGGTTCTGTGGGGAGCCAGGTGTATCCAGGACTTTCACAGCAACAAACTCAGACACAGTTCCACTGCTGTTCGTCAGACTGAGGGTGTATTTTCCAGAGTCACTCCTGTCACATGAGTCAATGGACAACTGTGTGAAGTTGAGAGCTTTCTCAACCACTGCTTTTTCAGTCAAGTCTCCCTCATCCTTAGTCCACTTAATCTCAGGTGTTGGCCTGCCCTTGAATGGTATATTGATCCTAACAGATCCACCAGCTTTCAAGGTGATGCCCTTCCTCAGCTCAGAGTTTAGGTGGATCTGTGGTGGGTCCAACCTTTCTTCTGGTTTAGCTGTTCCAGAGAGACCTGCTGGCTCACCAACTCCAAGCTTGTTCAAAGCACACACCTGTATATTGTACTCCTGACCCTCAGTTAGTTTGGTAATTTCATATTTGTTGACACGCAGGCCAGTGGGGGGAGTGACCATGGTCCATTCCTCCTCCTCAGCCTTACAGACTTCAACAATGTATCCTTGAATGGTGCTGCCACCATCAGACAGAGGTTTACCCCATGACACTGTTATCGAGCTCTTTGTGGAGTCTATCACATTCACGTAGGCTGGGGCACCAGGTTTGTACTTGGGATCACTGGCCTTGTAGTATGAACTTGGCAGACTTGGTTCTCCTGCTCCAACTACATTCTCAGCAGCCACTCTAAATTCATATTCATGGCCAGTGGTTAGGCCTGTAGCTCTAAAGGAGAGATCAGTGACTTTCTGTCTGTTGCATCTGGTCCATTTTATTCCATTTCTGTCCTTCTTTTCAAGGATGTAATTGGTAATCTCACTGCCACCATCAGTCTCAGGGGCTGACCAAGTGACGGTCATGCCATCATGAGCAATGTTGGATACATCCTCAATATGAGGTGGACCAGGAGGAACAAATGGAGTCTTCATAATCACTCCGCTAGACTCCAGTGGCTCACTGACACCATAACTGTTAACTGCCATGACACGGAACATATACTCATTGCCTTCCAGTAATTTGGTGACTTTGCAGCATGTGGTTTCACAGCTGTTAGAAACAATAGTCCAAGCTAGACGGCTGGTTTCTCTTCTCTCGATTATATAATGCTTAATAGGACTACCTCCATCATGTAGAGGGGCATGCCATACCAGTGTGCATCTATCTTCAGCTACTCCAGCGGTGTGCAGGGGTCCTTCACATTGGCTAGGCCTGTCCAGGACCAAGACCTTGAATGGAACAGTTTCACTGCCAGCTTCATTTGTCAGCTGGAGTGTGTATATTCCACCATCGATTCTAACAGAGTCCTTAATGACAATCATTGCATGGTTTTCTGTGTTTTTAATCTCCAGTCTGAATGTATTCTCGATTGGTTTTTCATCCTTGAACCACTGGATTGTGGGAAGCGGCTTGCCATGGACATCGGCATCTAACTTGAAGGTCTCACCGGCATTAATGGTAATGGTTTTGATGAATGCTGGGTCAATGGAGAATTTAGGTGCTTCCAACTTATCACTTACAGTAATCGGTCCACTGTTGTAGGATGGCTTACTGACGGTCCCTACAGCATTTTTAGCAATGACTCTAAAGTCATACTGTGCATTTTCTGTCAGACCAGTGACAGTAAACTGGGTCTCAATCACATTAGTGAAGTTTGCCCTTACCCACCTGCCCTCTGGCAGATCACGTCTCTCCACAGTATAGCCAGTTATATTACTGCCACCATCATATTCTGGTTTAGTCCACTGGATGACAATGGTGTCCTTGGTCACATGGATGGCCTCTGGTGCACCAGGGGGATCACATTGGTCACGGGCAACACAGCCCTCTGAGAGCTTACTGCACCTGCCAATGCCAACTATATTTTCAGCATAAACCCGGTACTCATACTCAACACCCTCTTCCAAGGGGTGACTCTTGAAAACAGTCTCATGAATAAGTGTCTTGTTGATCTTGATCCAGAGAATACTATTCCTCTCTTTCCTTTCAAGATGGTAGCCCAGGACAGGGCTGCCTCCATCTTGGACAGGCTCGTGCCACTCAACAATCTGGTGGTCCCGAGAGAGAGAAGAGATGAAGGGAGTGCCTGGTGGGCCTGGCTCTTTGTATGGATACTGAGCAACCACACTAGATGAATCCAGACCATGACTCTTGCCATAGCGGTTCTGAGCAATGATCCTAAACTGGTACTCGGCTCCAGTCTTCAGTCTAGGCACTTTAATTGTTGTTCTGGCATAGTTGATGCTAACATTTTCCCATGTTGTTGAGGTAGTAGCTCTCTTCTGTACAATGTAATTAGAAATCTGGCAGCCACCATTGTGCTTTGGTGGATCCCATGAAAGAGTGACACTCTGTGTTGTGATTTCATCGAACCTCACAGGGCCGGATGGAGGGCCAGGCTTGTCAAGTACAATAATTTCAACTGTTGTGTCTTTCGTTCCAGCTGAGTTAGCAACGTGTATACTGTACATGCCACCATCATCACTTGCTGCCTCCTTAATGCTCAGTGTTGTATGTGTTGGTGTGTTGAGAAGGTTTACTCTGGTAGTGAACTTCAAAGAGGCTCCATCTTTCGTCCATGAGACTTTTGGTTTAGGTCTTCCAAAGAAGGGAATATCAATGTTCAGGTCTTTGCCCACTTTGACACTGTAGCTGCTGAATGCTGGTCGAACATCTGGCTCATAGACTAAGTCCTTGGTCATCACTGCACCAGCAAGGACTTTGGGGTCACTCTTTCCCTTATCATTGACTGCTATAATTCTAAACAGATACTCCTCTCCTGGGTTCAGTTTAGAAACAGTAGTCTCCATTGTCTTAAAGGTGTTAACACCAGACCACTTCTCCTGGCCCTTAAGTTGCACCTCAAGCAGGTACTGAATGACTCTGCTACCGCCATCATACTCGGGCCTCTCCCAGGCCAAAGATATGCTTGTTTTGGTTTGATCTGTAACAATCAAGTTCTTTGGAGACTGGGGCACCTCTGAGACTTTAAGAGGATCTGTAGTTGCTGCAGGCAGGCCAACACCATGTTCATTTTCAGCAAGGACTCGGAAGTAGTAACTACAACCCTCCTGGAGTGGCTCAATCTTCCATGAAAGAGTATGACAATTTGTTACAACAGCTGCGTACGTTTTGCGAGTGCTTTCTCTCTTTTCAACAATGTAGTTCTTGATCTTGGACCCTCCATCCAACAGAGGTGGCTCCCATGCCAGTGTCACAGATTGGTTTGTTATTTCTTTCACCTTTAAGCTAACAGGAGCACTCGGTGTGTCAAGAACACGGACAACAACAAATGCAGATTTGGTTCCACTGGTGTTCTCTGCAGTGATGGTGTATTTTCCACTGTCATTTCTGCTCATCTTGTCAATTACAAGGGATGAGTAACTGCTGGTCACCTCGACCTGAGCTGTCTCTTTAAGTGCAGCTTCATCCTTGTCCCACTTTATGGCAGGAGTGGGCCTTCCTTTGATAGGAATAAACAGTCTGAGCGAAGCTCCAGCTTTAATGGTCACAATCTTTCTCAGTTCTGGGTCAATGTCAAGGTCTGGCTCCTCTGCTCTGTCCTGGGCAACAACAGCTCCAGAAACATCGGCATGCTCACCAACTCCAACTTTGTTGATAGCACATACTCTAAACTTGTATGCCTGGTTTTCTTTCAGGTTTACAACTTCAAACTTGGTCTTCTTGACACCTGTTGGAGGTGTGCACATTATCCATTCCTCAGCAGGGGCATCTGTGGTGACTGCCTGGGCAGATGGGGCTTCAATAGGAGCCTCAGTAGGAGCCTCAGCTGGCGCCGGTTGCTCTGTGGTAGTGCAACACTCGATAACGTATCCCTGAATCTCGCAGCCTCCATCACAGACAGGCTTGCCCCATGACAGGAATACTGATGTTTTAGTTGTGTCAGTTACTCTTGGATTGTGTGGTGGGCCAGGCCTGAAGATGGGATCAAGTGCTTTGATGAACACAGTTGGGGAGCTTGGCTCACCAAGGCCTACAGCATTCTCAGCTACAACTCTGAATTCATAACTATGCCTTTCCATGAGTCCAGTGACCTTGAAAGTCAAGTCAGTGACTGTTTTCCTGTTACATCTTGTCCATCTTACACCTTCTTTGTCATGTTTCTCAACTATGTATCCAGTGATAGGACTGCCTCCATCTTCGGAAGGAGCCTCCCACGTGAGCACCATTGAATCTTTTTTAATATCTGAAACGTCCAAGCTCTTGGGTGTTCCAGGCACCTCAAACGGATCTTTCATTGTGGCAGCAGCAGACTCAAGTGGTGCACCCACTCCAAACTGGTTGACAGCATGGACTCTGAAGATGTACTCATTTCCTTCCAGGAGCTTCGTGACCTTTAAACAAATCTTCTCTACTTTTGGATCAACAACAGTCCAGACTAGCCTGCTTGTCTCTCTCCTCTTTACAACGTAGTGAGAGATATTGCTGCCACCATCTTGTAGTGGTGGTTTCCATGCAAGGCAGCATCGATCTTTGGTTATTCCTGTGACAACAAAAGGTCCCTGTGGTTCGCCAGGTTTATCTAAAACAACAACATTGACCTGTACAGCTTTTTCTCCCCCTAGATTTTTCAGCAGCAGAGTGTATTGGCCTCCATCTGAAAGTTTAGCTTCCTTGACAGATATATAAGCTTTAATGGGTGTGTTCTTAATTTCTCTATGAATAGTGTTGCCCAGCTCCTGCTCTCCCTTCATCCAGTAGATAGAGGGCAATGGTTTGCCATGAACATCTGCATCAATTTTGAAGTTGTCTCCGGCATTAACTACAACAGTCTGTGTATACTCTGGGTCAATGCTGAGGCGTGGTGGTTCAATCTCATCCCTGGCAGTGATAGGACCAGTGCTGTAAGAGGGCAGACTGAAAACACCAGCAGCATTTCTGGCAATGACACGGAACTCATACTGATCATCCTGCACAAGTCCAGTTGCAACGTATTCGGTCTCAATGACATTGGTGAAGTTAGCCTTCAGCCAACGACCTTCAGGAAGCTCCTTCTTTTCCACAACGTAACCCATAACCTTTGCACCACCATCATATTCAGGCTTGGTCCAAACAATGGTCATGGAGTCTTTAGTGATCTTTGTGGCCTCTGGCGTGCCAGGGGGGTCACAAGGATCTCTAGCAACTCGTCCCTCAGATACTTTGCTCACTTTGCCTGTTCCGACAATATTTTCTGCATAAACTCTGTACTCATATTCCATTCCTGGTTCCAGATCAGCAGTCTTGAAGGTTTGGTCAGTAATAAGAGACTTGTTGAGTTTGACCCAAAGGATGCTGTTTCTCTCTTTGCGTTCAAGATGGTAGCCCAAGATAGTGCTGCCACCATCAATCACAGGTTCATTCCAGGCCACCACCATGCTGTCCTTGCTACAGACTGCAATGGATGGTGTTCCTGGTGGTCCTGGTAGCTTGTATGGGTATTGAGCCACAATACACTCTGAGAGAAGAGCTTGACCTTTTCCATATCTGTTTTCTGCTGTGATTCTAAATTGATACTCAGAACCAGTCTTCAACCTGCCTGCCTTTATTTTGGTCCTTGCTAGGTTCGGAGATACCACCATCCAGGCAGTTGTGGATGCATCTCTCTTTTCCACAATGTAGTTTTTGATCGTGCAACCACCATCATATTCTGGTCGGTTCCAGGAGATGGTTACACTGTCAGAAGTGACCTCCTCCACCTTAACTGGACCTCCTGGCTGTCCTGGTTTGTCTAGCACAACAATGCCAATGTCAGCTGTTGTCTCTCCAGCTGTGTTGCTAATAGTAATATGGTACTGGCCGACATCATCTCGAGTAGCTTCTTTTATCTTGAGGTTTAGCATTGTCTCCGTTGCTCCATAGTTAACTCTGGTAGTTCTCTTCAGGGGCAGACCATCTTTTACCCAGGAGACAGCTGCTTTGGGACGTGCAACATAAGGAACATCTACTGTCAGGTCTTCTCCTGCTAACACACTGAATGTGTTGAACAACATCTTGGCAACAGGTGCAAACACAAGATCTTTTACGATCACTGGCACACCAATCTGTCGTGGGTCACTTGTTCCCTTCTCATTTCTTGCTGCAACACGGAACATATATTCTTCACCTGCATTGAGTCCACTAATAGTAGCTTCTGTTTCCTTTACAATCACAGACTGGGTCCACTTATCAACACCCTTAGGCTGGATCTCAACAACATAACAGCCCACTCTGCTGCCACCATCATGCTCTGGCTTCTCCCA
Source organism: Taurulus bubalis (assembly GCF_910589615.1). NCBI lineage: Eukaryota > Metazoa > Chordata > Actinopteri > Perciformes > Cottidae > Taurulus > Taurulus bubalis. Next base: position 469,556 of record NC_136589.1, on the reverse strand, counting down.
GGAGAGGGTGACACTGCTTTTTGTAACATCCTTAAGAGAGACTTTGCCAGGTGGCTGTGGTTTCTCAGACACTTTCACTGATTCACCAGATTCAATGGGGAGGCCAATGCCATATTCATTCTCAGCCAAAACTCTGAAGTAATAGTTGCATCCTTCCAAGAGCTGGTCAACTGTGAAGGTGGTATGATGGCAGTTAGCATTGACTGTGGCATATGCTTTCCTTGTGGACTCGCGTTTTTCAACAATGTAGTTATTAACCTTAACTCCTCCATCGTTCACAGGTGGCTCCCAAGTCAAAGTGACGGATTCCTTTGTGATAGCAGTAATCTTGAGATTCTGTGGGGCACTTGGTGTGTCAAGCACCCTGACCTGGACTGTAACTGTCTTGGATCCGGAGCTATTTTCAACTGTGAGATTATACTTTCCACTGTCAAATCTGTTGACATTTTCAATTACGAGTAAGGTGTATGATGTTGTGCTGTCAATAGTTGCCCTCTCAATACGCTCACCATCTCCTTTGGTCCATTTAGCCTGAGGAGCTGGTCTGCCTCTGATAGGCACAAACAGCCTGAGTGAACAGCAAGCTCGAAGACTGATAAGCTTGCGGAGCTCAGCATCCAAATCAAGCTCAGGTGGCAGGAGCCTGTCCTCTGCCTTGGTATTGTCAGGTACAGATGCTGCATCTCCAACTCCTTCACTGTTGACAGCAGAGATGTTAATCTTGTACTCCTGTTTCTCATTCAGGTTAATAATGGTAAACAAAGTGGCAAGGAGTCCTTCTTTGGGTGTCACAATGGTCCATTCCTCCTCTTCCTCCTTTTCAGATGGGATGCAGGTCTCCAAAATATAGCCAGTGATGTCAGAGCCACCATCATATACAGGTTTGTTCCAGGCGACAGTAATTGAGGACTTGGTTGTGTCCAAGATTCTGGGGTTGCATGGGGCTCCTGGCTTGTACAGTGCATCAGTGGCCTTGTAGAATGGACTTGAGAGACTTGGAGCACTCACTCCAGCAGCATTCTCAGCAATAATTCTGAATTTATATTCATGTCCAACAACAAGGCCTGCTGCCTTGAATTGTAGATCTTTGACCTTCCTCTTGTTGCATTTGACCCAGCGGAGGCCTATTCTGTCTTTCCTTTCAATATTGTAGTTGGTGATGGGAGTTCCACCATCACTCACAGGCGCTTGCCACATAACAATCATTGAATCTTTAGTAATAGCTGTCACCTCAGGATTTCCTGGAGGATCTGAAACCACATATGGGTTGTCTGCAATAGTGGGCTCTGAATCAAGAGACTCGCCAAGTCCATATTTGTTTTCTGCCATAACTCTGAAGATATATTCATTTCCTTTGAGCAGCTTGGTCACCTTATATTGTGTTACTTGCAAGTCTGAAACGACATTGGTCCAAACCAGTCTGCTTGACTCACGCTTCTCAATCACGTATCCTTCAATCTTGGCACCTCCATCATCGGCAGGTGCAGCCCAGGTGATTACACAGTTGTCAGCGTTGACATTGGAAACCTCAAGAGGTCCAACTGGTGGTCCAGGTCTGTCAAGCACTTTGACATTAAAGATGTGCTTAGCAAATCCACCAACATTAGTGGCAGTCAAAACAAATTCTCCTCCATCTGATCTTATAGAGTCCTTGTTGGTCAGAGTAGTTGTCAGTTCTGTAAACTTTACATTCAGTTTCATTGTGTTCTCAATATCCTTTCCATTCTTGGTCCAAGCCATAGATGGGGTTGGTTGACCAGCAATGTCAGCGTCGAGCTTGAAGGACTCTCCTGCCTTCAGTAGAACAACATCCTTAAAGATGGCATCAACCATAATGCGTGGCTCAATGATGTCATCTTTGCAGGTAATTGGGTCTGATGGCTCAGAGGGCAAGCTCACTGCACCTGCTGAGTTTCTGGCTATAACACGGAACTCATAAGAGGCATCTTGAGTCAGTCCACTGACAGTGAATGTGGTCTCAGTGATGTTGGTGAAGTTGGCTCTGATCCAGCGCCCAGCAGGCAGTTCTTTCTTCTCCACTGTGTAGCCAGTGAGTTTGAAACCACCATCATACTCAGGCTTTGTCCACTGAATGGTGATGACGTTTTTGTTGACAAATATTGGCTCAGGTTGACCTGGTGGGTCTACAGGGTCCAAGGCCAGTATTGGTTCTGAGGCCTTGCTGGGCTTACCAATTCCAGCCATGTTTTCAGCCATGACACGGAACTCATAAGCAGCTCCAGCTTCAAGCCCACTGGATTTAAAGAGGTTTCCTTTCACAAGACTCTTGCTGATCTTCTGCCACATGACGCTGCTTCTTTCTTTCCTCTCAACATGATAACCAATTACTTCATTGCCACCATCAACCACAGGCTCATTCCAGCCAACTGTTATGGAGTCCTTGGTAAATGCAACAACACCAGGAGTACCAGGAGGTCCAGGGACTTTGAAAGGATAGGCAGCCACCACTGAGTGTGAGGTAATGGGAGGTCCCACACCATATCTGTTCTTAGCTTTTACTCTGAACTGGTACTCTGATCCAGTGTTTAAGCGAATGGCTTTGAACATAGTACGGATGACCGTGGCAGACAGCTCTGTCCATGTTTGGGAAGTGGTGTCTCTGATCTCAACCACATAATTGTTGATTGGAACACCTCCATCATTCTCGGGTGTGTCCCATGCAAAGATGCAATAGGTACGAGCTATCTCCACGATGTTAACTGGTCCCTTGGGTGGCCCAGGTACATCATGTACTTTGACGATGATGTTGTCTGTCACAGAACCAACGATGTTCTTTCCTGTCATAGTGTATAAACCACTGTCAGCTCTGTTGCATTCACTGATGCTGAGGATAACCGTGGCAGCAGTAGATTCCACACTGGTTCTCTGTGTGAGCTTCAGGGCTGTGCCATCTTTTTGCCAAGAGATAGTTGGTTTGGGACGTCCGATCACTGGAATTTCAACCTTGATATCATCTCCTGCCTTGGCAATAACAGTCTTCTGACATACACCACGGAGGTCAAACTGCGGCAGCAAAGTAGAATCTCTGACAACAATGGGTTTGCTCTCACGTGGAACGCTTCTACCTGAATTGTTGACAGCCATAACGCGGAAGATGTACTCCTCCGTCTCATTAAGATTCTTCACTGTGAAGTCCATGGTCTTGACTGCTGTTACATGTGCCCACGAATCAGTTCCTTTCTTCTGGGCTTCGAGGACATATCCTGTAATTCTGCTTCCACCATCATGCTTGGGTTTGGTCCAGGCCAAGCTCACACAGGTTTTGGTGATATCAGTAGGAATAATGCTCTCTGGAGCAGTTGGTGTCTGTGATGCACGAATTGGATCAGCAGTTTCAGCTGCCTCACCAATGCCATACTCATTCTCGGCAGACACTCTGAAGTAGTACTCACAGCCTTCACCCAGATCGGCAATCCTGACTGAAGTGCTTGGGCATTTTGTAACCGCAGTAGCAAAAGCCTTGCGTGTTGATTCTCTCTTCTCAATGATGTAGTTGGTGATCTTTGCTCCACCATCAATGAGAGGCATCTCCCACTGAAGAGTAATGCTTTCCTTGTCAATGTGGACTGGTTTTAGGTTAAGTGGAGGTCCAGGTGAGTCCAGAACTCTCACATGTATAGCGGCACTCTTCTTTCCAGCTGAGTTTTCGAGGGTCAGCTCATATTTACCCACATCAATCCTTGAACTCTCAGGGATGATCAGCATTGTGAATGACTCTGTGCTGTCAATGACGGCACGGGGCACAGGATCCCCCTCCTTAGTCCAGGTGACAGTAGGTGTAGGCCGTCCCTTGATTGGCACAAAGAGGCGAATGGAGCAGCCAGCTCTGACGACAAGGGTTCTTCTCAACTCAACATCCAGCTCCAAACCGGGTTCAGCTGGACGCTCTACAATCTCAAACAGCTCCTGAGTTTCCGCAGGCTCTCCTGCTCCCTTAGCATTCACAGCGCTAATCCTGAAGTGGTATTTTGCACCAGTTTCCAGCCCGGCAACAACAAACTCTGTGATCCTCAGTGGAGAGGAAGGAGTGTCCTTCACCCATTCTTCTGTTCCTTCCTTCTTGTGTTCAATCAGGTATCCAGTAACTTCAAGGCCACCATTATCCAGGGGTTTCCCCCAGTTCAGAGTGGCAGTGCTCTTGGTTGTGTCTGTGACTCTTGGATTGACTGGAGGTCCAGGCACATCTGTCAGACATAAAAGAAGTGGTTAGTGTTCTTTAAAACTAAACATAGTATTTTATAAAAGTGGTGAATTCTTTTAAGCATCTTAACATAAGAATACATGTATTGCTGGATGCAGGTGTCTGTTAGCTGTCCACAGCTGAAACACTTACAGGCAACAACTATTGTTCTGATGGGCATAGACGGTTCACTCGGCTCTCCAAAGCCAGCTCTGTTCTCAGCAAGAACACGGAACTCGTACTCGATGCCCTCAGTGAGACCACTGACTTCACAGCTGAGCTCAGCAATGGATTTCTTGGAGGCCCTGACCCATCTCATGCCCTTTTTCTCCTTCTTCTCAACACAGTAACCTATGATGTCACTTCCCCCATCCTCGGTTGGTCTCCTCCATGTCACAGTGACTGAATGTCCATCGACTTTGCCAACTTCTGGCTTAGATGGTGCACCAGGAGGACCTACAGACAAAAATAGAAGAAACACATTCATGAATCTAAGTAGTCTCTATTCTTCTTCCAGAGACATTTTATCTGTATAAAAATTAGGCCCAGATGTAGGATATGAGATGAATTGAGAAACTAACTGCACCTACCGAATCTATCAACCATCTTGACTGCCTCAGAGTGAGATGCCTCACCGGCACCGTACTGGTTCACAGCAGAGACTCTGAAGAAGTACTCATTGCCTTGGATGAGCTTGGTAGCAACATAGTGACAGTCGATGACCTTCTCCTCCAGGATAGTCCAGAGCAGGCGGCTGGTTTCTCTCTTCTCAATGGTGTAATACTTGATAGGAGAGCCTCCATCCTCGGTAGGAGCTGTCCAGATAAGAGTCACCTTTTCAGAGGAGACACCACTGGTTTCAATGGGTCCAGGAACTCCAGGAACATCCAGAACGGTGACTTTGACGGTTTCTTCCTTTACACCAAAGGGATTGCTGGCAGTGATGATGTACTCCCCAGAGTCCTTCCTGCCGGCATATTTGACGGACAGAGTGGAGGAAGTTGCCGTGGTCTCAATATGAACAAGGTCAGAGGGTTTGAAATACTTTCCTCCCTTTGACCAGCATGAGGTTGGTGCAGGTTTGCCTAAAATGCTTGTGGCAGTGATGACAATAGTATCGCCGGCTCGGACAGTCAGACCCTCCTTTACCTGAGCTTCAATAATAATGGTTGGGGCAGCTGTTGGACGAAAAAGGAAATACTTTATTGATCACGCATTATGCCGAGATAATCATTGAAGATATATTGAGATGCAAGTGAGACAAGATCTTAGTGGTAGTTTTATATCTCACCATATTCATCTGTGCAGATTATAGTATCTGTCTGCTCGGAGGGCGGGCTGATGGCGCCAGCAGAATTCTTTGCTCTGATTCTGAATTCATATTTACAGCCCTCCTGCAAATCAGTGACAGTGAATGCAGGGTCCACAACATTAACGTTGTTGGCCTTCACCCAGATCTTAGAGGGCAGGTCGCGCCTCTCAACAATGTAGCCGGTCAGTCGGTGGCCGCCATCGGACTGTGGCTCGGTCCACTGCAGAGTCACGGTGCTGCGGGTGATGCTGATCACATCAGGTTTCCCAGGTGCATCTAATGACAGAGGTACACATATTAATGTATTGTTGCATATTTTACAGAATTAGTCATTTATATAACTTGTTGCCACTCGTACACTCACCAATGGGATCCAGTGCCACCTGTGGATCGGTGGGTGCACTTGGTCTTCCGGTGCCAGCCAGGTTGTTGGCCATGACTCTGAACTCGTATTCCAGACCTTCAGTCAGACCAGTTACCTTGTGTTCCTTCATCCTCAAAGCAGACGGGCTCGCTCTCTTCCACAACATGCTGTTCCTCTCCTTGAACTCAACATGGTAGCCTGAATGTAGCACACAGGGGGTAAACAAACACAATCCACATCAAGATCACTTTTAAGGCAGGGTTGAAGATGTTTTGTTGGAATCCTCGATACAACTTGAAAGCAATCAATGGATCACAATACACTGAGTAGGAAAATAAGAAAATCCGTGGCTGTCGCAGGAGTTCCATCATTTGGTTCAGAGAGAATGTGATGATTGGACGGGCTGCCTGTCTACCTGCCTGGCTACCTGCCTGTCTACATGCCTGGCTACCTGCCTGGCTACCTGCCTGTCTACATGCCTGGCTACCTGCTTGTCTAACTGCCTGTCTGCCTGTCTACCTGCCTGTCTACCTGTCTATCTGCATGTATACCTACCCGTCTACCTGCCTGTCTACCTGTCTACCTACCCATCTACCTGCCTGTTTGCCTGTTTACCTGTCTACCTGCATGTATACCTGTCTACCTGCCTATCTACCTGCCCATGCACTTATTGCTCATCACTGCAGCCTTCTGCAAGCTGCTATCTTGACAGCTGTGCATACTAACAACAGCCCGGTTAGTTGTTTAAGTTCATAATGATCCTTTTGGGGGCGTGGCTTTGGAGCAGGCTGTTAGTGTTGATGACGAGACTTTCTTGCTCAGTTTCGTAACTTGTTTAGCAACTAGATTGAGTTTTTCAGGATTACCCTAGCATTAAAGTGACATAAGAATCAAAGCCAAATAATTTAAGACAAAATAACAAATGTTCAAGCTGACTGCACCTGTGATGGGAGACCCTCCAGTCTTTCTGGGGTCAGACCAGGCCAGGTAAGCAGAGTTGTGGCGCATGCTCATGACTTGAGGTGGAAGAGGAGCATCAGGAACATCTAGAGGAAAACAGGGACATCGTGCAGTCAGGACAAGCTCAACTTGTAAGTTCAACACTTAAACATTGAGCTTTTAAAATATCAGTTCCAGTCACTTACTGAATGGATGTTTAGCAACGATTGGCTCAGACTTGAGTCCCTCTCCAACGCCATACTTGTTCTCAGCACAGACTCTGAAGATGTACTCTGTGCCCTCGTGGAGACCCGTCACTCTCATGGTGTTGGTCTCCACGGTGGAGCACACAGTCACCCACATGTGGGTGACCGAGTCCCTCTTTTCTAGGATGTAGTTTGTGATCTCTGAGCCACCGTCGTCCTTAGGAGCGACCCACTTCAGCGTAGCACCGTCGGCCGTAACATCTTTGAACTTAATGGGTCCAATAGGAATGCCAGGTTTACCCACCACCCTGAAAGGAGACAAGGGATTGACATATTTATACACAGCCAGTAATGTATGGATATAATATCCACTTATTCTTCATGTGCAATTATATTCTGGCACGGTTTGATTGCTACCTAATGAAGATAGTGGACTCCTTGCTTCCAGCGCTGTTCCTCAGGGTGATGGTGTACTTGGAAGCATCGCTCCTCTGGCAGTCTCTGATCAGGAGGGTGGTGTTGACTGCAGAAGACTCTGCGCACACTCGGCCGGTGTCGGTCAGGTTCTCCTCATCTCCCTTCTTCCAGGAGACCTTGGGAGTGGGTTTGCCGATGATCGGGATCTTCAGACGGACGATGCTGCCCTCCTTGGCAATGTAGCACATGTCGGGCAGCTCCCTCAAGTCACAACTGGGAGGAACTGCAGAGAGTATTTCAAAACGTTACATGAAAAGGTTCTCGAAACAATATTTACATAATTAACATCTCATCAAACAACTATGATCTATGTGTACATAGAGAGGAGTAATCCTCCCGATCGACGACGTCGCTATAGAAGCGTAGCCCCCCCCCCTCTGGTTCCCGCTCAGGTAAACACTGTTAGCTGTTCACTGGCTCAGCCTTTGCCATGTTGAGAGCCGCTTGGAGGAAATCTCTATGTTCTGAATTAAGAATTGAGAACCATTTAACAATTCCTCAATAGTTATTTCTCTGTAACTTTAATGAATCTGGACGGTCACTTACTGATCTGGTCTTTGGCGACCACCTTCAGCTCCTTGGCGGCGCTCTCTCCTGAGTCGTTCACGGCCTTGACTTGGTAGGTGTACTCTTTTCCCTCCACTAGGTCCTTGGCGCTGTACTGCATGTTCTTGGACCTCATCAGCTCCTTGTACTTGTCGTCACCATTGAGAACCTCCAGCACGTAGCAGACGATGCGGCTGCCTCCATCGGTGAGGGGTTTTTTCCAGCTCAGAGTGCAAGAGTACTTGGTGACCAGCAGAGTCTTGAAGTCTATGACAGGCCCAGGCTCCTCTGGAACAGTGAAAATGAGCGCAGTGAGTATGATATTTGGAAGAACAAAACAGGAGAGAAGCACAAAATCTGCTATCGTTCAACCCACCAGACGCTTTGACTGAGTCAGCGGTCTCACAGCTCTCTCCAGCACCGAGCTCGTTAACCGCCGACACTCTGAAACAGTAGGACCGCCCGGCGTCCAGGTCTGGCACCTTGAACAATGTCTTGGTGCAGTTGTTGGAGATGATGGACCAGGCCTTCCTCTCAGTGTCACGCTTCTCCACGATGTAGTGAGTGACTTCAAAGCCACCGTTAAGCAGAGGAGCGTCCCAGTAGATGGAGGCGCTGTCTTTGTTTGACTCCTTCACCGTGAGGTTGACTGGTGGGCCAGGGGTATCTGGAGAGGTACAACATCACGTCAACAGTGTCCCATATGGACCGAAACCTGAGTGTCAGTCAGTCTCAATGATGAATGCATTCACTTAGTGAATAAACAAGGAAAGTCCTTCACTCACCAATAACCTTGACAACAACGGTGTACATCTTTACGCCAGCCAAGCACTCGAGGTTCAGAATGTATTTGCCAGCATCGTATCTGTTGACATTCTCCACCACCACAAGGGCGTCAGTGCTGGTGTATTTAATGACCGCGCCCTGACGGTCCTTGAGGTTGGTGTTCATCTTTGCCCAGGTGCTCTTGGGAATGGGACTGCCCTTGATGATGGCATGCAGCCTCATGGTGGCACCGGCACGCAGCTCCAGGCCTTCCTTCAGCTCCGCACTCAGCTCCGCCTCTGGAGCGACTGCAGGAACACACAGGGATAGTTTTTGAGTGTCAGGTAAGGTTCTTATTGTTATCTTATCTGTGAAAGCCTCATATTCTACATGCAAATGAAGCAAAAAAACGCTCATTGAGTGCCCTTTTATAATAAACACATTATTAGAATACAATGCTTTGCTCAGGAATATATACGTTGTTAATTGAAATACAGGAGGACCTTTTGATTCAAACCCAGGTCTGGGCCAGTTTTAGATAAAAACAGGTATATTGTATACCTTGTTATGTCTTAAAAATAAATGCAGTTCAAGAAATTGAAGTCATACGTACTGATGATGTTTTTGGCAACATGCTTGCCGGGGACTTCAACTGGCTCGCTGAAGCCAACCTTGTTGACGGCAGTGATGCGGCACTGGTACTCGGCCTTGTGGATGAGGTTCTGGATGATGTAGCTGGTGTCCTGCAGGCTCCTGGGGACGTTGCAGCGGATCCAGTCTGTGGTGTCGGTCTTCTTGTTTTCCACCAAGTATCCAATGATGGGGCTTCCACCATTGTTGGCCGGGGCGGTCCAGCTGAGGCTGATGGTGCTGTTGGTTGTGTCTGTCACACTGGGGTTCACAACAGGGCCAGGGGGAGCTGGGGAAGAGCACATTTACACAGGTTGGTTTACATTCAGAGGACCTTTGCTCTCTGTGAGCAACAACACATATTACTATTACACATTCCATATTACTACAGGACTCACTGATAGGATTCTGTGCCGTGGTACCAGCAGAGGGCTCGCTGGGCTTGCCCACTCCTGCCACGTTGACGGCACTGACTCTGAACTCGTACTCGGCTCCCTCTGTGAGGCCTGTGACCTCCAGGCTCCTCTCTGTCATGGGCTTCCGGGTCAGCTTGGTCCAGTTTATCTCCTTGGTCTCTTTCTTTTCCAGCATGTAACCCAGGATGGTGGACTTTCCATCATCGGCAGGCTCCTTCCAACTCACTGTCATACGATCTTTGCTCACATTGGTGATCACTGGGGCCTCGCAAGGGCCAGGGACAGCTGGAAGAGACACCACAGTTTAGGTTTCAGTTTAGATATGAAAATCAGTATTTCAAGTTTGAAATAAGCAACCAGGTCTGCGCTCGTTGTGATGAGGTAATGCGTTACAGTAAGCTGGTTTGGTTTGTCAAACTTATATCACAGTATGAGACCCAGTTTAAACTGGCATACTGATTTATAACATTCTTGACTATCATTGATGTTGCAATGCAATACCCAGAGAAAATGCTGGTAATGACTTACTGAATGGGTTCTTGGCAACGACAGGGTTGGTGATGAGGGCGTCTCCGACTCCCCATGTGTTCTCAGCACGGATTCGGAACTGGTACTCGCGACCTTCAATCAGCTTCTCCACATTGAACTCAAGGCCATTGCCTTTGATCTTGGCGGAGACCTGGGCCCAGTTAGCTCTGCTGGTCTCACGCTTATCCAAAATGTAGTTGTTGATGGGAGCGCCACCGTCCTTCAGAGGAGGCTCCCAGGACATCTTGATACTGGTGGCAAACACCTCAATGCATTTGGCACTGGCAGGAGGGCCGGGCACGTCTAAGGAGATAATGAAATATCACCCAACTGAGCACAACGTGTTGATGGTGAAGCCGTGTGCACATCATGAATTAATGTGAATACAGCTAATACAAATACATTACCATACTTTAACGTATGTACTGGTAGAGTTTCAACAGACATGTCTAAAGACACGATGACTCACCCAGGACGTTGACCTGGATTTCGGCAGTCTTGGAGCCGCTAGCGTTCTCGGCCAGGATGACGTAGGTTTCTGTGTGCTCCTTGGTGACTTCCGTCATCTCCAGCTGGAAGTGATTCCTCTCGTGGCTGAGTATCTGGCCTTCACCTGATTTCAGGTTGTCATCAGCTCTCTTCCACGTCACTCTGGGCATCGGCTTACCGAACACCTCAGCCTCGAGGAGGATTGTGGATCCGGCCTTCACCTTCAAACCTTTCTGCATCTTAGCGTTGAGCTCCACCCTCGGAGGAACTGTGTTTATAGAGACGATATAAAGAAGTGTTAAGACTTGGATCTGTGAGGGAATCTCTAGGTTTCAGTTTTAAAGTAACATGCTTATGGTAATGTTGTTATTGTAGTGACTGGTTAATCAGCCTGGTCAGGAGGGTCACATCAAAACCTCTCACCATTCTCGGCACAGACCAACACAGGGTCTGTGGGCTCAGAGGGTTTGCTCATATTGACAGCGGTTTTGGCGATGACTCTGAACTGGTACTGCAGGTCTCTTTCCAGACCAGTCACTGTATACTCCTCTCTTGGGACATTCTGGCTGCTGGTGTTGCAGCGTATCCAGGTGTCTCCTGGCACCCGCATGGCCTCCACGTAGTAGCCAACGATCTTGCTACCGCCGTCGTTCTTGGGACGGGTCCAAACCAGAGTGACGGAGTTCTTGGTTACATCCAGGATCTCAGGTTTACCTGGAGTATCTGTTAAACAAATAATCAAATGTGCATAAGTAAGGAAACAGGATTCAATTATTAAAATAAAGCATTTTATGTAGGTGGTGTTGTAGAGGTGGCAAACATACCAACAGGCGTTCTCGCCGTGACAAAGTCAGTCTTCTTGCTTGGTTTGCCCTGGCCAGCACGGTTGATGGCGGACACTCTGAAAGTGTATTCCAGGCCCTCGATGAGGCCGGCACATGGATACTCGGTGGTGCGTACGACGTTGTCGTTGGCCTTCACCCACAGCAGGCTGTTCCTCTCCTTACGCTCGATGTAGTAACCTGTGATGGGACTGCCGCCGTCGCTCTCTGGCTTATCCCAGGCAACGAACATGCAGTCCTTGTTGGTCTTGTTTATACGGCAGCTGAGGGGCTCACTCGGGACATCTGGTGACAAAAAAACAGAATATTGTCTTCAATGTTAACTTGATAAACCTGTCAACTTTAGCCAGATGCTTACATCTGAAGCTAATCCAGGACCTCAGTGGTGACATATTTCACTTACCGAAGGGGAACTTTGCAACCATCCTCTCGGACTGAACAGGGTCTGACACCCCGAAGCGGTTCTCAGCGCGGATACGGAACACATACTCCTTCCCAGGGATGAGTTTCCCGAGCCTGCAACTGGTTTTCTGACCAGAAGAGGTTGCCGTCACCCAGTCACCTCTCGTGACATCACATTTCTCCACCACATAGTTGGTGATATTGCTGCCTCCGTCCTCCAATGGTTTGTTCCAGGACAGGGAGCAGGCGTCAGCGTCAATGTCGCTGATCTCTACGGGGGCTTCGGGAGCGCCGGGGATGTCTGACACACAGAAAAGTTTGATTTAAACATGCGCAATCTCCATCATGCCAAGTCATTTTGTCGGTAATTTTATCCTCTAACTTTTTTCATTTTCGCCATATTATCCAATTGTGGGTAACACTGACCTCGAATGACCATCTTCAGGGACTCAACCACCCTTGAGGAGCTGTTCTCAGCCACCAGGCTGTACTCTCCGCTGTCGGACCTCGACACGTCTTTGATGATCAGGACCACCATGCTGCCAGACTGGTGCACGGCCAGCCGGCTGGACGGGACCACCGCGTCCTCACCACGCATCCACTTGCAGGCCGGGGTGGGTTTTCCAGAAACCAGCGCCTCCACTCTGAGCTTGGCTCCGGCTCTGGCGCTCACTGTCTCTGGCATGACGATCTTTGGTTCCACTGCAGGGGTGGACAATTTGACTCGTTAGATTGGAAATATTATCTCGGCAAGCCGAGAGTGGCTTTGAGATGATAAATAGTGTACATATGTAGTGTTATTCCTGTAGATCACTGTAATGCATGCTACTGGTATCACCAGTACAGTAACCAGTAATAATGAAGTCCTGATCACGAGAAAACTATATCTTTCTTTATTAATCTGACGTAATCACTTACTCAGCTGTTCCTTGATCTCGATTGGCTGCCTGGTCTCGGTGAACGAGCTCTGGCCCATGATGTTCTTAGCAGCCACTCTGAACTTGTACCTCTTGCCCTCCTTCAGGCCGCTGATGCTGATCGTCAAACCTTTCACTGTGGTGTAGGAGTTCCACACTTCCTTTTCAGGTTCTGCATCCTCCTCTTCCACTGCAGGTGGTGGAGGTGGTGGTGGAGGAGCTTCCTCTCCCTCTGGAACCTGTGGAAAATTGATGGTTGAAGAGTAAAACTTTAAAATGTACTCAATAATATGAAAATAAGCTTGGCAGTGAGGGTTGTTTTTTTTAGCACATGCATCCTATGCTTACAGTACGATAACAAAACAGAACAGATTTTTATAAATGTAAAACAACAAATGATTGCAGCAGTCAGAGAAACATCTGTTTGATCAGAAGACAAACCTCCACAGGTGCTGGAGGCTCTGGAGGAGGCTTGACTTCAATGTATTCTATGACATAACCATCAATCTTGGCACCACCATCTCTTGCGGGCTTCACCCAGCCAACTGCGGCACTGTTCTTGGTGATCTCGAGAACTTCGATCTTCTCACAGGGATCGGGCTTGCCTGAAAAAGTAAAACAGACAGGTGTGTTCAAGTGGTTCTAATGACAAATGAAAAGAGGAAGGCTGTAAACTGAGCTGTCACATTGTGTGACTAAGAGATGATACGTACTGACAGGATCAGAGGCCATGTAGGAAGTGGGCGACACCTTAGGAACTCCAGAACCATACTCATTGACAGCCGTGACTCTGAAGTAGTACTCGGTGCCCGGCGTGAGACCGCTGACTTTGAAGGGAATCTTATCCTTCTCCACTTCGGCCTTGACAGTTGCCCACGTCTTGCGGTCGATCTCGCGCTTCTCAACAATGTAGTGAGTGACGTCGCTGCCACCATCGACCTCTGGAGGGCTCCAGCACAGCATCGCTGATGTCTGTTTGATGTCGGTCGCTTCAAGATTCATCACGGGTCCCGGAGTGTCTGTCAGGAAAAACAGATCATGACATTTGGATTTTGTTTGATTTTGGTTTGACTTCAGCACTTGTTGTGATTTACTGCTACGCAGTTGAACTTTTCTGCATAAGTAAAAGAAACTCAGGACTGACCTAGAACCTTCACACTGACAAACACAGCCTTCTCTCCGGCAGGACTGCGGAGCGTCAGACAGTATTTGCCAGAGTCATTGCGGGTGCTGTCGGGGATGACCAGGAACGTCATGGTGTCAATAATGTCGACTTTTCCCTTCCTGACCACGTTGTCGATACCCATCCTCCTCCAAGTGACCTGGGGAGCTGGTCTACCCCTGATGGTGGCGCATAGTCTGATGGGACAGCCGGCTCTCACCGTCAGACCCTGCTTCAAACTTGCATCCAAGTCAATCTCTGGTGCCTCTGTTGGAAGGAATATAATCAGCAAAGAGTCAGCTTGATTTTGCAATTACAGATCACATCTTGATGTTAATCCTTAGTTCCTCCCCATGTTATTGTGTTGCACTGTGAACTCATCTAGTATCATAGAAGTACAATTCAACAAAGTGCTCACCTAGAATCTCCCTGGGGATCACCCCACCCTCCAGGTCACAGGGCAGGCTCATGCCCATCTGGTTCTGAGCTGACACTCTGAACTCATACACAAGCTCGTTGTTCAGACTCGAGACTGTGAACTCGCACACGATCAGCTGAGCTGCCACGTTGCACCTCTTCCAACCATCGTCTCCTTTCTTGGCACTTCCCTGCGCCCTCATCTCTACAACGTAGCCAATGAGAGGAGCTCCACCATCTGATACAGGCTTGGTCCAGCCCAGGGTGATGGAGGACTTGGTGCTGTCCAGGACCTTCATGTTGGTAGGAGGTGCAGGAGGCTCTGTAAGAAGACATAAAGATGTTTGATGATGAATCCCTGGATTAGGTGCATCCCACCATGAGCTATATTTCTTTACAAACAATGTGAACACAATGAAAAATGTATTATTGGTTACATACCAACGGTGTCCTTGGCAGTGATGGCACGTGAAGGCTTGCTTGGGCTTCCATTGCCAATTTCATTGACAGCCTTGACTCTGTACTGGTAGTCATGGAGGGGCAGGAGTCCAGTAACTGTGAAACGAGTTGTAGGGATTGGATCCTTGTTGACAGGCGACCACCTAACGGCGTGCTCTTCCCTCTTCTCCAGCAGATACCCTGTGATTGGCTTTCCACCATCTCTCGAAGGCTCTGACCATTGCACAGTCATCTCTTCCTTGGCAATCTTGGTGACCTCTGGTGCCTCAGGAGCATCAGGTACACTGAACTGGGTGCCAGCAACAATGGATTCACTCTGCACTGCAGGGCCAGGACCCATCTTATTCTCAGCACGAACTCTGAAGATATACTCATTGCCCTCAATGAGACGGGTGACGTTAGCTTTATTGGTGATGACAGCATTGGAGTGGACCGACCAGACTCCTCTCTTGGTCTCACATTTCTCAATGATGTAGTTGTAGATATCGCAGCCACCATCATCCTCTGGCACTTCCCATGCCAAATGGCATCTGTCGATGGTTATACCAGACACCTTGAGGTCACTGATGGGCCCGGGTCTATCCAGTACATTGACCTTAGCGTGAGCAGAGCTGGTTCCGGCACTATTTGAGGCGGTTACAACATATTTACCACTGTCAGTGCGCCTGGCGCCGGTAATCAGCAGCTTTGAGAAGTCAGTACCGGTTTCGAGCTGATGCCTGGGGCCCTTCCTTATCTCCTTTGTGCTCTCATCTCTGGTCCATTTGACATCAGGCTGGGGTTTGCCCTTCACTGTTGCCTCAATAGGAATGGAGTCTCCTGCCTTGACCACAATTGTTCCATCCAGTTTAATCTTGACTTCAGGCTCTATAAGCTGTTCCTTAACCAGGACTTCAGGTGTGGTCACCCAGTTACTCTCTCCTCCCTCATTCTTAGTCTGAACTCTGAATTGATAGATCTGGTTTTCGATGCACCTGTCAGCCATGAAGTAAGTCTCCTTGATAGCACCCTTATGAAGCCTCTCCCACTCCTCAGCCTCCTTTGGTTTCTTCTCAACATGGTAAGCCAGGTTACGACTACCTCCATCATAGTCTGGCTTCCTCCATTTGAGGAAGCAGAAGGTCTTGCCGATCTCAGAGATGTGGAAGTCAATGGGTTCACCAGGCTTCTCAATGGGATCAACTGCCAGCACCGGGTTCTTGGTCTCGGTAGCTGGACCAGCACCAATCTTGTTCTCTGCACTGACACGGAAGAAGTACTCACAGCCTTCAGTAAGAGGGGCCTTTATTAATCGCTTGGTGCAGTCATTGGACACAACAGTCCATCCTCTCTGGCTTGGCTGACGGCACTCAATAATGTACTGGTTGATCTCAGTGCCTCCGTTGTCTTCAGGGTTCTCCCAGGAAACCATGCAGGAGTTCTTGGTCACATAAGACACTTTCAGGTTCTGGCAAGCCCCTGGTGTGTCCAGGACATTGACAATAATGGTGGCTTGTGCCTGTCCACTGCTGTTCTTGGCGTTGATGGCATATTTACCGTAGTCTGACCTGACTGCATCGCTGATGACCAGTTCACACAGAGGGTAGTTGTTGTTCATCTCAATGCGCTTGTCCCGGGATATGGCTCTGGCATCCTTGGTCCATGTGATCTCTGGGTCTGGTCTGCCTTTCACCCTTGTGATCAAACTTATGATCTGACCTGCCCTGACAGTCAGAGAGTCGCGGCAGGATGCGTCGACAACAACCTCAGGGGGCACTAGGATGTCCTTTGCTAAGATAGTCTCAGCCAGGTCCCTGGGTTCACTGTCTCCAACCTTGTTAGTGGCTCTGATGCGAATTCTGTACTCCATCCCTTCAATGAGGCCTTGTACTCTGAAGGCACACATCTTGATCAGGTCCTTGTTTATTCTGTCATACTGGGCGGATCCTGACTTTTGAACCTCAACAACATAGCCCAGAATAGGACTGCCTCCGTCTCTTGTAGGCTTGGTCCAACAGATGTCAGCATAAGACTTGCTCCAGTCCTTCAATTTCAGATTGCCAGGGGGTCCGGGTTTGGTGATGGCACGAGTGGCCTTGATGGAGTCAGAGGTGGGAGAAGGCCCGCTGATACCAGCAACATTCTCAGCAAATACTCTGAACTCGTAGCTGTTGCCTTCAAACAGGCCTGAGACTCTGTATCTGAGGTCCAGCACGGGAGTTTTGTTGACACGGATCCACTTTCCTGTCATTTCTCTGCGTTCAATCACATATCCACTGACGGGGCTGCCTCCATCATAGTCAGGCAGGGTCCACTCCACTGTCACAGCATTCTCAGTGATATCAGAGCACTCTGGCAGGCCTGGTGGACCAGGAGGGTTAAACATGTGCTTGGCAATAGTGGGAGGACTCTCAAGCCCTGCGCCGATGCCAATCTTGTTCTCTGCACGGATGCGGACAACGTACTCACGGCCCATCTCCAGCCTGGACACCTTGGCTTTGGTGCTGGTGCCGCTGGAGCTAACAACAGACCAGGGCTCCCATGACTTCTTCACATCCTTCTTTTCCACCACGTAGCTGGTGATGGGTGTGCCACCATCATCCTTGGGTGCCCTCCATTGGATTATCATGTGATCAGGGGTAACCTCCAATATATTGATGGGTCCAATGGGCGGCCCTGGAATATCCAGCACTGTGAGATGCAGGGCAACGGTCTTGCTGCCTGCAGGATTGGCCACGGTGAGGATGTACTCTCCGGTGTCTCCTCTCTGGCACTCGGGGATACTGAGGATGGTAGAGGGTCCAGCTGTCTCGATGTGATGGCGGCCCTCAGATGTGATTTCTTTGCCATCGGTCACCCATTTGGCAGTAGGAATGGGAATGCCTGTCATCTTGGCTGGAAGGGCAATAGCAGTACCAGCTTTGACAATGAGACCCTCAATAAGCTTCACATCAACTTCAATAGTTGGTAGCACTGAAAGAGAACAAAACAATAACACAATTAAGATGTATTCAGGCCTGTGAATGAGAACAGAAACAGCATTTACAATGAGAAACAACTCCATGAGAATAATGTTTCCTACATGTCTTTTCCTGACAGGTGACGGGGACGCTGGTATCAGGGCGGCTCACACCGATGGCGTTCTGAGCCTTGACCCTGAAGCGGTACGTCTTTCCCTCCACCAGAGGGGTGACGTGGGCATGGTTGTTGCTGACGGTCTTGAACATGACCCAGTCAGTCTGTCCCTCTTCCTGGTGCTCCACAATGAAGCCGGTGATTTCACTTCCACCGGTGCGGTCGGGCCACTCCCATTCCAACCACACCTCTGTCTTGTCTGCATCAGTGTGGTGCAGGTTTTTGGGTGGGCCAGGAGGATCTGAAACACATCCAGGACAGAACAATTTATTGCTGATTATTGATCATTTTACTTTTGGAGATGAGATGGCATAGACATATTTCAGACCCAAAGAGTCTTTCTTACTGCTCCCTTGTTTTGTTGTGAGAAAGTGGATAAAAACAATGTAGCCATGTTAGTTGGAAGTGTACTACAGAATGAGAGTGTGCATTGCCAACAACAGTGAAGCCTTCAGGATTGGGAAGATTCACAATTTACACAAAACTATGAAAAATCATTATTTTATTTTAAATAATAGGCAACATAGTGATGACGTTTACTCACAGAGAGGATCGAGAGCCTTAATGGGTGTCCTTATCGTCACAAAGTCGCTCCTGCCAAACTGGTTCTCAGCAGCCACCCTGAACAGGTACTGGGTTCCTTCCATCAAATACATGGCCATCAGACTCAGCTTCTTATTGGATGGAGAGACGGGAACCCACTGCTCGGCGGCCACGTCCTTCTTATGCACGACGTAGTGGGAGATGACGGCACCACCATTGTCCTCGGGAACCTTCCATGTCAGGTAAGCCGACTCCCTGGTCACCTCAGAGATCACCAGGTCTCTGGGAGGAGACGGCTTGTCTGGTGTAAACAAAAGAGATTTTGGGTCAAATTTAAGCTTTTCTAAATTAAAATATAATCTTTAATAATTGTTTCTTATGCACAAGCCTGATCAAATCCCCTATTTGTGTCGGTGGATGTTTCACTTACTTAGAACAAGTACAGCAACGGTTGCTGATTTCTTTCCTGCAGCATTCTCCACCGTGATGGTGAAGTTGCCGGAGTCCGCCCGGACGCTATTGG
Organism: Taurulus bubalis; assembly: GCF_910589615.1. Classification (NCBI taxonomy): domain Eukaryota; kingdom Metazoa; phylum Chordata; class Actinopteri; order Perciformes; family Cottidae; genus Taurulus; species Taurulus bubalis. Next base: position 450,304 of record NC_136589.1, on the reverse strand, counting down.
GGATGAAGACTTTGCTACTGCTCGTGGTGACAGCGACGGTGCAATGAGAAGGAACGTCGCCGTCATTCTTCTTCCAGCTGACGGTGGGCGTTGGTACGCCCTTAATGGTGGCACTCAGGGTGATGTCGGTGCCCAGCATGGCTAGGTGGTCACGGGCCATGTTGGCGTCCAGAAGCAACTCTGGCTCCTCTGTGGGGGGAAAATGTATTTCAGTAAAGATGGTATAGCAAGTGTTACCAGTTCTAGGGATGTTTATGTCTTTTTTTTCGAATTCAATAATGATAAACTAAACTTAAAAATGAATTTGTTCTGAAAAACCTGTTGCCATGTTATAGAGAAACAACAAGGAGGAGGTGTAAATGAATCCCTTACCCAGTCTGTCATGGACTTTGATGCTCTGTTTCACATATGCAGGCTCAGATTTGCCGGCGGCATTGACGGTGAAGATCCTAAAGGTGTACTCCTGTCCATCATCCAGGCCCGTCGCCACGTAGTGGAGGTCTGGGCACTGTTCCGGGGTCTCGTTGGCCGGACTCCATTCCACAGCACCGAGCTTCTGGTACTCGACGAGGTAGCCAAAGATCCGGCCTTTCCCGTCATGACGGGGCAACTTCCACTTCAGGCTGACAGAGTCCTTGGTCTTATCGTAGGCCTCAGGGGTCACTGGAGGGCTCGGCCGCACTGTGAAGGGAACACATCCGAAACTATACAATAAAAGGTAGAAAACCTCCACACAAGCATTGTTTTAAGACTCCTTCAATTCTTAAGAGGTTGGGTGTTGCTTTAGTTTTTTATATAGTAAAATAGTATGGTGATATTTAAGGGTTAGAATATCTAAAAAGTATTTAGTATGTAGTGCAATTGTAAACAGTGAGAAATACATTTTAACTTAAAAAAGAATGAGCTAATATGGCTGTTAATGAAGCTATATAGTCATTACATAATAAAATATAATAAATACTAGTTAAAACTGCTAATGGCTAATGTTTCATCTTTGTATGGACAAATATGAATTTGCGTCGCACTGACCAATGGGATCTTTGGCGAGGATGGGTTTGGAGGGGACACTGGGGTCTCCGGTTCCCAGCTCGTTCTCAGCCATCACCCTGAACTCGTACTGACAGCCCTCCACCAAGTCCTGGACTCGGTACTGAGTGGCTGGGTACAGCGGGTCCCTGGTGGCTCTGGACCATCTCTTTGCAGTGGGCTCCTTCTTCTCCAGGACATAGTTGATGATGGGCTTCCCGCCGTCACGAGGCCGGCTCCACAGCACCAGGGCATTGGTGCCGTAGACCTCCCGGACTGTTGGCATCTCAGGGGCCTCGGGAACTCCTGCAGGGGGGCCACAGAAGAAGAACTGGGTTATCGGGGCTCAATTCAGGCTCCATGGAAGAGAACTAAAACATGACCAAGACAACGTGTGTCTGAAGGGTTCGAGCAGAACGTACTGAAGAGATCTTTGGCTCTCATCTCCTCGGACTCCAGAGGGTCACTTATGCCGTACATGTTCTCAGCAAAGATCCTCATGATGTACTCCCTGCCCTCCGTTAGCTTGGGGATCTGAGAGAAACACATGACATGTCAACAGTTCAAACCCGCACAATTGGGAAAAAAGTCTTTTGGGGTCAGGTCCACATATTTAGATTAAGACCATCTGGACCAACCTTGCATATGGTCTTGGTGGAGGCAGACGTCACCGTGGTCCAGGCTTCTCTGTTGGTGTCTCTCTTCTCGATGATGTAGTTGGACACGGCAACGCCGCCACTGTCCAGAGGAGGTTTCCAGGAGATCACCATGAACTCCCTGTGCACCTCCTCAAACACCACTGGGCCAACCGGAGGAGTTGGGCGGTCTACAGAGATGAAACCAATGACGTCAGTGTGAAATAAATCTACAGATAAGGAATCTGTGATGTTGTGAGCAAGCGATCCCTGCAACAATCAGTAGTGTCATTTTGGCACGGATGCTGAAACTCAGGTATCATATCAACTCTACTGCAGCTATAAGAGCCTGACCAGAAGCTCCAGAGTTAAAAGCTTAGACTTTTCTGATTCAGTTCCACAAAATGTGAATTTATGGCAGCATTCTTTGTGGTGTCCCTCAGGGGTCTGTGACTGGACCGCTTTAATTGCCCATCTAATTCAACGATTGAGTTGCTTTAGTAGCTTTCATAAGCCTCAATTGTCTCCAGAGTTTCACCGACATACCGACAACCGTGATGTTGCAGACCCCCTTCCTGGATCCGGTGCTGTTCTCCACCACCACCACGTATCGGCCGCTGTGCTTGCGCCCCGCCTTCATCAGGCCGAGCGACATGGTGGTCAGCGTGTTCTTGAACACGACGTGTTTGTCGGCCTTCAGCTCCTCGTCGTCTCGGTACCACGAGATGGACGGAGACGGTTTGCCGGTGTAGCGGCCCTGCAGCAGGCAGCTCTCACCCACGCGGATGATGATCGTATCGCGGAAGTCCAGCTCGATGGTCGGCGGCTCTGAAAGATAGGAAGATGAGGACAAAGTCAGACAAAGCGGTAACACTGAGGATTCTCTTCCTTCTTCTATTCATCTAAACCTCTGTATTGCATTTAGCTGTTACTGATTCATTTCGATCAGCTCGTATTCCTGAACTACAGATGTTTCAAAGTTTAGTTTCACAGATTTCTAACAGAAATTAACTCAAACTAATTGCTGCCAATCAATCTCATTAGTTTGGTCCTCACCCAGTTCGTCCCTGCAGGTGATTGGTTTGGTGGAGAATGACGGCTTGCTAGGTCCCACTTCGTTGACGGCAATGACTCTGAGCTCGTAGGTGTCTCCTTCCCTCAGGCCATCGTAGGAGTACTTCCTCTCCATCAGCTTCTCCTTTGTAACTCTGCTGAACTTGTCTTTGCCGATCATACGCGACTCCAGGATGTACATAGTGATCTCTGAGCCGCCGTCAAACTTGGGCGCCTTCCAGGTGACGCTGATCAAATCCTTGGTGACCTTGGTGACCTCGAGCTCCTCGGGGCGGTCAGGCACACCTGAGATGAGCACAAACATACAGATATATTATATCCGAACATGGCTCAGATAACTCAGAAATTAAAAATCTTCTATGATCTTAGAATTCTGAATATTCTTTAAATGTTTTTTAACGCAGAACTTTCTGCCCTTCAGAGACCAGCGGTCACCATTAAGTAACTAAACTCACTGATTGGCTCCTTAACGAGGAGCTCAGCTGCGGTCGCCACAAAGGGTCCGAGGCCGATGGCGTTTTCGGCAGCCACTCTGAAGAAGTAGGACTTTCCGACGGTGAGGCCGTGAGCCACGGCGTTCTGTCTGCTGGCGGTGAAGGACAGCGAGGTCCAGGCCTTGCGCTCGGCCTCGCGCTTCTCGATGACGTAGTTGCTGATGGGAGAGCCGCCGTCGTTCTCGGGGAAGAACCAGTTGAGCTTGCAGGACTCAGTGGTCAGGTTCTCTGCGGTGAAGGGGATGCCGACGGGCCCGGGGACGTCTGAGGGAGGACACAAAGGGTTTTACTTCCAACGATAGCAGAGAGTCTCAACACGCCTTTGATATGAAAACAGGATTTTACCCAAAACTTCCACGGTGATGTTCTTGGTCTTCTCCCCTCCAGCGTTCTTGGCGGTCAGTGTGTAAACGCCGAGGTGCTTCCTGCTGCAGGGTTTGATGACCAGAGACGAGCTGATGGCTGTCGTCTCCACTTTAGCATCGGGAGGCAGCGCGGCCCCGTCTCGGCTCCAGGTGACCTCCGGGGCCGGCTGGCCCGACACGTAGGCGATGATCCGGATGACGGCGCCGGCGTGGACCACCATCCGCTCCTTCACGGAGGCGTCCAGGTCGACCTCGGGGGCGACTGTGGGGGAGAAACGCAACGTTACTGCTTGTTCAAACTAAAGTAGATGAAACCGTCCATAGACTCTCAGTCCGACTCACTGTTTCTGTCGTTGACCTCGAGCACCTCTGGGACTTCCCCTGGCTCGCTGTTACCGGCAGCATTGAACGCAATCACCCTGAACTTGTATTTGCCGCCAGTCTTCAGACCGGCTATCACGAGTCGGGTGCCACGGATTTCTGTTTCCTTGGCCTGAAAAACACAAACATGGAGTTTCTAAAGTTGTTATCTCCGTCTCTAAAACCAAGTCCTATAATGAGATCCATGAGGATAACGATGAGTTTACCTTGACCCAGGCCTCGGTGCCCTCCTCCTTGTACTCCACCCAGTAACCGATGATCTTGGAGCCTCCATCCTTAAGAGGAGGGATCCACACCAGGTCCACCGTGGACCTTGTCCAATCAGATACCTTCGGGGTTGGAGGAGAGGGCGGGGCTACAGGAGGAGACAGACAGTTAACATCCCGCTCTGTGTATTCAAACATGAACTCGTGTGGTTTCAGTAGAACTCTTACAGATGGGGTCTCTGGCGAACATGGGGTCTGTGGGGGGGCTGGCAGGTCCGGGTCCTGCGGAATTGATGGCGGATACTCTGAACAGGTACTGTGAGCCCTCAATGAGTCCGCTGACCACGAACGACTCGCCCATGTTTATGGGCCGGATGGGGTCGCGGGTGACCCGGGTCCAGCGTTTGCCCGTCGTCTCTTTCCGCTCCAGCCAGTAGCCGGTGACCGGCGTGCCGCCGTCGTCCTCGGGCTCCTCCCAGCTGACGGTCATGGAGTCCATGGTGACGCCGCTGACCGTTGGCTTCTCGCACTGACCGGGGACGCCTGCAGGAAGGGTCGAAGGTCAGAGGAACTCAAAGCACCAGAGTGGTCAGTGGTCGGTTATCTTTGGTGTCTCTGGTGCATTCGTCCATTTAGACGTAGAAACGGGTTCTTGCATCAACGAGTACTTTCTAGTGTTATTTTCATTAAGGCTTTACTGGTTAAGTGTACGTAAACAATGTAATAGTGTTAACGGCCTTTCCATATATATATATGTATTTATAAGCTGCTGTTTGGAGTATTTCACACGGTATGGTGACTCACTGTAGAGGTTCCTGGCGACCTCGGGCTCGCTGTCCAGCGGCTCTCCGACGCCGTACTTGTTCTGGGCCATGATGCGGAACACGTACTCGTGTCCCGCCATCAGGCTCTCCACGGTCCAGAGCCGGTCTTTGGGCTCGTTGGTGACGGAGACCCAGGTCTTCCTGTTGGCCACACGCCTCCAGATGACGTAGTTCGTGATCTTGGAGCCGCCGTCATCTGCCGGCGGCAGCCAGGACAGCGTAATCCTCTCGGCGCCGATCTCCTCAAACTTGATGGGAGCGGAGGGAGGACCGGGTCGGCCTGAAACAACACCGTGATCTCTGGGTTTAGACCGAGCTTAAAATATAGACTGGGTTATAAAGGAATATGGCTAATGTCTAATAATTACAATGTAATACTTTAATGCTTTAAAAACACAATTTATAACAGTTTCAGTGACATTCAGGCTGATTAAGGATTACAAATTATCAGTTTATATTTTTTATTTACTTGAAATCTTAATCTTTTGTAAATCTTAAGGAAAATAGGAACTTTTATGACGTTTTTGGGTAAAGATCAGCAGGTTTCCATAACAACTGGTTGATCACATGATGAGACGTGTCAGGAGGCTAAATGTGAGGGTCTGTGGTCCTGTATGTGACCACAGGTAAGCCGCGGTCCTGTATTCGACCACAGGTGAGCCGTGGTCCTGTATGTGACCACAGGTGAGCCGTGGCGTCCGTACCGAGCACGTTGAGTCTCATCTCCTTGGAGGCCTTGCCGAGGCTGTTGGAGGCCACCAGCGTGTAGAGGCCGGTGTCGGGCCGCTTGCCCTGCTGGATGAGCAGCGTGCAGCTGTCGTCGGACACCATCTTGTTGATGTGCTCGTCGTACTGAACCTCCACCTTGTCGTCGGACTTGTGGGCCGGAGCCTTGAACCATGTGAGCGTGGGGAACGGACAGCCGCGGACCGTGGCCACGATGCTGATGTCGGAGCCCTGCTCCACCTCCATGAACTCCTTCAACTCGATGGACGGAGCGCCTGCAGCACAAGAGATGAAGTGTTTTACATTTGAAGATTTCTCTGCCTTCCTGTTGTGTTTTAGTGGAAGTAATGGACTGAAATTAATGAGCTGTCTCCTTAATAAAGCAGCTGGACAAAAACATTTCCCATGATGCAGCTGGATACAGTGCTGGTCTTACAGGTCTGGTCCTGGACGACGATGGGTCCGACTGTGGTGGAAGGCCGGCTGGGTCCGGCCTTGTTGTGCGCCACCACTCTGAACTCGTACTCGTCTCCCTCCGTCAGGTCCTCCACTTTGAAGCTGGTGGAGTCCACGTCTCTCCGGTTGCACCTGAAGGTCACAGGGGTCAGAAATTGAGCCTCCGACTAAACTAAACCTCAGTGCTGAAGATGTTTCACTAGATTTATCCTGAAAAACACACTTGATGTTTTATGGTCACAAGATTCAAAAGTGTTTAAAAAGTAATTTAACTGCAGGAAATATGAAAAGTTAAAAACTAAAAAGTGTTCAGGAAAAGCAGCTTCCAACAGCCCGGGTTGTAAAATCTAATCTTATTCTAGATCACACGTCATTTTTGTAAATATTAGGAAGTTGAAAATGTCAGCCTTTGATTGGTGGACAACATTTCTGAAGTAAACGGATACTAAAACCATGTGGGCCCAAACAGAGACTTGGACTTGGTCCTACTCGGTCCCCAGTTAGCAGGACCCAAGTGGACCCATGTAGACCTCTGGGGTGAAGGTTTACCTCCTCCAGGACTCCTTCTGGGCGCTGCTGGCCTCCCAGCAGAGCAGATCCACGCTGTAGTGGGTGATGGGGGAACCGCCGTCGTTCTTTGGAGCCTTCCATGTCAACTTCACGGCGCCCTTCCTCACGCTCTGGATCTTCAACCTGGTGGGAGGGTCGGGAGGATCTGCAGACAAGAAAACGCGTCATGTGATGCTGAGTCGTCTGTGGTTGGAGGTTCACTGCTGGTGCGGCTCCAGTTCTATCAGGATCAATGTGTGGCCAAACGTTTCATTTGATGGACCTTTGTTTGGGTTTGAAGTTGAGCTTCTGTCTGAAACTAAAGGCCTCTGTTTTAGGGAGGAGTTATCATTTAGCATGAATAAGACAGGATGCTAAAGTAAAGAAGAGCTATCATTTAGCATGAATAAGACAGAATGCTGAAATAAAGAAGAGCTATCATTTAGCATGAATAAGACAGGATGCTAAAGTAAAGAAGAGCTTATGCTTATGAAGAGTTATCGTCAGAAACCAGCTGGTCGGATCAGGAGAGAGAGCAGACGTACGGATTGGATCTCGGGCCCTGGAGCCCTGGGTGGTCTCAGCCAGCGGGCCGAACCCAAAGCGGTTCTCAGCCCGGATGCGGAACAGGTACTCCTGCCCGTTGATCAGGTCTGGAACCACCAGGGACTGAGCAGCGCAGGCTGGGTTCACCTGGAAGCAGCAACAGAATTGTTATTGGTTGATCAGTTCAGAGAGCATTGATCCGACCGATGTGAGCCGTAAGGGGGCGGACCTTGGTCCAGGCTTTGCCGTCCACCGTCTTCTTCTCGATGAAGTAGCTCTTCACCCTCTCGCCCCCGTCGCTCTCTGGAGGTTTCCAAGTGAGTCTGCAGGTTCCCCTCGTTACGTCGCTGACCTTCAGGTCTCTTGGAGGTCCGGGCAGGTCTGAAGACGGAGAAGCGATAATCTGTCTTCATTTTCTAAACTAGAAACTTCCTTAATTCGTCTGTATTCCTCACCATTATTACCCACAATACATTTCACTCCATGAGCACGTGGCAAGCCTTTGAATGTTTACGTACCGAGCACGTTGACTCTGACTTTGACCACCTTGTGTCCGGCCACGCTTTCTGCGTTGATAATGTATCGGCCGCTGTGGTTCAGTTTGCTCTCCGGGATCAGGACCACCGAGGTTGTGTCGGTGGTCTGCATCTGAGAGGAGACATGTTCTATATGTTACATTTCTCTTAGAGTTGTCATTCACACTTTATGAAGACATTAGATAACCATCATTCAGATATTGTACGGACAAAGCAAAGTGAACTTAAATAAATATCCAGACCTCCGAGTCGACCGGCAGCGTGTGGAGCTCGTTCTTCTTCTCGGTCTCGGCGGGTCCATCGAAGGTCCAGGTGACTTTGGGAACGGGTCGTCCGGTGATTGTGACGGGAATCCTGATGGGGGTTCCGGCTCTGCAGTTCAGCAGCTCGTGAGCGCTGATGTCCAGAGACACGGACGGCTCGACTGAAGAACAAGCACAAAGGAAACAGCTCTTTGAAGGAGAACCAACTACAGTTGGACTTTTAGTCTTCTCAGCACTCGGTACTGAGGCGTCTGGTCTCTTTGGAGATGAGAGAATGAAAGATGATTGAGGTTACAACAGGATTAATTATTATCTTGTCCTATGAGCAGCTCTCTTACTCAGGATGTCCTGAACCAGAATGTCTCCCGTCTTGGCGGGCTCTGAGTTTCCGGCAGCGTTCACTGCGTAGATCCTGAACTTGCACTTCTTGCCCTCCTTCAGGTCGGGGACGGTGATTTCGGTGGACGGGTGGAGCTTGTCGGCGGGGTTCACCCTCCTCCAATCAGGAGAGCCCTCCTCGTGGACCTCGATGATGTAACCCTTGATGGGGCTGCCGCCGTCTCTCTCTGGTGGGCTCCAGGTGAGCGTGATGCTGCTCTTGGTCTTGTCTTTAACCTCGGGGTACCCGGGGGGGCAGGGGGGTTCTGGGTGGGGGCAGACTGACTTAGCAACCAATATACAGACAAATGTCGTATAATATTTAACTAAGCACAAAATAATTCATACCCACTATTGATACAGAACACAACACTAAAAGCTTTTTCATGTTCATCTTTTTTAAGTTTTTCATGAATCTAAAGAATTTAAATAATAATGTAGAAATAAGCGAATAAAATCAGTCGGACAATTTTTTACACAAAATACAGCAACGCCTGAAAAATAAACTTTAAGTTTAAAACCTTGTCCCAGACAAAATAACGCTCTACTATCTTTGTATATAATATATAATATATATATGAGATCCATATATATATATATATATATATATAGTTGAATAACTCACAACAATACATTCAAACTGATCATTTGATCAAACTCCTGACTAAATTGATGAAGTTTTGAGAACATGAATAAAGTAAGAGGGATGCTGGTCCGAGATGAGGACCACCTCGGGGCTGAACACTCACTGCAGGGATCCACGGCGAAGCGACACTCGCTGGACTCGCAGGGCGGTCCGACTCCAGCGGCGTTGCAGGCTGCGATCCTGAACTGGTACTCGGCCCCCTCGATGAGCTTGAGCACGGTGTGCTGCAGGCCCTTCACGGACGGCTTGGTGAGCGGCGCTCGATTGACGCGGCCCCAGTAAACGGCACCGCGCTCCCTCTTCTCCAACCAGTATCCTTGGATGGTAGAGCCGCCGTTGTCCAGAGGAGGGTCCCAGGTCAGGGTCATGGTGGTCGCCGTGGCCGCAATGATTTTGGGGTTGCGTGGAGGTCCGGGGAGGCCGAACGGATCCTTGAGCTGGACTTTCTCTGAATCGCAGCCGTCACTCAAGCCGTACTTGTTCTCGGCTTTGATCCTGAACTGGTAGTTGCCGTTCAAGTTCAGTTTGTGGACCTGAAGGATCAGAACCGGGTCAGTGGAGATCACTTCTTATCTCTTTTGTTTAGGCGTTGACATGGAAACACATGGTCATGGTTTATTTCAAGGACTGTTTCTTTCTTTTTTCTTTTGATACGAATTAAATAGAAAATACAGACACAGATATATATATATATATATATATATATATATATATATATATATATATATATGATAACCCTCGGGCCTCACCCCGTATCTCCTGTCGATGAGGTTGATGGTCAGGACCTCGAAGTCGGACTTCTTCTTGCTGGCGTCCCTGCGCTCCACGACGTAGTTGGTGATCTCGCTGCCTCCGTTGTCCTCCGGGGCGTCCCAGGTCAGGTAGCACGAGTCGGCCTTGATGTCCGAGACCACGATGTTCCTCGGAGGAAGAGGACGGTCTGAGAAGGCAGGGTTGCGTCAACGTGAGGCTTGGTACGTAGAGACGGCATTACATATCAATCAAAGACCACCATGGAAACTAGGAAACGACTCGACGTTCTCACCGAGGATCTCCACCCGGATGACGTGCTCCGCTTTGCCGAAGCAGTTTTCAGCCACCAGCTTGTAGTTGCCCTTGTCCTGCCTTATGGTTTCTGGCAAAGCGATCTTTGTCCTCAGAGTGGTCCGGGTCACCTGAAGACGAGAGGGCAAATGTATCCGTTTACTCCACTTAACCCATACACAAGGTCGTTCAAATGTGCATCACAAACACAGAGACTTTAAAAGATTCAACAAAAGAACAGAGAAGAGGAGTTTTTTCTCAGGAGAATATTGAAGCAGAACATATCACTGTCCTGAAGGTAGCGCTAGAAACAGAAAGGTCATGGGGTCATCCAGACCGCCGACCACAGCGATCATTATAAGCCAGGAGAGGGATCTGGGCTGTACTTGTTGACATGAGGTCCATTCTGACCTCTTCAGTCTCCATCGTCATCTTCTCTTCGTTTTCAGGTTTCTGGATCACCACATCGTCCTTCATCCACTTGAGCGTCGGCAGAGGAAGACCCTTCACCTCCGCCGGGATGTCGATGGCCGTGCCTTTCCTCACATTGATGGCGTTGCTCTTGAAGAACTTCAGGATGGTGATAACTGGAGAAACTGTAGACAAGCAAACATCTGTCACTCTCAACTTTTCACCTTTGAGAGTTTGGCTTCACCAGAAAAATAATCAATCAAATCATTGTTTCTTTGAAGCTTTTTTGGAGTGAGTTTCATACTTTCGTCATCTTGGATCTTGACGGCGATGGGCTTAGAGAGCTCTCCGTCCCCGACCTCGGTCACGGCTTTGACGCGGAACTGGTACTCCTGGTTCTCCGACAGGTTCTCGATGGTCCCGCAGCACTCTGTGAAGAGCTTGCGGTTTGCCACTTCAAACTCGGAGCCGTCTGACCTCATCTTCTCCACGTAGTAGCCTTTGATGGGGCTGCCGCCGTCGGTTTGAGGTGGCAGCCAGGCCAAGGTGATGGTGCTCTTGCTTCTGTCGGTGTAGTGCAGCTTCTCTGGAGCAGAAGGAGTTCCTGGAGAAATGAGGAGGAATTCAGTCAATACCAAACAAATGTTCCAACAGACCTTCAGGAGTCACAAATCTCCTCGGACTTACCTTTGGGGTCCTCTGCCAGGATGGGTCCCAGGTCAGCCGGAGCTCCGTCGCCGTATTTGTTCCTGGCGATGACTCTGAAGTCGTACTCCTCGCCGGCCAGCAGGCCCTGAACGTCGCACTTGCAGGACGCCGTCTCAATGGGCTGGCGGAAGAGTTTCATCTTGGCGTCCTTTCTCAGCACCTCATAGCCGAAGATTTCACTGCCGCCGTTATCCAAGGGGTCGGACCAGGTGAGGGTGATGTTCTTCTTGGTCACCGCCACCGTCTTCAGGTCCACCACCGGTCCGGGGACGTCTACGATAACACAGGCCAGGAAAAAGGTTTGTTTCCTCTTACTGCTGCCTCCAATATCTGATTGTCTTTGAAGGCACCCATCTATGCTGTTATGACTTCTTTACAATACAATAAAATGGAATTCATTAAATGTAATCCATCCAGTGTTCTAAAGTAACCTAGATGTATTATTAACATGACTTGTTTTTAGAGACGAGCCCCAAACTGTCCTCTGGAGGTTTTAAGTTTCTCCAATAGAAAGAAGAATCTGCGCCCTTGTTTACTGGCTGTGTCACTCAGCGAATAGCAACCTTCTCTTCTGCACTACGACCTACTTCCTCCTCAGCTAGTTGTTAGTTTGTAAAACCCTCAAAAGGTCATATATTTAACTGTGGTGGATTCATTCAACACTGACCCATCACGTCCACTCGGGTCTCGGCGGTCTTCGTCCCGCTTCCATTGGTGCCAGAGACCTTGTACTTCCCGTGATCCGCCCTCACGGCCTTCTTGACGAGCAGAGTGGTGTTCTTGCCCTCCGTCTCTACGATCATGCGCTCTTGATCGATGTCTGCATCGTCCTTGGCCCACTTGACTTCGGGCTGTGGTCGGCCGGTCACCACAGCGGGAAGCCTCAGCAGCTCGCCGGCCTTGATGATGACGCCGTTCTTCACAGAGGAGTCGAGGTCCACAGCGGGAGGTTCTGAACCACAGGGACGGCAGGACGAGTCAGTCTTGGATTGAACTGTATTTAACATCTCATAACACTTCCTGCTGCTGCTTCAAGTGTTGAATATGATTTTCAGCTTGTTTTCTGAACAAGCTGAAAACATTGTTCTTGTCTTAATACCAAAAAACAATCGGACATAAAACACCCGGAGGTAAAGTACTGCCTCGTAAACCGGTCCGTACCTTCGGGCTCTTTGACGGTGACGGGTTCGGTCACACCGGGAGCTCCAGGTCCTGCATCGTTGATGGCGATGACGCGGATGTAATAGTCTGCTCCCTCGGTCAGACCGGTCACCGTGTACGTCAGCTCCTTACACCTGAACTCGGTGCTGCGAGTCCACTCCTTCTCTCCGGCCAAGACCTGGGATCAGAAAACCAGAGTTCAACACCACGGGTCAGAGGACGCATCGGCACCTTTAGACGCAGAAGCTATGAAGGAACTTCCTGCACCTTCTCAAGGTGGTACCCCAGGATGTCTCCGCCGCCGTTGTACAGCGGGGGCTTCCAGGCCACGATGACTGAATCCTTCCCAGTGTCCACGATCCATGGAGTGGGGGGGCCAGGAGGCACTGGTGGGGGAGGGGCAGAGGGGGATTAATCCTACTGATCTGAACCCATGTTGGAATGGACCACATGAGGAAACGTTGGTGTTCAGCTTGTCATTTCAGTAACGCCATTAAATCATTAAAGTGTGAAAGAAAAGAAATGAAACCAAAAGCAGTCCAACCAAAGTTAGTCAGCAGCATCATGACCGTCTCATGTCATCTTTGGTCCATCCATGTGTTATATTAAATATTTAGGCACCATTTCATTAGAATTTGGGAAGTAGCTGATTTGATGCCTCCAGTGTATTGGATAGTCTTCTAATCGGCCACAGGGGGCGCTAAGTACAAGTCAAACATTTGCTCTCATTGTTTCCATCATTGTTCCTGACTGAGAGGAGCAGAGCCAAAGCTCATAATGAACTACAGTAGCTTTGTGAAGAGGCATCATTTTGTAGTTTGGGCTAAAGTATGAAAAACACTGGAATGGTCCTTGAAGTTGTTTGATAATCCCAGTAAGCGGCCATAGGGGGGCGCTAAACGTACAGAAGAAGTCCGTTATGACCTTTCACTAATACTACGGACCTATCAAACATATTCCTCCTACATCCTGCTTCAAACAAACACATTTCCACCCGACACATGTAAACCCGTTCTGTCTGTTAAGTTCTGGTGTGTTTGAGAACACTTTTTTCGGCCTGAAAACTCACGGATGGCGTCCATGGCGACGGTGCGGTCGGTGGGCTCGCTGAAGGGCCCGGGCCCGGCCAGGTTCTCGGCGCACACTCTGAAGATGTAGGTGAGTCCCTCCATGAGGCCGCTGACCTTCACATCCAGAGAGTTCAGGAGGGCCCGGTTGACTCGGGTCCAGTGTTTGCTGTTCACCTCCTTCCTCTCGATCCAGTAGCCCAGGATCGGGCTGCCGTTGTCCTTCGGCTCGTGCCAGGAGATGCGGGCGGAGCTCGCGGTCACCTCGTGGACTCTCGGGGGGTTGGGAGCATCGGGAGGATCTGAGGGGGGCGAGACAGGACGAGGGTTCAATGTGTCATTCTCTACGCGACCACCAGGTGGTGCCAAAGCTAAGACAAAAGAGTAATTGCTTTAACATCTAATGCGTTATAACTGGTGATAATATTCTGACGTGAAGCTCCTTCCTCTTCTTACCAAACTGGTTCTTGGCGACCACCGGCTCGGAGACACACGGTGGCCCGCAGCCGAACTTGTTCTCGGCCGTGACCCTGAAGATGTACTCCTTCCCCTCGATGAGCTTGGTGATGGGGCAGCTGGTGCCCTTCAGCGTGGAGGTGACGGTGATCCAGCCGACCTCTTGGTTCTTGTTGTCCTTCTTCTCCAGCATGTAGTTCAGGATCTCGGAGCCGCCGTCGTCCTCTGGAGGCTCCCAGTTACAGACGACCGAGGTCTTCCTGATCTCGTCGAAGGTGAAGTTGATCGGAGCGCCGGGTTTGTCTGCAGCAGAACAGAGTCGTTAATCTCAGGAGGATTCAAGCTGAGATTGAACACATTTAAATGAATTTCATTTTACAAACTGAACCCTGAAAACAAGTTAGTGATTTACATTTTGTCCAAATATGCTCCCTCATTAAAAAAAAAAAAGAACTGCAGCCAATTCGATTCAGCGCATCTTTCTCTTTTCATCATTTCATCAGTTTAATTGTCGCATGAGGACCAAAGTGCCGCAGAAGTCATGTGACTCTCTGAAGACTCACCCAGCACGTTGACCACGCAGCAGGCGGTGGCGACGCCATGCGTGTTCTCCACCTGGATGGTGAAGTCTCCGTGGTCGACTCTGATGGCGTCGCGGATCATCAGTGCAGACTGACCCCTCTGGGTCTGATCCAGACCCAGACGCTCACGCATTGGAGTTAAAAACTCCTCCTCTGGTTCAGGAACCTGAAGGGGATAAAGGAAACATGTATTAACCCTTTACTCATATGTCGTAGTGCATCAAGCGTTCAGGACTCGTATTGTCCCTCCGAGGACACGAACCTTGGTCTTCTTCTTCTTCTTCTTCGCCTGGGGGACTTTCTTGGTTGGCTCTTTGGTGACATCCTCGTTGTTCCTCAGCCAGCTGACTTTGGGGTACGGGGAGCCGGAGATGAAGGCGTCAATGCGGATCTCCTGGCCCTTCTTAACGCACAGACCAGACTGCACGCGAGCGTGGAGGGTCACTGTCGGTTTTTCTGTAAATGGAAGAAAAGTTATGAAATGCAGCTCCTTGTTATCTCAAGTTTTAAAGCTAAATACCTTTTCAGCATGTCAGTAATTGATTTTTTCGGCAGGTTTTCTTACCGACGGGGTCTGCAGCCTTGATGAGCTGAGTGCTGCGGGACGGCTCGCTGACTCCGGCGGCATTCTCGGCTCGGACCCTGAACTGATACTCCACGTCCTCCGTCAGGCCCGTCACCACGTAGGAGAAACCGGGGACCAGGCTCGGGGTGACCCTCTCGTAGCGGTCGCCATCTTTCTCCATCTTCTCCACGATGTAGCCCTGGATGGGACAGCCGCCGTCGCAGTCCGGAGCCTTCCAGGTGACTTTGATGGACTTGGATGTCGGGTCTTGAGCCTCCACCTGGATTGGTGGGTCGGGTTTCTCTGTGGAGTTGATGTTAACAACAGATAGTAAATGTCTGAGGTTTTTGGGTTGACATAACCCTTGAGTATATGTTTCATCTCATTTAATTGATGGGGTGATCCTATTGGTGCCCAGCAGGCTCACTCAAAAGAAACATCCTTAAAGTTATGGATGATTCAATGTGATGTCAGGTCTCTAAAGTATTTACCATTCACAGATCTAGTGGATCTGTGAACTCTACCTGAGCAACATGCTAACGGAAGCATGCTAACATGCCCTCTGAAAACTTACGCTTGACTTCCTCTGTGATGACCGGGTTGCGTAGCTCCAGATGTGCTCCAGCTCCGACCTTGTTCACGGCCTTCACTCTGAAGTAATACTCGCAGTTGACGTAGAGGTCCTTGACGGTGCAGGTCAGGACGTCCTCTCCCGACGTGACGGGCATGTAGGTCTTCTTGGAGGCTTCTCGGCGCTCCAGGGTGTAGCTGACAATCGGGGTGCCTCCGTCGTCCTCCGGGGCTCCCCAGCTGATCTGGCAGGAGTTCTTGGTGACGTCGCTGGAGGTAATGTCTTTACACTGACCGGGAAGGCCTAGAAGAAAGCATTCATTTGTCAGAGGATGAGGCTTCCTCGTCTGTTTCTAGTGAAATACATCCAGAAAGTGTGCTAATAACATGCTGAATCATGAAGTCCCCCAGCTCAAGACTTGGTCTGTCATGTTAAATCTAATTGAATCCCTTGGTGTGAAACTCTGGAGCCGGCGTGTGAACCGGTTTTCTAAAAGACATCTTGACTGGACTGCATGAGTTCAACGACGTACAAACAAAGTACTGCGTTGTATCTCCAGAGAACGATCATACGAAGCTCTTCCTACCGATGACTTTGACGTTGACGGTGCCGGTGGCGGCCCCCAGACTGTTCTCCAGGGTGATGGCGTAGGCGCCGCCGTCGGCACGTGTGCACTTGAGCAGCTCCAGGTGAGCGCTGTTCATCTCCACCGTCATGGAGAGTCGGTCGTCTGCCTTACACTCCACCGCGTCCTTTTGCCAAACCATCTTGGGTGTGGGGATCGCCCTGTAGGGGACGTTCAGGTGCAGCTTCTCGCCTTCAACCACGACCACGTCCTGCGCCTCCAAATTCATAGTCGGAGCACCTTTGGACCAGAGGACAGGATTAATATTCATAACTGGTCAATGTTTTGATTAGACTTCTTATGCTGCGTTCACACCAAACGTGTTGCGAATATTCGCTTTACTCGCGTGAGTTTACTCACTCGACTATATGTGGTTATTCGCACCATTCGCGCCTGAAAGGGGTCGTGACTTATCGCCGTAAAAACAGTCACCGTTTCCTCCATCCACCATGGAAATAACCACTAGTTCTGCTTTATAGTTGTTGTGTAAACTCCACACACGTGGGAACATCAAACTCCATGGTGTCTGGGTTCATAATATTAGCCGTAGTCCCACAACAGCGTCTGAATGAAGCCGCTGTGAGCGCTCCTTCAGGACCAGCAGCAGTTTGATTCAGCGACGGCAGGACGGCGGTGATGACGGGCGGAGCTTCTCAACGCTGTTTGGCTTACGCCACGCACATTTTTTACCCGAGTTGAAATATTTAAACTCACTCAAATGAGGCGAATAACGCACCATTCGCGCCGCGTTATTCGCATCTGTGCATTGACTTTGCATGTAAACTACTCTCGCTAATAATTTGCAACGCGTTTGGTGTGCAGCATTAGTTCCTGAAGTTAATTAATGTTGATGCTTACAGTCGGGATCCTTGGTGAAGACCTTGTCAGAGATCTCGGAGGGATCGCTGACGCCAATAGAGTTGATGGCACGGACCCTGATGACATACTTCTTCTCTGGTTTGATTCCATCGTCAATTCTGAAATTGAGCTCTTTGATAGGTCTGTTGTTGACCCTTAGCCACTTCAGCTCGGGACGGGCCTCGGCCACCTCCACATGGTAGCCGGTGATCGGGGCGCCGCCATCTTTGGCCGGAGGCTTCCAGGTGACATTGATGTGCTCCCTGCTGGCGTCGGGGATGGTCACTTCCAGAGGAGGAGAAGGAGCGCCTGGAAAGAGAGGAGGACGTCAGAGTTTACATCTGAAATAAATATATATATATATATATATATATATATATATATATATATGTGGACGCGCCATATATATATATATATATATCAGATGTAAACTCTGACGTGCTCCTCTCTTGTGTGTCTGCAATGAATATTTGATGGATTCTCACTGGTTGCATCCTCGATGGTGAGGATCTCGGTGGGTTCACTTGGATCTCCGACTCCGGCCTCGTTCTCGGCTCTGACCTGGAACTGAACCTCAGAGCCTTCGTCCACGTCCGTCACCTTGAACTGAGTCTGCTTGTCTGGAGTCTTGCAGCACTTCAGCCAGCGGGTTCCCAGCTTCTCTTTCTTTTCAATCACGTATCTGAGGAGCAGGTTACTCTGTTACTCATGGATCGAGACTTCATAGTGGTCTACGCAGTAGTTTTACAGCAGTTTATAGTCTTACTTAGTGATGGGTCTTCCACCGTCGCTCTTAGGAGATTCCCATTTCAGCTCCACGTGTCTCTTGGTGACCTCCACCACCGTCAGGGCATAAGGCGGTCCAGGAGTTGCTGCAAAGAACATGACAAACATTCATATTTAGAACAGTTTGTCTGAAGCGTCTTGTCTCAATCTAGATCAAAGAACACGGAGTCTAAAGAACTGCTAGAATCCGCAGGGACCACCCACATATCAATGTGATCATTTTGGACTGCCCATTGACTAAGAGTCTCTCAAAGAAGCCAGGCCCTGAAGAATATTAGCTAAAGAGACTAAACTGTTGTTTTGACCAGACTGTAAACACATTTTTACTTTTAAGGTGGAGGTGAATGAAGATCGACTCTTTTGGAGCCTTTAATGGCCATTTGAGGAACTGCAGTTTCAGGCACGTTTGACTTCTTTTCTCAACCCCCTAGTTGCCGCTTGACAACCTGTGATGCAGATGACTGTTGAGAACTTACTGAAGGTGTCTTTGGCGAGCACGGCGTCCTCCAGCTCGCAGTATTCACCCGTCCCCACGGCGTTCTCGGCGGCCACACGGAACACGTACAGCGAGCCTTCGTTGAGCGGCGTCACCGTGTACTTCAGCTCCTTCACGGTGGTGTCCACCGACTGCCAAGCCTTCCGCCTCACGTCCCTCTTCTCCACCACGTAGTTGGTGATGGGCGAGCCTCCGTCGCTGCTGGGAAGCTGCCACTTCAAGTCAGCGTTGATCTTGGTGATGTTGGCCACTTCCAGCCACTGAGGAGCCGCCGGAGGGTCTGTTGAAGAGAAAAAGGTGATTGAAAGTTTAATTGTTTCAGTCCTTAAGTCCTGGCCACACATGTTTTGTGTCGAGGTTGATTTTTTTATCACTGATAAAAGGACGAAATCTAATATTTTGTCCAAGGAATTATAGGGTATGTCGATATTTAATCTGATCTTCTGTCAGACAGCAGCTCACCCGGCCACTGCCCCCCAGTTTGCACTTACACAGTCTCTCCTTGCAGACCACGGACTCGCTGGGCTCACTGGGTTCGCTCTCGCCGGCCTTGTTGACGGCCTTGACCCGGAAGGAGTACTCCTGCTTCTCTATCAGGCCCTGCAGCTGGTGCTCGGTCTGAGGAACGTCCTCTGCGATGCGGATCCATTCCTCGCTTCCGGCTTTTTGGAACTCGATGATGTAGCCTTCGATCTTCGCCCCGCCATCGTGCTCCGGTCTGTTCCACGCCAGCAAGGCCGAGGTCTTGCCGACGTCTCTGATGACGGGTTTGCCAGGAGCCCATGGGGGATCTGAAGAAGAGTGCAGCGTTGTTATAAACATCCGAAAACTCTTCCAATCCTATCACTCCTACAATATAGAAGCAAGTCAAGTGGAACAGTCCTCAATACATTGATGACAGCAGTTTGTCACTGAACCAAAGTACAGGGTTGACATGCGACGTACCGATGGGGTCTTTGATGAGGACCGGATCGGTCTCCACGCTCGGTTTTCCAGGTCCGGCCAGATTCTCAGCCAGAACCCGGAAGCTGTACTTCTTCTTGGTGGGGAGTCCCTTCACCCTGCAGCCACATGGAAGCAGGGTCAGAACAATATTCACATGTTTCGTTCACAAACAAACATCTTGAACCTCGTTGGCTGCGATTATTTACCTGAAGGTCGTGTCCTTGATGGGCAGTTTGTTGCATCTGATCCACTTGTCGCTCTCTGGATCGAACTTCTCGATCCAGTATCCAGTGATGGGACTGCCGCCGTCCTCATCTGGCTCGAACCAGGTCAGTGTCACAGCATCCTTGGCGATGTCGGAGGGAGTAACTCTGGTTGGAGCACCAGGGGAATCTGAAACAGGTAGAAAATAAGCATGAGTAATAGCATTTGATTTAGGGTATGATTTAAATGTAATTTATTCTCATTATTATCTACCTAAGATCTGCCTCATTGCCAGTGTTTTGTACATTTTGTAAGAAGAATCCAAAGTACGGTTTACATTTTGTGCTACCAAGTGCTGTCATCATTTCTAGTATTGAATTTAAGAATAAATGTTAATTTAATGTGTAATGTGATTTATCTTTAAATATGAATATATCACGTCTTAAAAAGGAACTATTTTGATCGGTAGCGAGGCTGCAAAACAACTCACCGAAGGAATACTTTGCAATGATGGGCACGTGCTCTGCAGGTGCACCGATGCCGTACTGGTTCTCAGCGCTGATCCTGAAGACGTACTCCTTCAGAGCTGTGAGCTTGCAGGCCTTGAAAGTGGTGTGTTTCACCGTGGCCGACAGCTTCACCCACTCCTCTTTGTCTGTCAGCCGGCTCTCCACGATGTAGTTGGTGATGGGCGAGCCGCCGTCGTCCCTGGGCGGGTTCCACGCCATGAGGCACGACTCGTTGGTTATGTCGGAGATGTCGAAGGCGGCTGGAGGGCCGGGTTTATCTGAGGGGGGGATGCAACATGAAAATGACTCAACATGTACATCCCGGTGGGTTATGTCTCACGTTGAGACATTTCTACAGTTACAAGACCTTAAAATGAGCTTAACATACTGCATTTAATATTAATATGATTGAACAAGTCTACAGAATTATGTTCCCAGTCTGTATTGTTTGTTTTATTTAGCATGTGTTGGTATGGCTTGTTTAGCTTCTTAACCAAAAAGTAATTTTCTGACTTGAGATGACTTGAGAGGACTTTGAGCTAACATGCTAACAGCTAACTAGCTGGCTGCTTAGATCATCCAACAAAGAAGTCCATTGGGCTGTGTGCTGATTGATTGATTTATGGTCTGCTGGAAAAGCAGCTCGTCATAGTTTGGGATCCAGGTTTCATAGACAGATGATAAGCTAGTATCCGTACCAAGGATGTTGACATCGATGGTGGCGGTGGCGCGTCCACAGGGGTTGACCGCCTCGATGATGTAGGTGGCGGTGTCTCCTCTCGTGGTGTTGCCTATGGACAGCTTGGAGTGTCCCGGCTGGGTGTCAATGGTAATGCGGTCATCCGCCCGGAGCACCAGGTCGGCCTTGGTCCACTTCACCCGGGGATCAGGCTTTCCTTTGACGTCGGCTGGAAGCTCGATCTTGGTGCCGGCCCTGGTGGTCAGACCGGCCAGCAGCTTCACATCCAGCTGGATCTCTGGAGGCTCTGTTAGAAATGTTTAGAAGAAAAATGTAAGAGAGAACAAATGTGGAGGGAAGCATTTACTCAACAAAGCTCATCCTGTGTAGAAAATGTTCCTCCAGGTCCCCTTAATCTTAATCCTGGTTCCTTATCTCTTCCTTCAGGTCCCCTTAATCTTAACCGTGGTTCCGTTACTCTTCCTTTAGGTCCCATTTTACTCCTTCGTACATATTGTCAAACGTGTTTCTGGTGCTGATTGAAAAGGCTTCTGACATTACTGTTGAGGAAGTCTAAAACTGAAGGCAAGACGTGTTTCATAGAGATCCTTTAAGTTCTGTTTGAATAAAGAGTAATGTCGAGAGATTTATCTCCCATTGATCCCAGTAACCCGTAACCATTTAACTTTGTTGCTAAACCCCCCAAGGCTGTGTTTCCCCATCCTGTCCTAGTCCCGCTGACACCATGCAATACTATTCCTGTTCCAAGCGGTCCTACCTCTGGCGTCAACGGCCTGGATCTCATCGGTGGCCCTGCACGGCCGGCTGGCTCCCAGCTTGTTGAACGCTCTGATTCTGTAGGCGTACCACTGGCCCTCGATCAGGCCGGTCACCTGTAACCTGTGAGCACAGAACAAGTTTCATACGACTGTCCCGAAATATAGAGCATGACGCAAGTGGACCCGAACCAGCAGGTCTTACTTCAGTTCAGGGATGGGGTCGCCGCAGGGTTCCCACTTGTCGGTACCGCGCTGACACTTGTCCACCACGTAGCCTTTGATCGGGGCGCCGCCGTCGTACTTGGGAGGCTCCCAGGACAGGAAGATAGTCTTTGCGCTCTTATCGCGCCACTTCAGGGTCTCGGGAGGATCGGGTACAGCTGGAGGAAGGAAAGACAGGATGTAGATAAGACCTGCTGTAAACTTTAAATCTAGTTTTCTCAAAAACAAAGGACATCGGTGCCCTTGTTTGTAGCTCTGGTGTCATGGAGTCGGCTTCACTCAGAGTTTATCAGAATAAATACTCACTGGCGGGAGAGGACACGTTGACGGGCTCGTCGATGTACGCCGGCTCTCCGGGTCCACACTTGTTGCAGGCGATGACGCTAAACAGATACTCCTTCCCTTCAATCACATCTGTTATCGTGTGCTCCAGGTCCAGGATGCCGGCGGCCACCTGGAAACACAGCGCCGCAGTACTGACGCATTAACACAAGAGCTACAGAAGACTAAAATAACACATTCTTTGCACTTTTTGTGGCTTTCAAAATCCTTTTTTCTTTTTGTTTATACATAATGTTTAATTGATTTGCAGGAAAATGTGATTTAAGTTTCTGTTGTAGTGCTTTATTTGGGGTTTGAGAGTTTTAAGCCTATGCTGCGTTCAAAGGTAAAAACAAGGTGTACCTTGGCCCAGGTCTTGCGAGACACTTCCCTCTTCTCGATCTGGAAGTGGGTGACTGGACTTCCACCATCGTGCTCCGGAGTCTCCCACATCAGGTGGACGTGGTGACGGGTGACCTCGGCCACCTTGAAGTCCTTAGGAGCACTTGGGCATGCTGGGAGAATAAAGGTAGAAAAAAGTAAATTAACAAGAGCTTTACAAAGTAAAGCATAAGAAAAGTGGACCAAAAGGGTTGTTGTTGACTGGACGCTTTACCCAGCATGCATTGGGTAAGGTGCGGGATTTACCCTGAAGAGGTTGTTAGTGAAGCATATCAGGGTTTCAAGAGTTTCTACATTTTCTTTGCTTGTCAAAAGTCTTTGTACCATAACAAGTTCCTTGTCCATTTGTATTATTATGAAATGTCTGTTTTAAATTAAAGTTGTTGTTACCGATGACGTTGACGTCGATCTCTCCGAAAACGGACGAGACGTCGTTCTCCAGCGTCAGGCTGTAGGTGCCTTTGTCCGGGCGGACGCTCGGCGTGACCGTCAGCTCTGTGTACGCGGGCTTCGTCACCATGGAGACGCGCTCGTCAGCGGTGGTCAGCTCCTTCTCTTCGAAGGTCCACTTGGCGACGGGCGTTGGGTATCCGGTGATGGGGACTCTGATGGTGAGAGGCTGAGGGACGATCACCTCCAGGCCGTTCCTGAAGCCACTGAGGTCAAAGGTCGGACCGACTGCCAGGAGAGAAACATTTTCATTTAGTTAAACTGCCATCTGGTGGATTGTGTTAGTCAGCCTGGCAAATTCTGAACATCTTTGAATGGAATCTAAAATAACATGATACTGATTCAAACAACACATTTAAGTCCCATGTGTCTGTTCGTACCGTGAGGGTCGTCAGCGAGAAGCGGTCCGAGTTGCTCGGCTGGATCGGATAAGCCAGCAGCGTTCTCAGCACAAACTCTGTAGAGGTACTTCTGACCCGGTTTCAGACCGGACACCTGAGGAAAACAACCAAACAATACAAACAAGTCAGCTCCAGGAACCCCCACAGCTGAAAGATCAAAAATGGGAAACGGATATTCACAAAACATGAAGATGAAGCCGTACCCGGTAGGAGAGGTCAGGACACAGTCTGGCGTTGCAGCGGAGCCACTTGTCGGTGCCATCGTCGCATTTCTGAATAATGTATCCGGTGATCATGCTGCCGCCGTTGCTGGTGGGCGTCTCCCAAGTCAGCGTGACCGCCGTCTTGATTTGGTCGCTGAAGTTCAGGTTCAAAGGTGGGCTCGGCCGCTCTGCAGGCGCAACATGAAAGGTCAAAGGAATTCGATCAGGTTGTTTCCGGGCATGACAACAAACAAACATTCAATTTGCTGGTTTTCACTCACCGATGGGGTCCATGATCTTGACAGGTTTGGTGGCGGCGCTGGGCTTGCCGATGCCGGCCTTGTTCTCGGCTCGGACCCTGAAGATGTACTCCTTGTTCTCCACCACGTCGCTCAGCGTGGCCGAGCGGTCGTTGGCACCGCAGACCATGGCCGCCTCCCACTTCACGGCGGTCCTGTCGCGGAGCTCAATCACGTAGGCGATGATCTCTGAGCCACCGTCGTTCTTGGGAGGCTCCCAGGTAACGGTGGCACCGAACCTGTTCACTCCGCCGACGGCGACGTCCTCCGGAGCATCTGGAACATCTGACGGTAAAAAAACAAACGCATGAAGGACTTGATTGAAGTGAGGAGACGGTGTGCGATTGCAAGTGGGACCTTTGATCGTTTCTTACCAAACTTGTTCTTGGCCTGGACGGCGTCCTCGGTGGCAACGATGGGTCCGCTGCCGACTCGGTTTCGAGCGCAGACTCTGAACAGGTACTTGGAGTCCTTCTGGAGGCCGCTGACACAATACTCTGGAGTATCGGCACGGCCTGTAGCCAGCGTCCAGGCCTTACGCTTCACGTCGCGTCTCTCCACCACATAGGCGACGATCTTGCTTCCGCCGTCGCTCTCAGGCTCCTCCCAGGCCAAACTGACCTCACCGTCAGCGGTGTCGACCACTCTCAGGTTCTTCACGGGGCCGGGGACGTCTGAAAACAACCAATGTGACATTTAAAAACGGTTCTGACCCCCACAGATATATGTTGGGCAGATATAACTTGTAACTCCAGACTCACCAATCACGTCCAGGTTGATGAACGCCTCTCCCTCGCCATGCTTGTTCTTGATCACCACCTTATACCGGCCCCGGTCCTCCTTGCTGGGGCTCTTCAGGCGGAACTCGGTCTTGTCCGCGGAGGTGTCGATGTTCTGGACGGGCAGACCGGCGCCCTCGTGGAACCACTCGGCGTCGGCACGAGGGTAGGCGTCGTACGGCACGCTCATGACGAAGGGTTTACCGGCGTCTGTTACCAGATTCTGGTCGGTGGTTTTGATCTTTGGAACCGC
Source organism: Taurulus bubalis (assembly GCF_910589615.1). Taxonomy (NCBI): domain Eukaryota; kingdom Metazoa; phylum Chordata; class Actinopteri; order Perciformes; family Cottidae; genus Taurulus; species Taurulus bubalis. The sequence continues at coordinate 425,424 of NC_136589.1, read as the reverse complement.
TGCAGAGGAGATAGAAGAAGTCTTTACAGTTTCTTACCATGGAGGAACCTCCAATCTACCAACCTGTAAAGGTCGGTGCATCTGGCAATGTCTCTACATTTAGGTGAGATTTCCCCAAATCTTTTTCCCCTCAGATAACTAGACTTCCCTTCAGAACGAGAGTTCAAGGTCCACCTTATATTTGGGCTAAAAGAAGGGTTTCAGTACAGTGTCTGATCCCCACCGCTCTGTGGTCTTCATGCCATCGAGTTCCCGCTGCTTCATTGATGAATCATGTCAGTGTGGACTCACCTGCCAGCTCCAGCTTGGCTCTGGCGTCCTTGTCTTTGGCCACGATTCTGTATTCTCCCTGATCTCGAGGTCGGATCTCACAGACCTGCAGTCTGTGGACTTTGCCCTCGCTGATCATCTGGTATTTGTCTCCCTGGACAATGATCATGTTGTTCCTCATCCACTTCACCTCCACCCGGTCCTTGTTGAGCTCCACCTCGAACACGATGTCGGAGCCCGGCGGTTCGAATGCGTCCTGAGGCGGCCTGACGATCTCCACCGGGGTCTCTGCGGGACGGGAAGAACGCATGAGGATCCAGAAAAGAAAGATTCACCTCACTGCTTAAGAAAGATGAGGAGGTTTTAGGAGTTTACCTTCAACAAAGAGTCTGGCTCTGGTCCTCCTCTCATCCACACCACAGGCGTATTCACATTCATCATCCGGTCTGCACACCTTGACAACCAGTCTGCACGTCTTGCCTTCTTTTTCCATGTGATATCTGCAAGAACACAAGGGTCAAAGGTCAGTAAGCAGGTGATCATAGGAGGTGCTTGATATGTACGCCCCCTACTGCTCATAATGTGCATTTCTTTTAATTCCGAGGTCCATGTGCAGTTTGATATATAACCTCCGCACAACGTAAACATGTAGTTAACATGTGGTTAACATCAATAACATGTGGTGAACATGTGGTGAACATGTGGTTTCTCAACACACTCGACACGAGGTCACATGATCTTTTCATCACCTCGGTCCTTCTCTGATCTCCCGTCCGTTTCTGTACCACTTCACCACGGCTTTCTCTTTGCTCAGCTTGCAGGTGAACTCTGCGTCCTCGAACTCGGTGATGGTCTGGTCCTTGAGCTGCATGCTGAAGTCGGTGGGCGCCTCGCTGATGATCAGCTCGGCGCCGCACTTGTCATCTCCGACCACGGCGGTGTACTCGCCCTCGTCCTCCATCGCGCAGTCCTTGACGGTCAGCGTGTGCTTGAGGCCGTCGGCTCTGTAGACCACGCGCTTGCTGAGCGTCACCTCCTGGCCGGCCTTCATCCACCTCACCGTCACCTCAGGCCGGTTCACCTTGCACACGAAGCTGATGGTCTTCTTCTCCTGAGTCTCCACGTCCTCGATGGGGTCCAGGAACTTCAGCTTCTCCTCTGTGGAGAGAGAGAACACATCATGAACTAGGGCTGGGCGGTATGGCCAAAAGTTCATATCACTTTATTTTGCAAGATTCTGGCAGTTTCACGGTATATCTTGGTATTTTTTCCCCGAGTAAACACATTCATTTATTGACGCCGAAAAGGACCGCCGGCGTCGTTATTCACCGCTGGCTGGCCAACTGGCTCGCAACTGGCCAGCAGCTGTTTGTACATTGGTACATAGGTTGTGTTAGGAAGCTAAACATGGAGGGAACTGCATGCTGTACCCGCACATCCCGATTGTGAATCCAAACTGTGATATCAGAGACCCTGAACGCAGCACGTTGGAACAATAAAATCACTCTGGAGGTCAGACAACTGAATTGCATGCTGGTCCTTACCGGACACTTTGGCGCCGGCGGTGCACTTGGCCTGCTCCGCCCTCTGGTTGGTCAGGATGACGGTGTAGCTGGACTCGTCTCCCTTCTGGGCGTCTCTGATCCTTAGGGAGAAGACGTTGTCTCTCTGGGCCACCATGTACTTGCTGCTCTCGAATATCGTCTCCTCGTTCTTCAGCCACTTGGCCTTCGCTCCCTCAGCGTTCGTCTCACAGTTGAACACAATCTCGCTTCCCTCCTTCACCTCCGTGTCTTTAATCGGCGTGACGATCCTCAGTTTTTCTGGAATGAAACACAAACGGATTAAACCTGAAGCGTCGCTCTAAAAACCACCGGACGAGGAAGACGAGAGCGGCTCTTACCGATCACAAACAGGTCGGCGGAGGCTTTGACTCCACCGATGTGGGCGACGTAACCGCCCTCGTCCTTCAACTCGCAGACCTTCACAATAAGAGCTCTCCTCTTTCCTTCGCTCACGATGGCGTACTTGTCCCCGGATTCCACTTCCTGGCCTCCTCTGAACCACTTCACCTCGTACGAGTCTTTGGAGACGGAGCAGGAGAACTCCGCCTTCTCGCCCTCCACCACCTCCTGGTTCTGAGGCCGGGAGATGAACTCAGCCGCCAGCTCTGGAGAGAGGAGGAGGAGGGGGAGGAAGAGGAAAAGGAAGAAGGAGGAGGAGGAGGAGGAGGAGGGGGAGTCGAAGTGATTATTGTGCTTTGCTTCGTCTTTGTGTCTTGAAGTAAAACACATGAAGCGTGTCTCTCTTCTTTGAGGTGTTCAAACTAACACACTCAGGTCTGAATGCTAAACATGTAGCCGGTTAGCTTTGCTTAGCATAAAGAACACGTAAACCCCAATCTGTCGTTACCCAGCGAGCTGTAGAGGAGCCGACAGAACCAGGCTAACTTTTTTAAGTCTTTATGCTAAGCTAACTTAGCAAGATTGAGCTGACTGTAATATATTGGAGCTAAACAGGAAATACATCATCAGCATCATCATCATCCTCTCACCGTTGAGCTTGAGCGTGGCCGAGGTCTTGGTGCTGGGACTCAGCCTGCAGGTGTAGTCCCCGGCGTCCCCCATCCTCAGGTCCTGGATGATCAGGATCCTCTTGCGCCCGTCCACGATGTGCTCGTAGCGGCCGCCCTCCGGCAGCTCCTCGTCTCCCTTGTACCAGGTGACGTCAGCGCCGGGTTTGGACACCTCGCAGACCAGCTTCACGCTGTCCGTCTCCGTGCCCTCCACGTTGGACAGGTTCTTGCTGAACCGGGCCTCCTCCTCTGTGACCAGATAGAAGGGTTAAATCGGCCCTGAGCGTGACTCTCAGGTTTTAAAACCATAGACTCATCCCTGTGACTTATGGGCCTGTGGGAGTCGATTAAATCAATCTAGATCATTTTATTAGTGTCTCCACATTGTGAAACAAGACCAGAGCTTTTTCTTTTCTTTTTTTGGGCATTCTGAGGTCCTGCGATCTCATTGGTCCTCAGACTCGTCTGAAAGCGCGTCAGGCGGCTCATGCGGAAGGAGACGGTCATTTACATCTCCTGTTTGTCATGGTGGGAACAAGGAAAAGCTCAAAGTAGGTCCTTTTTCAATGTCTGAACCGAAAAACAGGGTTTTTGGACTGAATATGCTTCCTAACATGTCAATGCTTATGTTTATTGTGATTATTATTATTGAGATGCTTTAGGTTGTAATCTTTCTAAAAATGTGCAGTATTACTCTGGGGGATGAAGGCACCGAATAAAACTCGGGGAGCAATCAAGGAGCCATTTTTGTGGAATCTTGCTCAGACTCTTGACTTTTGATCATATTTATGCTGAAAATACATTGTTTTAAAGGCAAGGAGTTGCGGATTCTTTAGAGATCAAGGACAATTGGGTCTGGTATTCACATCGTGGTCATATGAGCTGTAGAACTCTAGGGTCCCCTAATTAGGGTTTGCACCTTTAGAGCAACTGTTTATGACCTTATAACCAGACACACTTCTAAACATCAGTACTGGCCCACCTTTTAAGCTCCAAGCCCATCATCGGACAGGAACAGAGAAGAATGAGTCAAGTGACGTTTCCTAAAGGATCTCCAGAACCACAACGCTGATTAACTTCATTTAGATTACTCAAATACAGTAAAGCATTGTGGGAATGGTTCTATCGGCTCAGAAAAAATAAACCGTTAAGTTGATGTAATTACATAAACTTAATGGTAAGTTTATGTAATTACATCAATTTAATGGTAAGTTTATGGAATTACATAAACTTAATGATAAGTTTATGTAATTCCATAAACCTGTAACCTCGATGTCACTTCCGCGTGGCGACCGCAACGTTTCACTAGACGTTAATAAATACACTTTACAAAGTCGGTTTCAATAAAAGACACTTCTCCGTAACCCTACGAGCTCGTAGGAGTCTAATAAAGTATGATCATCCTTGTGTAGTATATTAGTAATCCCAATGCAGCCAGACTGTTTATTTTCATACTTTCTTCGACTTTTTCTCCTGCTCCAGCTTCCGTGTTCGTGAGGTTTCTTAGAACGCGTCTTAAGCAGAAGTTTATGCAAAGGATGATACCCAGCATGCCCCAAACCAACCATGTTTAGGCATAAAGGTTATTACTTTGACATCTTTTAACCCAACGACACAGTTTTTTGACTCCTTCGTAACTCCTCAATGCTTTGTTTTATTGTGACAGATTCTGATTCTTTAGGTCCTAATCTTTCCAAAAAGGTGTTTTATTAGTATCTGGGCTGTTGTTAAGGCCCTGAACCAAACAGTTTGAAAACCTCAGGGACGCTCGAGGAGACATTTTTGGGGAATCTTGCTCATAACTATGATGGATGTTCATAGTTATGATCAAAATATGGTATAAAAGTGTTTTTCTTTTTTTTATAAACATTTTTTCACAAAAAAATTCTGAAAAAAAGATATAAAATAACACAAGTATTATAACTCCTTTGGGATTGATACGACTACTTGAACAGACCTCACTAAGGCCCCTAGAAGGGCTCCTCTTGGGGCTCAAAAGGTTGAGCCTCTGTTTAACATGTTAGAGACATGTGGTGTACAAATATATATATATATATATATATATATATATATATATATATATATATATATATATATATATATATATAAACGTATGTGTTCCTCACCAATGACCGTGAGCATGCCCGAGGTCTTGGAGGTTCTGGCGTCACACTCGTACTCGGCCTCGTCGTCGAACACGGACTTGTGCACGACGAGGACCCTCTGGACCCCCTTAGCGAGGATCTCGTACTTCTTTCCTTTCCGGATCTCGTTGCCATCTTTGAACCAGCGGACCTGAACAACAGAAACCACGTTTCACCGCCTGAGCCTTGAAGCCGAGCGGCGGCAGAGCCGCGTGCCGATGGGTCGGAGGGTCTCACCTTGGCCGACTCGCGGGACACTTCACATTCGAACTTAGCAGATTCTTTCTCTTTGACCTCGACGTCCATCAGCGGCTTCATGAACTCCACGTGAGGAGCTGAGGACGACAAGATGTCATGCTTCTTTATTGATCCCGTAGAGTCTGCAGGGTTTGATCCTCTTCAGCCTCCGTACATGACGGTCTACACTGTAGACCGTCAAGTACGGAGGCTGAAGAGGATCAAACCCTTTCAGAAGTACGGAGGCCAAACACAATCAAACACACGAAAAGGTAAGAATCATAGAAAGAAAAGCCTCTCAGTTTCTATAAATGATGACGTCATACCTTTAAAATGTGATGTCATGCTGTCAAGACTGATTTTAATAATCATATCAACCTTTTGAGTAATAATTGTGTGAGATTTCATTTTTTACATTTTAAAATGGCCCCTTATGTATGTAAAGGTCCTCCACTGACAATAAATATGGACCATTAGAATGGTATAATATATATAATATGAATATTTAGAGCTTTCTAAGTAAAGATCTGATGTTGGAAAGCCTGTGAAGTGATTTACTAAATACATTGAATTAAAGACATTATAATAATGACTTTATAACCCATTTAAGTCCACGTCTGTTTGTATATAATCCTACTAATGGTTTGAAATGCGATACGCCGCTCCTGAAGGGCTCAGGCTCCTGAAACGGGGCGGAGCTTCTTACGCGTGACCTCCAGGAAGCAGGAGCTCTTGAAGTCCTTGGCGTCGCAGGTGAACATCTTGGCGTCGTCCAGAGAGCAGTCGTGGATCACCAGCGCTCTCTTGTGTCCGTCCACGATCATCTCGTACTTCTTGGTCTTCCTGATCTCCTGTCCGTCCCTGAACCATTGCACCTCAGCGTTCTCTCTGGAAACCTCACACTCCAGCGTGGCGGTCGCCTCCTCCTCCACCGTCTGGTCCTCCAGCGGCTTGGAGAACTCCACCGCCGGCTCTGGAGGCACAAACACGGCCGTGAAATCACACGGTAGAGGGTTCCCCGCGATGCGTTCAGTGTCTGCGGGGCGTTACGGTGTCTCACCTCTGATGATGAGCTGAGCCTGAGCCTGGAAGTCTGTGGAGCTCAGCTTGACCTCGCCGGCCTCCGACAGCGTGACGTCTCTGACGGTCAGAGTGTGGACTCGTCCCGCCACGCGGGTCTTCACCTGCATTACATATCACTTTAATATAGTATATGTATAAAAAAACGCCCAGTGATTCATAATGAATCATTTAGTCTCTAATTGTTAAAAACCTAATAATTATTATTTTAATAATGTAAAGTATTTATACTTTGACTTCTAGTTTCTTGTGAATTCTTGTTTCAAAGTTTAAACTCTGGACTTTTGCAGCTTCATATATATATATATATATATATATATATATATAAAAACTATATATAAACTGGAATTTGAATTATCCATCTTTTTTATACCTATTAAATTATTTTTATATATATATATGAAGCTGCATATGTGTGAGTTCAAGATAACAGCAGCTTATTTTTAACTCCAGCTCCAACACTGTAAAAAATATGTTCAGTCTCTTAAAAACATGCCATCATATACTGTGTATATATATATATATATGTGTATATATATATATATATATATATATATATATATATATATATATATATATATATATATATATATATATATATATATATATATATATATATATCTTTTTCAGTATGACTGAATTCCTTTTACATTTTTTCCAAGACTTTCCTCCAGATGACTTTAAAATATTTTGACTGAATACTTTCAAAATAAAAAAAGCCAAGCAGCACTGGTTTGAACTGGTTTGAACTGGTTTGAACTGGTTTCCTGACAGAAGGTAGACTCACCCGGTCGCTGGCCTCCATCTTGCGTCCCCCCAGGAACCAGACCACCTCGATGCCTTCGTACGACAGCTCGCACTCGAAGGTCGCCGTCTCTCCGGCCGTCACCGTCACGTCCTTCAGGGGCCGCAGCAGCCCGATGGACCGAGCTGAGGGACAAGCAGACACGGTGAGACGGACCAGCATGCATCTGGTCGCAGCGGAGAGGCGAGCTCCTCCAATCAGAGAGCAGCCTCTCACTTGAGATAAGGCCTGCAGCCCCTAAAATAAACTCAGAGCCTGATTGGCTGAAGACTGACGGGTCACTCAACACTTTCTGCTGCTGGAGACACAAAGTGGAGATTAAATCACCCACGAGGTTTAAAAATACTTTAATTCACTAAGTGGCCACAGATTTCTGATAAATAAACTTAGGTTGACTCCAGAAGAAACTGTACGTGTGTGTATTGACGTCATATTGACTCGATAATAATAATAATAATAATAATAATAACAACAATAATATTAATGATAATAACAACTAGAACATTCCACAAGAAATTTTGATGGTGTGGCGACCACTGCCGTAAGATGTCGCAATATATATATTACCGGTAGTGAGATGTGTTGTTGAGGTTATTGAGGTACCTTATATATAAATATATATATATATATATATATATATATATATATATATATATATATATATATATATATATATTTGCCAACATTACCAGTAGTAAGATTTGTTATTGAGGTTATTGAGGAGTCATTTCTGTATTTGTGATGGCCTTGAGAGCAGCTACTGCTTCACAGACACAGGTCACTGCTTACGATGGTGATTGGGCAGACGAGATCTTAAGACTGGGAGTCTTCAGAGATGAAAACATGGTAAAAACACCAACATAGTACAATAAACAGAGAGGAAAGAAGCAGCCGAACGCGCTGATGTGCTTGTTCTTCTTGTGGAGTTAAAATTGTGACTGTGAGCGTCAGTGGAGCGGTTGCTCCTCATGTCTGTTTGTTTGAAAATGAAGAATGTCCTGATGTCTTTTCTGAATGAGGATCTTAGCCTTCGTTGTCCCTGAAACAGGAAGTGTTTCTGTGTCTCTGAAGACGAGACGACTGACTGGACGCTCACCTTTCACTCGGAGCTGAGCGTTGGATTTGGCGTTGGCTGCTGAGAAGTCGACGCCTCCGGCCATGTCCATGCGGACGTTGTAGAGGATCAGCATGTGTTTGGTTCCTTCTTCCTTAATCTCAACATCCTGAGAGGACAAGGAATTAAACGATATTTAGGGTTAGGGTTCAGGGTTAGGTTTGGTCGGGAGCGTGGCCCTCAACCCTAAGCAGTTCTCTTAGGGTCAGAGTTCAGGGTTAGGGTTCGGGGTTAGGGTTCGGGGTAACCCTCCACACTGCTACTCAGGAAGATCATGAAACCAGACTCACGGGACACTGATGCAGAGCTTCTCCCTTCAGTTTCCAGTTTCCGTGGACATCCTCTTCTGAAATCTCCGTCTCAAACTTGGCTGTTTCCGTCTCCGTGACCTCAACGCTGTACAACGGACGAATGACCTTGATGTCCCGCTCTGCAGGGGAGGAAGACCAGCAGCAAAGAAACCAGTAAGTGAACTTTAAGATGCTGGTTTTCTGAATGGGGTCTGGACCCATGAATGCATCGTAGCTGCTCCAGCAACACCAGTCATCTGATCTCAAACCGACATTGTCCTGGTGACCTCAGACAGTTCAAACATTTCAACTCTCACGGTGCAAATGTGAAACTCCACCCTTTAAGGCCGATGATGTCACTAAATCAGAAAACGTCACATGACTTTCAATGTCAAGGATCAGGAACTTTTGGCTTCGTTTGATATCTCAAAGTTATTTTGATCGTTGGATTTACAGAGAATGTTTTTTCTTTCAACCGATGCAACGTTGATGAAAAGGGTTCTTTATCGTCCTGAGACCTGGATCCAGACCTCATGGTCCTGAGACCTGGATCCAGACCAAAGGAACCTCCTTTTCAAACAACCTGCTAAAAGCCTGTTCAAGTGCTTCAGTTCAACTCGTTTCTGCCACTATGCCGATGACACTCTGCTTTACACGGCAGATTATCACGTCAATATTTAGACATTTGAGGCTGTAAAGAGCTGAACTCTCAGCTTACCTTCAATGTTGAGGTTGGCTGAGGTTTTATCTGAGCCGCAGTCGCAGCTGTACTCTCCGATGTTGGCCTTCTCCGCCTTCCTGACGGTCAGGATGCGCTTCTTGCCGTCGGTGCTGATGGCGATGGTCTTGGAGGGCGTGATCTCCTTCCCGTCCTTCGACCACTTGACGTCGGCGGTGGATTTGCTCAGTTCACAAACCAGCTTCACCTCGTCCTTCTCCACAGCCGTGTAGTTTTGCAGCTTAGTGGTGAAATACAGATCGCCCTCTGCAGGAAAACACAGCGTTGCATGTGAGGAAACTACCTTGAAATAAAGTGCTTGTATCTGCCATTCTCTTTCCGTTCTGTTCTTAGTCATTTACAATCTTTAGCATCACAAATTAAGTTCAGGTTCCTTCAACAGCAGAAGCTTCTCTGGACTTAAATGAACTTGTGACCTTCAACCTTTTTACTCGCCAAACCGCTTGCATAAAATAAGTGAACATTTTGGTGTTTGTGAGCAACCGGCTGAACGGCTTTGCACTGACCGATCACGGAGAGCATGGCGGTCACGGCCTTGTCCATGGCCTCCACTTTGATCATGGAGGTGTCGTCGATGGTGACCTCCTTGAAGGCCAGCGTGTGCACCTTCCCCAGGTCCGCCATGTGCACCACCTTGCTGGGGTGCAGGCGGACGTCGTTCCGGTACCAGACCACCGGGATCTTGTCGTGAGAGAGCTCCACGCTGAACTCGGCGGTTTCACGCTCCTTCACGGTCACGTCCTTAATGGGCTTAACAAACTCCAGGCGAATACCTGGAATTAAACAGTGTTGTTTTGTTAATAACTATTTTCATAGTTCTGAGTTTTCTGCAGCCCGACGCACAACAGCTTGTTTCTCAGTTGAATGTAAAGTATTGGAGTCCAACATAAACAGTATAAGTAAATAAAAAGACGTGTAAGTGTTGCTTCGGAGCGGCTGAAGGAAGCCGGCGTCACCTTGGATGATGAGCTTGCTCGTCGTCCTCTTGTCCTCAGCCTCAAACATGTACTTAGCCTCGTCGTCGTAGGCGGCCAATCGGATCAACAGAACGTACATGTTCCCTTCCTGGATCATCTCGTACTTGTCGTCGCTCTGCAGCTCCTGAGAACCTTTCAGCCAGCGGAACGTCTTCGGAGTTCTCGACAGCTCCAACTCGAACCTCGCTTCGTCCTTCTCGTACACGTGAACGTCGCTCAGCGCCGTCAGGAAGTTCAGAGGAAGTTCTGAGTGGAGACAGACAGATGCTTTTAAGCAGGTCAAAGCAGCCATAATGTGAAAAAGATGAAAACATCTAAAATAAAGAAAGGACAAAATATCAAGCAGATATTTAAAAAGTCTCCTAATTTTTCAGATTTATACTTCAAACCACATGTTTTATTAAACGTGGTTTGAAGTATAAATCTGAGCTGTTTAGTTGAGGTCCTAAAAAGGTAAAGATGGCCGCTGAGGTTTTCATTTGAGCTGCAAACTGGTTCATTTCATAATGAAAAGGGAAATTTATATATTATATTAATAATAAATAAATAACAAAGAGCTGGTTTGAATCCTTTTGTGTTCCAGGACTGAGACGATGAAGAGTAGGAGGAAGTGACGCTGTTGTTGGATTACCTTTGACCTTCAGGTTAGCGGAACACTTGGCGTTGGCGGCGGCGTATGCCACCTCGCCCGTCATGGAGACTTTACAGTTGTACAGAATCAGCGTGTGTTTGCCGCCCTCCTCGATGATGTCCACGTCAGAAGAAGGACTGAGGACTTCCCCGTTCAGCTTCCACTGGCCGTGGACGTCCTCCTCAGAGATCTCCACCTCGAAGCGAGCCGTCTCCCCGTCAAACAGCTCCACGCCGTAGATCGGCCGAACGACCTTGATGTCACGAGCTGGTGGCGAGAAACACCACGCGATTAAAGAATTGAATCTTTGAATGTGAAGTCGCGTGTGTCGGATTCATCGGGTACCTTCGATGTTGATGTTGGCCGAGGTCTTGTCGGTTCCACAGTCGCACACGTATGTTCCTTTGTCGCTCTGCTCCACTCTCGTCAGGACAAGAGACCTGCGAGTTCCCTCCGACTTCATGACCACCAGCTTGGAGGCGATGATCTCCTTCTCGCTGCGGTACCAGACCACGGGGACGTCTTTGCTCAGTTCACAGTCCAGAGTCACCTGGTCCTTCTCCGTGGCCGTGTAGTCCTGCAGCTTCACCACGAAGACGGCGTCGCCCTCTAGAACAGAACCGGGACCACGAGTCAGTTGATGAGGACATTAATACCTGGCTATATTCTATTGTCAATCTACAGTACTGATCTTGTGTTTAAAGCCAAGTTCATTCCCTCCAGATATCAACTGGATCGTTCTAAAAGCTGGAAAAGGAATCAATACAACATGTGTGAAGATGAGGAGGAGGAAGAGTTACCTATGACAGTCAGCTTTGCCATGGAGTAAATCCCTTTGGCTTCTGCCTTTACCTGGCAGGTATCGTCTAGAGTCAACATCCTCATTTCTAGAGTGTGCTTCTTCCCCTCCACGTGCGTGAGCACCGTGCGGCTCACGTGGAGCTTCACCTCGTTTCGGTACCAAACCACCGGCACGTTGTCGTGCGTCAGCTCCAGTTCAAACCGAGCCGTTTTACCTTCCTTCGCCGTTTGGTCCTGAAGCGGCTGCACAAATTTGAGCCTCATGCCTGCAATGACGAGGTCGGTGCACACAAACGGGGTCGATGCCGTCAGACACTTTACAGCACAAACATCAAAAGACAGCGAACGTGAAGCGTCGGGTCGACCGCTTACCTTCCACCGCCAGCTGGGCGGACGACTTGTGGCCCAACACTTCGATCGTGTACTGAGCCTCGTCGTCAAACTCACAGCTGTTTACGATCAGCATGTGTTTCATTCCGTCATCGATTATTTCATACTTAGGGCTCGGGGTGACGATCTCCGCCCCCCTGAACCACATGACCTTTGACACCTCCTTGGTGACCGTGCATTCAAACTTGGCCTGTTTCTTTTCAGGCACAGAAACGTCCTTCAGCGGGTCAACAAAGCCCATTTCGATCTCTGGGAGGTGCGAATAATGCGGCAGTTATTCACAAAAGCAGAAACACAGCCGTCCCTGTTCTTACCTTCCGCTCCTAACGGCCTTCGTGTTGACAGACCGACAGACGAGGCAGACAAACACAGTGTGAGGGGTTCGTACCTTTGACGGTGAGCATGGCGCTGGTGACGGCGTTCAGGGCCTGGTAGGACACCTCCCCGGCCTGATCCAGCTGCACGTGCTTCAGCGTCAGGAAGCGTTTCCGGCCTTCAACTTTAATGTCGCAGCTCTGAGGAACAACACACATTCTGGAGTTTTAGGACAAAAAAAGGATTTTCTTTGAGGTAAGTGAACTTAGCTGCTGTCGGACCCTCTGAGATCTTACCGGAGACCTCATCAACACCTGTCCCCTCAGCTTCCATTCGCCAACCACATCGTCTTCACTTATTTCAGTGTCAAAGTTGGCTTCCTCCTTCTCGACCACCTCCACGCTGGAGAGTGGCTTCAGCACCTCAGCTTCCCGCTCTGAGACACCACAAAGAGGCCGTTAACAGAAACACTGGATGGGGAAGAGACCTTTGTGGGCCACATGGGTTTCTAACGAGGGTCTGTGAATGTTACACCAACCTCCAAGAGTGAGCTTGGCTGTGTATCTGCGGTCCTCCACCTCGAAGGTGTAGTCCGACACATCGTCGGGCTGGCAGTTGTTGATGGTGAGCGTCATGTCCTGTCCGTCCTTCTTCATCTCCACCTTGTCAGAAGGAGTGAGCTCGGTCTCTCCTTTCAGCCACTTCCAGTTGGGAGTGTCCTTGAACAGCTCACATTTAAACGTGGCCTTGGCCTTCGGCTTCACATGCTGGTCCCTCAGGGGCTTCACGATCCAGTCTTTGATGATTTCTGAGGAGCAGAGTTCAGATGATTTGAATATGAAGGAGATAAACAAACATATGTGGTCAACAGTTCAATCAACTCTGCAACTGTTGGCTTCTCTCAAATCTTTTACTTCATCGAGTGCCACCGATACAAAAATGGCTTCCAGCTTTATCTAGTTCAGTGAACTAAACGTTTTATCTAACTGCAGGGAGACTGGCGATAACACCAATGAGTTCAGGTCCAGACAGATAATTCTGTCTTCTAGTTTGTGATTTATAACATATTTTCTACAGGGTTCAGGACATCCACCAGGTCTTTCAGTGATGGCGCTAGCTCATCACCGCTACCTCCTGCGGGCTCTTACCAATCACTTTGATGTTGGTTGCGGTCTTGACGTCTTCCTGTCCGTCCACCTCACATGTGTAGGTGCCGGCGTCTTCCTCAGTGGCGTTCTGGATGGTCACGGCGTGCTGCATACCAATAATGTTAATGGCTATTTTTCCGGCCTTATTCTTCAGGAGGACGCCGTTACGCTTCCAGGTCACATCTCTCTCTTTGTTCAGCTCACAGGTCATGTACGTGGGCTGACCCTTCATACAGGAAGTCTCTGGTTCCAGCTCTTTCAGCCATTTCACAGGCAGCTCTGCACAAAGATGAGAGTCATTTAAAGAACAGTATTCTCTGGGTATCATTCCGTTTCTTCCATCCTGCTGCCAGTACCGTACCTGACTTTGAGACCTTTTTGATGTCAACAAAAAAATAGATCAAACATCAAATATATGTATTTCTTAATATTGTGACAGTGTTTGTGTTGCAAAGTTTACCTTCCACGATGAGCTTGGCTGTGCATGATATCTCCTTCCCGGCGTTCTTGCCCACACATGTGTATTCCCCGGTGTCGGACAGCTGCACGTCAATAATGTGCAGCTTGCGATCTTTGCCGTCAGCCATGAACTTGTGTTTGGGGTCCTCGCGCAGGTTGCTGCCATCTTTCATCCATGAAGCGATGGCCGTGGAGGGAGAGATCTCACACTCGAACACAGCGGACGAGCCGATGGACTCGGCCTCCTGCAGCACGATGTCCTGGATCTTCTTGATGAACTTCAGGGGGACGGCTTTGAGTTTGAATCCTCCGAAGGGGTCCTCTGGTGGCGACGGGCCTTTTCCACCGGGCCTCAGGCCGCGGCCCCGGCCTCCATCACCAGGAGACGGGGTCTGTCTCGCTGCAACGCCACATAGACAAACTCATCAAGTTAGTTTCCGTTACGATGGAGAGCGAAGAATAATCTGACATTCAGCAATGAGATGTCTTTAAGACCTTGTGCCTACCGTGAATTCAGTCATTCAGTCGAAGTAATGACACATTAAAGAAATATCAGGTTTAAGCCAACACTGTTAGAATATAAGATTATTTATGAGCTACAGAAGAAAAGAATGGCATAGACAACAAAGCACATATACAACACAACAGAGGGGATGATGTTGTACATCGATCAATTGTGAAGCCGAACAGTAAAAGAGCTTAGATAGACTTCCTCCGGTGTTTTTACACTTTAACTATGTGACTAAAGAAGAACTGTAACACTGAAGATCTGCTTCCTATGAGCCACTGTTGTGTCCGTATCAACGCGTATCAAAAGGTCCTAGAATACCTGTGCTGATGTCAGACAAAAGCAGTGCTCCTATTGGCTGGTATCGGCGTAGGAATGTAAAACTCCCTGTTGAACAGATCTGGGTATCAACATTTTGCAATAATAAGGGATTTTGGTATCGACAAACATACAATATGTATGTTTGTCGATACGTTACAAGAACTTTGCCTGAATGGCAACGAGGTCACAAGTCTTTCTGAGAGATTTGACAGATTTGGTTTCGATACCCAGTCCCCTTTGTTTCTTCTAAACCTTCGGGCCAAGATTAAAAGCTTAACACAAACATCTGGTTATGTAGAAAAGGACAAGACAACAGCTCCAGACATTACGAAGCACAAACCATTAGTACACATGAGCTCTAATGGGATTCATACCCCCAAGTCCTCGGCCTCGGCCTTGGCCTTTCGGTGGCTCCTCGGTGGGTTTTCCATCTGTATAAGAAACAATAAGATGAGTTTTAAGAATGAGGTTGATATTGACTTGAATAATCCAGCAGAAACCAAGATGAAGATTTGAGCAATGCTGACATAAATAAATCAGACACATCACACAAATGAAGAGAATAAAGATGGAGATAATCTCTGATGAACCAATGAGTTATGAGACAAAGAGACAAACGGATGGAAGACAAAGCAGATAACTGAAAGTTGTAGTGAATGACACGAACACAGGTGAAGACAAACACTTCATGGTTGATGTGGATGAGACATTGGAGGACAGATACATGAGGTCATGACAGTGGACTGATGAAGGAGCTCCAGATGAACAAATGATCAGGCGATTGAAAGAAGATGTGATGAAGATGAGATGAGTCATTTGAGATGGATGAGGAGGCTCCAGAGGCATCAGATGAGGAGTTTGCCGGCCAGCCTTCGTCTCACCTCGTTTGCTGTCTGGCATTCCTGGAGTCTCCCACGCCCCATCGACCCCTTCACCTTCCCAGTCATCGGTGGGGACCAGCTCCCAGCCCCAGGCCTCCTCTTCCTCCTCGCCTTCCCTTTCTTCAACCTTCTCTTCGAACACCTCCTCCTCCGGCTGGGTGGGCACCTTCTTCATCTGCACGGCTCCAGGAGAGACCTCCTTCACCAGAGGGATCCTTCTTGCATCAGGCTGTTCTTGCTGTGCAGCCTCCTCCGGTGACGGCCTCTTTGGGACCTTTTTGAGCATCACAGCTTCCACCGAGTCTTTTGGTGAAACCGTTTTGGGAATCCGTTTGACTTTTTCAGCACTTGGCTTCTTCTCAATGGGGACGTGCTCAAGTTCTTTCAGTTTCTGGACTTTTGGTGACAGAGTCTTTTTCAGCTCAACCTTCTTCAGCTGCTCGATAGGTTTGAAGGGCTTTTCTTCTTCTACCTTGTCTTTCGGCACTCGAGGCGAAGGAGTCTTTTTGAGTTGGACACCTTTCTTCAGGATATCGGTTTGTTTTGGTGGGATCTCTTTCTCTGTTGGTTTCTTTCCTGGTGGACTGGGCTTCTTGGGTGGAACAGCTGGCTTGTCTTTCTCCTGAGGTTTCTCATCTTCTTTTTTAGGTGTTTCAGTCTTTTCAACTTCCGGAAAATGCTGCTCCTTCAGTTCTTTAGGACTTTCATCTCTTGGTACCTTTGATTTCTTTTCCTCAGCTACTTTATCTGGCTTCTCTTCAGGCTTGGTGACTTTGGTGAAAGGCTTTAACATGATCTGCTCTTTCTCTGGTGTGGAAATAACTTTAGGTTTTCTGCAAAGCTTGCCAAGAGCTGTCGGTTCCTCCTCTTTGGGTGCCTGATCAGGCTTTTCCTTCTGTTGGACGTCCTTCTGGTCTTTGCTGGCGTCAGGAGTTACCTCTGGACTCAACGGAGCGTCTTCATCTTTTTTGGGTTTTATAGCAGAGGTTGGTTGGTCTCTCTGTGGCGTCTCAACTCTCTGGAATGAAGTGCGTTCAGTATCCGCCGTCGCCTCACCTTCTTTCTGAGCTTTTGCAGATTCAACTCTTTCAGCTTTCTCAGGTTTTGCAAATGGTTTCAGTGTCACAACTTCTTGCTCCTCCTCTTTCTTTGGCAGCATCTTTATTTTCTTTTTTGTTAAATCTGGCTCAGGTTCTTCACCTGATGTTGTTTTCGGGGTTCTTATCCATCTTGATTTCTCATCTTCTGCCTCCAGCTCATCCGGTTCCTCCATGTGAGCCAGTTCAGATGCTTCTTCAGCTGCAGTGAAGACTCGTTCAGTTCTTCCAAGTGTCAGAACCTCTCGATCCTCTCTATCGCGGAGCTTCTGAACTGTCACTTCTGTATCGTAATGCCTCGTCACTTCAACTCTATGAGTTATGACTTCCTTCTCCGGCTCTTTGGGCTTTGTTGGCACCTTTTTTAGTTTGATCTTTTGCGTTTCTTCTTCTGGTTTCCCAGATTTTTCAAATGGTTTTAGTTTGGTTGAATCTTTCTGCTCATCTGCCTTTGGCAGTTTTGTTATTTTCTTCTTTTCCAACTTTGGAACCTCAGGTTCTTCCTCTTTCTGTGGTTTTGGGGTTCTTGTCCATCCTTTTTTCTCTGTTTTCTGTACAACTGCAACCTTTTGAGCTTCCTCACAAAAGCCTAACTGAGCCGTCTCCTCCTCTGCAGTGAAGACTCGCTCGGTTCTACCGAGAGTTATTATCTCTCGATCTTCTCTGTCATGAAGTACATGAACCGTTAGTTCTTCATCTTGATGCCTCGTCACTTCTGCCTTCAGAGTTACGACTTGTTTCTCAGGCTCTGGAGCTTTCACTGGAACCTTCTTCAGCTTAATCACCTCTGGTTCTGGTTCTGGTTCCTTCCCTTTGGGTGCTCTGGTGAACTTGCTCTTCTTCTGAGGCGATTCTGGGGTTTTTGCCCCCTGAACTGGGATCTTCCCCATTTGCGTAAGAGGTGGTGCTGTGTTTGAGGCAGTAGATACACTTTCATGACAATCACATAGAGATATACACCATTTCTCCTGACATGTTTACAACACAGGACTCACACCACAAAACAAGAGATGTCTTTGCTGGTTATGAAAGACAATCTAACGTAGCAATATGTATTAATTGCTGCCCTTTTAAAATAAATAAGCTACTATTTGTATACCTTTAGTTGGTCCAGGTGCGGAAACTGGTCCCTTGTCTGCAAGAATTTAAATAAGATCAATATAAGTTTACACAATGCAAACGAAATAAGAGGTTATTGTATTTTTGACACAAGCAGTTAAGAAAGTTTGTCATGCGTTGGTTTCTTGTTTCCAGAATTATTTCCACTTAAAGAGGGCTATGAATGCAATGACGTCATCCGGTGTTCAACAGGGTGTTACGTCATAGCATGAAAGTAACTCCAGAGGCACCAAGAGATGGTTATGAAAAAGCCTTTTTATGGTTATTTAGCTTCATTCAACAGATACTGGTATGGAATACTTGGATTGGGTTAGAGAACATAAAACAGACTTCAGTACAAACGTCACACAACAGATTCAGACATAAGTCGACATCTCTTAGATCAAAACTGAGATTGCTTTGTATGAAGACTAAACGATTGTAAGAAATCCTTTAAAGCGGGAAACAAACAGAAGAGAGCAACATTAAAAAAAAGCATGTTACCTTCAGGCGGAGACATTTTCTCTGACACAGGAGACACCGGTGGAGACAGTTTCTTTGCCACGGGAGAAACTTGAGCTACAAGAACGCCAACTTGATTAGATGACTGGCAAAGATCTGATGGACAAGCAACTGACAGATACTCAAAGAAAACAGACAATTTCAAGAGTTCAAACCAACAGATTTCTTGGAGACATGACAAACAGAAAGTTAAACAACAGATAAGACAAACAGAAGAAACTACCTGCAGGAGGCACAGCCTTTTCTGCTGGAGGTTTTGGTGTTAGTGGAGACGGTTTCTTTTCTTCTGGAGGAGACACTTAGGATTACAAGATACCAAAAGTCACGACCGAGAGAAGGCATGAAAATAGATTAAAGATGTTAAAGAGGGAGTACAAGAACAGACAGAAAGTAATCTGTAAGGAGAACAGAACCAGACAACATGGAGGGTGAAAGAAGTACCTGCAGGAGCAGCAGGAGCTGAAGGCTTTGGTGCAGATGGCTTCTTCTCCTCAGGGCGAGACACTTTAAAATACAAGATGCCAAGATCACGACCAAGACAACAACACGGTCAATGAAGAGAGACAGCAGACAGCAAACTGACAACAGAGAAACTCATCAGGCTTCTTTGTGACGAGCCAGCAAAGAAAACAAACACACACAACAACATAGAAACCAAGTGAAGTGACTACCTGCAGGAGGAGCGACTTTCTCTGCAGGAGCAGCAGGAGGAGGTGAAAGCTTTGGTTTTGGTGAAGATGGTTTCTTCTCCTCAGGGCGAGAAACTTTGGGAATACAAGATGCCAAAGTCACGACCAAGAAAACGAGATGTGTGACACGGAAAGTTACAAACGTGGCAACCTGAAGACCAGATAAGAACACAAACAAACAACGGACAAAGAGAAAAACAACATGGCCGACTCTTGATGAGCCAATGAAAAGGACAAACTGAGCCGACTACCTGCAGAAGGAGCTACTCTGGCTGCAGCAGCAGGAGCGGAAGACGTTGGTGCTGATGGCTTCTTCTCCTCTGGAGGAGACACTTTAAAATACAAGACGCAAGATCACGACCAAGACAACCACACGGTCAACCAAGACTGAAGACTAAAGATGATTTAGACATGAATTAACAGCACAAACAAGAAGAAGAAGAAGAAGAAAATGTGAAAGACCTTCAGCTGATGAAGGAAAACAACAACTCAAGAATGAAAGATGTTAATAGACCAAGAAAGGGTATTGACATAAAAAACATGTTTCAAAGACGATGGACGAAGACGGCTTACTGTGGTGATTAGTATAAGATGTTTCTTTGTTATTCAAGATGGAAGATGTGTGAGTCCATTAAGGTCTTTTAAAGAGGGCTTGATCTTAAGACGATCAGGAGCCTATGCGGCCCAATTAAGAAAGAATACCTTTCTGAAGAGGTTGTTGTTGACTCTCCTGTGTTCCCTTATTGGCTTTCTTGCCATCGTCTCTTGTTGGTGGAGGTGTATTTGCAGAGGTTCTTCCTTCTTCAGGTGAATCTACCTCTAGGGTGATGACCTTTTGTGGCAGAGAAACCGTCTTCTTGGAAGGAAGAGCTTCTTCAGGTGTTGGAGCTTTCTTCTCTGATGGAACTTGAGAGATTTTAGTTGGAACAAACTTGGCTTTAGCAACGGGTTTCTTGGGTGGAGTGACTTCTTTAGGGAGGATGTCTTCTGGAGCAACAGCAGCTTTGTGAAGGGCAGGAACGGCTTTCTTTGGAGGCAGAACAGGTTCTTTTGGTGGTAAAATGTCTTCCTCAGAACAGACTTTTTCATCCGGTGAAGCAATTTGTGCTGGAACTGGAGGTGATACTTCTCTACGGGCCAGTATGGATCTTATTACTGGGGCAAGTTTTTCTTCGGAGGACACTTCTTCCAACACAGGAGTAGATTTCTCCAGAGGTACTATGTCTTCAACATACATTTCTACATCATCTTCGGGAAATTTCATGATTGTAGACTCCATCTTTTTAGGGATCATTCTTTCATTTTTGGGAAGAACTTCTGTCAGAGGAGGAGAACGAGTGGTTTGGGGAGGAATTTGTGGTAAGTCTTGTTCAGGTTTACGAGGTATGGATCTTACAGATCGGACTTCTTCTTCAACAGAGTCAGCTTGCTTGAAAATAGTGACTTTTTGAAGCACGCTAGTGATTTCTTTAGATGTAAAAAAGATTTGATCTTTAACAAGATCCTCTATTAGAGACACGGTTTCTTCTTCATCATAAAGTACCGAAACAAATGATTCAGTAACGTCTCTCTGCTCGGCATAAGTTGAAGGAATGTCCGCATCCACACGTTTCTTCTCTTGAGAAGTTTTCTTGATGGCCAGTAACTTTTTCTGTGTTGTGAACCCAGTGTCAGGAGGAGGAACTTCTTTGTTCGTGGAACAAGTCCTTTCCGTTGGAGGTGTGAAATCTCTGTTTAATGGAAGGTCAGCTTCCTTCAGATGTGGAGAGACAGAACTCAAAGACAATCCTTCTCTCCGGTTCACTGCTCCGTCTTCTGGAAAGTCTTCTTCTTCATCATCAGGTTGAGCTTCCTCATGTTCAGCCTCATGTTCAGTGTCTGCTGGTTCAATGTCCTCTAGTGGCTCGGTGTCGTCAACCTGCTGACCTCGACGGTACGGTGTGGAAACCTGCTCCTCAGCCTTAGCAGGAACCCACTGTTGTCTTATCTCCCTTTTCAAAGTGATTTCTTCTTTCACAGTTGACTCCCTGACCTCTATTTCCCTTTCATATGTCTTGACTTCCTGTTGCTTGCGTCCAACTTCTTCTGTCTGAGGAATCCTCTCTCCACCACCCGTCTTCAGAGTCGACTGCCTGCTGTCTTCAAACACGACTGTTGTTTGCTTAAGATCAGTCTTCGTGGGAACTGGAGTTACTTTAAGAAGATTGAAGATTTGCACCATGGAGCGGTGGCCAAGAGAGAACACAAGACAAAAACCATCAAGACATGAAAACAGAGATTTCAGTGTGACCCTCATTTTACTAAACTAAACTATAGGTATTATGAATCACTACCTCTCCACTGTGGAGCTTCTTCAGACTGGACTAATACGTTTATTAATGGTTTCAGAAACAAATAAATTAAGTCAGTTAGTCAAAGACGTGTTTTCTAAAAGGAAGATGAAGCATACTACTGATGGGTGTTTCCACCTGCAGCTTTGTTTTAGCTCGTGCTGTGGTTTCCTGAGATATCTCCCTCTGTTCTACTGTTTGATCATTGTGATGATGTAGTAAACAGACAACACACACAAAAACACAGACATAAGGACAAAACCTCTGAGGATAACTCATAACTCAGAATGAAATATTCAAATTGTAAGTTAAAAGATCAAGAGGAGGAAGGATTAGTTAAAAAAGATGTTCAGATGTATCTACCTTGTTGTGGAGGCTTTTCAGCCTGGAGAATTTGCTCTGGTGTTTCCAAATCTTTTGGTGGTGTTGCTGCTTGGTGGCTCAGCACTGGTTCGTCTGTTCGTACTTTTTGAGTTTTCTTTGTTTCAGGTAGTTTGTGTGGCTTCTTTGGCTCTTCTGGTACCTTCTTTTGGGTTTCTGAAACATTCTTTGTTGTTTCTAAAACCTGCTTTGGCTCTTCAAGAACCTTCTTTGGGATTTTTGAAATCTTCTTTGGCTCTTCTGAAACATTCTTTGAGGTTTCTGAAACCTTCTTGGGCTCTTTAAGAACCTTCTTTGGGGTTTCTAAAACCTTTGACTCTTCTGAAATCTTCTTTGGCTCTTCTGAAACCTTCTTTGGGGTTTCTGAAACCTTCTTTGGGGTTTCTAAAACCTTTGGCTCGTCTGAAACCTTCTTTGGGGTTTCTATAACCTTCTTTGGGGTTTCTAAAACCTTTGGCTCGTCTGAAACCTTCTTTGGGGTTTCTATAACCTTCTTTGGGGTTTCTAAAACCTTTGGCTCGTTTGAAACCTTCTTTGGGGTTTCTAAAACCTTTGGCTCTTCTGAAACCTTCTTTGGGGTTTCTGAAACCTTTGGCTCGTCTGAAACCTTCTTTGGGGTTTCTATAACCTTCTTTGGGGTTTCTAAAACCTTTGGCTCGTCTGAAACCTTCTTTAGGGTTTCTATAACCTTCTTTGGGGTTTCTAAAACCTTTGGCTCGTCTGAAACCTTCTTTGGGGTTTCTATAACCTTCTTTGGGGTTTCTAAAACCTTCTTTGGGGTTTCTAAAACCATTGGCTCGTTTGAAACCTTCTTTGGGGTTTCGAAAACCTTTGGCTCATCTAAAACCTTCTTTGGGGTTTCGAAAACCATTGGCTCGTCTGAAACCTTCTTTGGGGTTTCTAGAACCTTCTTTGGGGTTTCTGAAACCTTCTTTGGCTCTTCTGAAATTTTCTTTGGGATTTCAGAAACTTTCTTTGGCTCTTCTGAAACCTTCTTTTGGGTTTCTAAAACCTTCTTTGGCACCTCAGCGACCCTCTTTGTTTCTTCCAGAACCTTCTTGGGTTCTTCTCGTCTGGTTTCAGATTTCAGTGCTTCTGGCTCAGGTTTACCAGCCAGCAGATGTGGTTTTCTTGCAGGTTCAGATGTCTTTGGTTCTGAGACAACTTTGAAGAACATTTATGTTTTACATGATTATCTTGTTCAACATATTTTGAAGAAAATCAAACCCAAAGGTGCAAGTCACACTCTAGCGAGTGCTTAGCATGCTTAAAGATATTCCTAGAAAGTATTTTTTCAAAGATTACTTTCCATGTGATAAAACTTAACACAGACAGACAACAGAAGAACAAAGAAACCTGATGAGAGCATCGTTGCTGTACCTTTAGTTGGAACAGCTTCAGACTTGGGTGGAGTAACCTGTGGTGCTGATGGATGAACATCAGGCTCCTCTGGTTTGGTTTCATCTTGCACTTAAGAGCACATTATGTGTTATTTAACCTCCAGCTGATGACCAAGGCGAACGTGGAATCAAAGATCACGCTCTCAACCAGTGAATTCAAAGACATGAAGACATGAACTGAAGACCTGAAGTCACGATCAATACCTTTAGTTGGAGGACGCTCTGGTGTGGAAGGAGTAACCGTGGCTGCTGTTGGCTGAACTACAGGTTCTTCTGGTTTTGGTCGTTCTGGTGCTTTAAAGGACATTGCACATGTTCAGTACCCAGCTGGTAACCACTAAGGCTTTAACATTACAGACCACTCAAACCAGACTGTTTTGCATTACATGACAACACAAATCAAAGAGTTCAAAGATGAGACATTTCTGTGTAACTGTCTTAAGTCTTTAGTGGTTTGACTCGAGCTGGCAACATGAAGACGTTTCCCATTGACATGTATTTTACCATTATTGTAGGAACAGAGTGAGGGCATTATTATTTATACACAACAGCGACGGCATTCATTCATCAGTTAGTTTGTTGAGGGACTATTTTGAAAAGACAATGTGTAAAGAGGTGAGTAGAGAAGAACATTAAAAACAATCAAGATGTAGACAAACGTGTTAGCGACCACAGCAAGACAAAGAAAACCTCAAAGTCTTCCATCTGGACTACGTTACCTGTCTCTTTCGGGGCCGCTGGCCTCCTCTTTGCAGCTTCAGGCTTCACTTCAGACTCTTTCAGCTCAGGAGCCTTCTGTGTCCGAGGAGCCACTTCAGGCTCAGAGGGAACCGCTTTAGTCTTCCACAGACCAGGTTCAGGTGTGACCTTCCTGGGAACCGTTACTTTCTCTTGTTCAGGCTCTGGTTCCACGTGAACTGAAGGTTCTTCAAGGTTAACAGAGAAATATTACTGTGAGTCAACAAGAGCACAGCTTCAAGAGTCAAAGAGGTGAAAAGATGGAAAGATGACGCAAACAGAACCAGGCAGACAGAAAGAATACAATGCTGTGAACGCACTGAGTTCGGCTGAGATGACAGGACAACAGGAAGTGAAACAGACAGGAAGAGAAACAGACAGGAAGTGAAACAGACAGGAAGATAAACAGACAGGAAATTAAACAGACAGGAAGTGAAACAAACAGGAAGTGAAACATGAATCTAAAGTTCAAGTTTTATTTAATGAAGATATCAAAGAAAAATGATTTTAAGATCACCCAAAGAGTAAAATGTTCAAATGTCTCTCTCTATATGAAGTATGAATAAATAGATTTGATCATCAGATCTTGAAAATTCAGAAAATTTCGTATAAAAGAATATATGAAAACTGCTGAATTTGCTTGATGAAGAGTGAAGGAAGTCGGTTGACCAAGAGCAATACTTTGATGTGAGTGTTACCTTGTGGAGCGTCTCCTCTCCCAGCCGGAGCGCTGATGGTCTCCTCGCCATGCGGCTTCTTCACTTCAGCTTCTTTAAAATATTATCACCGGTCAGTTCATGACCACAAATAATCTGTCATCATTTAGGTCTTTAAGATGAATACGTGAAGAAAAGAACAAAACAGGAAGTACATAAAGGACAGGAAGTGGTGAGAGGAAGAAGAGGTGAGCAGATACCTGTGACTGGAGGCGGAGCTACAGGTTCCTCTAGTCTCACGTAAACCTCAGGAACTTGAAAGATGAAGAAGGTTCACATTAAAACTCTACTTTACACTTTATACTGAACACACAGCTCTGCTGAGGGTTAGTATGAGCGCAAGAGGAAGAGGAAGAGGAACACCAACATGAGGAGACAGCGAGACTAAAAGAAGATCTACGGCGAAGCAGGAAGAAAGCCTCTAGAAGCGGTTTAGTTGGAAACCAACAGATCTGAGATCAGCGGCTCGGCTGCGTTGCGGCTGCAAGCGTCCGTACCTGCGGGGGCGGCTGCTCTCATCTGCGTCGTCTCCGTTGTCTCCGTCGTCTCCGCTGCAGGACCGCGCTCTGCTGCTGAGGACAGAAAGACACTTAGACACCAGAAGACGGCTCGCGGGGACGAGGTTCAGAGCCAACGAGCAACAGGAAGAAGACACAGCGACGAGGACGAGACAGACAAGGACGAGGACGAGGCAGATGAAGACGAGGACGAGATGAGGACGAGGCAAATGAAGACGAGACAGACGAGGACGAGGACGAGACGAGAACGAGACAAGGAAGACAGACTAGGACAAACAGACTAGGACAAACAGACTAGGACAAACAGACTAGGACAAACAGACTAGGACAAACAGAAGAGGACAAACAGACTAGGACAAACAGAAGAGGACAAACAGACTAGGACAAACAGAAGAGGACAAACAGACTAGGACAAACAGAAGAGGACAAACAGAAGAGGACAAACAGACTAGGACAAACAGACTAGGACAAACAGACTAGGACAAACAGAAGAGGACAAACAGACTAGGACAAACAGAAGAGGACAAACAGACTAGGACAAACAGAAGAGGACAAACAGACTAGGACAAACAGAAGAGGACAAACAGACTAGGACAAACAGAAGAGGACAAACAGAAGAGGACAAACAGACTAGGACAAACAGAAGAGGACAAACAGACTAGGACACACTGAAGAGGACAAACAGACTAGGACAAACAGAAGAGGACAAACAGACTAGGACAAACAGAAGAGGACAAACAGACTAGGACAAACAGACTAGGACACACTGAAGAGGACAAACAGACTAGGACACACTGAAGAGGACAAACAGACTAGGACAAACAGAAGAGGACAAACAGACTAGGACACACTGAAGAGGACAAACAGACTAGGACACACTGAAGAGGACAAACAGACTAGGACAAACAGAAGAGGACAAACAGAAGAGGACAAACAGAAGAGGACAAACAGACTAGGACAAACAGAAGAGGACAAACAGACTAGGACACACTGAAGAGGACAAACAGAAGAGGACAAACAGAAGAGGACAAACAGACTAGGACAAACAGAAGAGGACAAACAGAAGAGGACAAACAGAAGAGGACAAACAGACTAGGACAAACAGAAGAGGACAAACAGAAGAGGACAAACAGACTAGGACAAACAGAAGAGGACAAACAGAAGAGGACAAACAGACTAGGACACACTGAAGAGGACAAACAGAAGAGGACAAACAGAAGAGGACAAACAGACTAGGACAAACAGAAGAGGACAAACAGAAGAGGACAAACAGACTAGGACAAACAGAAGAGGACAAACAGAAGAGGACAAACAGACTAGGACACACTGAAGAGGACAAACGGAGGACGGTCTCAGGAGATGAACCAGAAGAGGGTTGACACCTGAGACCAGCGTCATGAAAGATCTCCGTCAGACTTCACTTTGCTCAGAAGAAGAAGATCTGAGATCAAACTCACCTCGATGACTCGTCTTAAACTAGTAATTCAGACTTTTTGATTTAAGCTCTAAAACCTGAACAATGAATTTCTTTCATCTTTAAATGTTACATTCAGACTTGAATTTTGATTATTAAATGTATTATTATGTTATTAAATCTCTGTGAAACATGTGCTTTATTTACCTTTGACATTAAAATCAGCATTCAGACTAAATCTCAGTGTTTGGTCTCATGAATTTAACCTGATGATTTTAGTTCTGAAGTTAATCTTAAAACGATGGCTGAATTAATATGAAACGAGGTCACACTGATCACACGGTTATTGGGATGAGAGTTACAGGAGGATGAGGAGGATGAAGGGTTTAGGGCGAAGACTCTTCACTCAAATCAAAAGTTAATAAAGATGTGATGAGTTAGTCTGAAAGTACCTTTCACTTGTGTGCGTTCTTCATAGAGATAAAACTCGGAGGACTCTTTAGGCAGAAAGAAGACGAATGAATGAAACAATCTGAGAGTCAAAGAGTCAAAGAGTCAAAGCATGGGAGGAAGCCTCACCTCCAACGAACAGAGCAGCTGCTTCTGGAACGTGGAGCGACGAGTCAGTGACGTCTGAAGTTTGAAAACAGCTTCAGTCAGCTCATAGAGTCCTGCATGTAATCTGAGCTAACGCCTTTAGTGTCTGAAGGTACTCACCCTGAGGAGCGCTGCCTAGCTCTACCTCTGTGAAAGGACAAGTGGACAAGTGGACAAGTGGACACGGGTTAGCTGAGGACCCAAGAGGAGCTCTACAAACGTAAAGAAAGATTGAACTACCGACCTCGGTCTGACTGGTGGAGCTCAGCGGAGCGCCGAGCGTCTTCCATCGGCTCCAGACGGGCGGCCGCCGAGGACACGCCTGGCGGAGACATTCATAATGTATATACACATATATGTGTATATATATACACATATATGTTCACACTATCGTCTGACAGAGTGTCATATCAGCCAATTATGAGAACAGCTACAAGTGAACCATGTCTGAGAAATACGTGAAAGAAATATGAGAAAAATATAAGAAAAAAAAGAAGTTTTTTTTAATAATTAGTAGAAATTGTGAAAATGTTGTCTATAAATAATTCTATAATTAATCATAAAACGTATTTAAAACTGTGAATTGCTTGGTCAGTATTGTGAAACTCTTCTCTTTTTAAATATTCCGCAGATGAACATAACGAACCTTCGTCCTCGGTGGATGGTCATAAAGTGACATCGGCCGTCGGTCCACTCGAGGCTCTCTCTGAGCTCCCATGAGCCTTTGCACCACGTGACAGCGGCGCAGTGGCGTTCACTGACCTCGGTGCTTCTGACGCGTTTAGTGAACTGAATTTGCTTCCGCCTGACTTTAACAACATGAGCTTCATGATTCATCGATTGGACGTTATTTATTCAAAGTATTAATATTAATACTGTATACAAGTATAGCGAGGCCTGGTGTCTTTGCAGGAGAATATAAAAGAAACACAGAACACAACACGAACAGAACCAGCAGCCGGTTCTAAGAGGTCAGTGGTTGGTGTTAGTCTGCAGGACTCCAGCAGGGGGCGCTCACACTGACCTGTGACGGTGAGCTTGGCGTTGGAGATGTGCGGCCCACACACCACGCGGTAGCTGCCCTGGTCTTTGGGCTGGCAGCTCTTGATGCGCAGAGCGTGGAGGTCTCCCTCGCTGCTGATGTTGTACTTGTCTCCGGCGTCCAGCTTCTGGGTGCCTTTGTACCAGGTGAGGCTGATCTCCGGGTAGTTGATCCGGATCCGGCACTCGAAGGAGGCGCTCTGGTTCTCAGCCGTCGTCTGGTCGCTGATGTCCTCCATCACGGAGACGGGCTGAGGATTCAAAACCGGGTTTAAACCTTTAAACTCGCCGACGGGTCCGTCTGTACGGCAGAAAGACTTCTAACGACAGAACACGAGAATACATGAACCATAATATTCAGTCATTTAACCTCATCAACCCTAAAACAGTTCACACTCTACGAGGGGTTCGTTAAAGTACAGCGCCTAGATTTTCACACAAAATGCAACATTTGCCGACTTCCTGCTGTGTTTCAAGCTGACACGCGGGGAGGAGCTTTCTTTAGCTCTCACTTTTGTCTTCAGGTCTTTGTCTCAAACTGCATAAAACACATCAAATGTGAAGTCAAGGACACGCCACCTGGTGGCCAAACTGATGAATGCAGCTTCAAACGTCTGCTCTGTGCTTCATGTTGTGTTTCACTACAGAGAGACCGTCTCAGAAGGTTAGCTCATGGTTTAGTGTGGACTGGTTTCAGACCTCTGTGCCAACGCGTCCCTCCAGCTGCTGGATGAGTCGGGCCATGTCCTCCTCTTCAACGAGGCCGCCGTGCTCCACCTCCTGCAGCGGGAAAAACTATGTTAGAAACGTTAGCTTACAACGTTAGCCCCAGTCAGTGAGGACATGGTGGGAACAGTGAACTCAGTTCTCTTTGACTCATGTTCAGACACTAATGAACCTGCTAGAGGTGGTCAATACCGTCTGATCACAGCTTATTATTATTATGATAATAATGAATATTGATTCTGATCGTCGGCATCAGTCAAACCTCCGGTGTTTTCTCTCTCTCACCACTTTTCCGGACTTCATCTCCTTCTCCCTCTTGAGGAACTCGACAGCCTGCAGGATGAGGCGGAAGTCGTGGATGCCGTGCTCCTGCAGGATCCCCTCGTATTCTTTGGGGTCGCGACCTCGGAGCAAATCCACGATATTGAGGTCTTCCTCTTTCTTGGGACTCCTCTGCTTCGAGGGAGTCCTGACGAATATCAAATACACGATCAGAGCCGGTATTCAAGAGATCTGTGACAAAACTAATCGATCCGTCCTCGACGTCCACGAGAGACGGATATCCATCTCTCTCTTACTTCTTCAGCATCGTCCGGATGTCTCCGAGTCCCGCCGCCTCATCCTTCTTGGTGACCTCCATCTCGGCGCCGCACTCGATCTCTCCGTGTCTGCTGGTGGCGACGCACCTGTAGAGGCCGGAGTCGGACTTGGTCACCTCTTTGATCTCCATTTTGGCGTCTTGTCCTTTGTGCTCGATGGAGATGCGACCACCGGGGGTGATCTGCCTCCACTTGCCCTTCATCCACTTCACGCTGGGGATCGGGTCGCCTCCGATCTTGGCGATGAAGGTCGCGGTGCCCTCTGCAAAGCAGGAATAAGAAAACATGTAACTTCTTGTTGGATCTGCATGAGGCTTCATCTGTCCTAAAGTCCTTCATCTGATCCTGATTCCTCCTGAGTTGTTTCTATCTTATCTTATAACTCGGAACTCAGGGAACTGGTTCTAACAGGAACAAACCGGTTCCTCTCAATGCCTTTAGGTTTGTGGTGTTTTCCTTGAGGACTCTTTAACCTTTTATAAACCCTTCCCCCCCTAGAGGGCAGACTGAACGATTGTTATATAAAACCGTAAAACATAGCTTGTTTTATGAAAAAAAGTTGGACCTTACAGCTGCATCACTTCAAAGAAATAATCATCCTGAAAGTGATTTTTTTTATAGGCGGACCTGAAACCTTTTCATTTTTTTCTGTGTCATCTTCATTTACTCTTAACCAGTAACATGTAGACTGATATTTTGAACAAAATCTCATATGTGCATCTTTTATTATGAAATACAATTATTCAAATAGCCCTAGTGGTTGCAGAGATACACCCTTTTTATTTTGGGTGTGCAATGTTCGAGGAAAGGGCCTACAAATAGGTTGGTTTTTAAAGTGACTGAATCCACTATTGAGGTCGTTAATCTACAGATCAGTCAGGACACACGTCCTCTCACATTCCACTTACTCTCTGTGGCGGAAATGTTTTGAAGCTCCTCGATGAAGAAGAGGTTGTCGAGCCTTTTGACCGGAGCAGCAGCAGCAGCCGGAGAGGCGGTCTTGCTGGGGGTCACTTTGGCTCCTTCATCTGAAAGAGATCACGGTGGTGAGTCCAGCTTCCTCTGAAACCAAGGAGCTCAATAACGCCACTGATCCAACAATGACAGCTGGCCTGAGGAGTCACCAAACTCAACTTCATAAAGACTATTTGAAATTAAGTTAAATAACAGACCACCAAACACAACATTCACCCGCCCAATTGGGTCGGAAGGATCTTGATCGGGACCACTGGTGGATCCGGTGCCTCCAGACTGTGGAGAATGACAAGTGAAGTACTACAGTAGAGGGCAGTAAACATGCGTCACCTTTCACCGTGACCCTGGACTTGCAGAAGTTGCTGCCGGCTGCGTTGCTGGCCTTGCAGAGGTAGTCCCCGCCGTCGCTCTTGGACACCGGGCTGACCTCCAGGCACGCCGCTCCTCCAACAAATGTGATTCTGGTGTTTCCGCTGGACTTCAGCTCCCTCCTGTCCTTCATCCACTGGACAGTCACAGGAGGAGAGCCGCTGACGAGGCATTTGAGGCTCAGCTTCTCGCCCTCGCTCGTCGTCGTCGGCTCTAGAGGGACGTCGAACGTTGGAGCCTGGCCGCCTTCTAAAGGAGTGATGGGAAAGAAGCAGAAACCTCATTGACGTCCCATTTACAATCAGGGACGCAAACACCACAACTCAGCAATTATTTAGTGGAAATTTATCAAACCCTGAAGACCGAACACTCACTACTTTGGGTTAGGTTGACAGTTCACACAAGTCACCAAAGGGAAAGAAAGCAACATTGGCCAAAACATTAGCTGTTCGCATCCCTGTATGATTGATATTTGGGTGATGAAGGGATTTAGAAGGAGAGAGACACAGATGGTCTGGTCACAAACAGGAGTGAAGATCTTCCAGATCACCCTATGAAACCCAATCCTGACCAGCTTTAACAAACAGGGAAGACAAACCTCCACTCGTACCTGTGATAGAGAGAGAAACCCGGCAGGACGCTTGTCCGGCCTCGTTGGAGGCCGTGCAGGTGTAAACGCCTCCGTCAGAGCTGCTGGAGGCTCTGACGCTCAGCACCGCCATGTTGTTGTTGAAGCTGGCGTCGTACTTGTCGGAGCTGTAGATCTCCCTGTCGTCTTTGTACCAGGTGACCTCCAGCGGCTGGGAGCCGGACACCCGACCCTCCATCTTCACCGTCTTACCCACAGAGTCCATCATGGACTCGGACGGCCTCTTGGTGAAGTTTGGAGGCACTTTGCGCTCTGATAGTGGGGAGAAAGAGAAGACAATCAGGCCGTGTTGGGACTTTGGGAAAGGGGTCGAAATGAAGGTTCACCAGGCCACCGGGCCTTCGCCACTGCAGCGCTGACACAAAGAAAACAAAGGGCGACAACACGCAACACAAAGGCAACACACATTAACTCCCTGTCTACCGATCCCTTTATGAGCAAGCAAATATTTATCTGATTGAACCATAACAACACTAAACATGCTCTCGTTATGAAGTCTCTCTCTCCAAACCCCAAAAAAACACAGGATCAGTCAACGACTGAACGCACGACTACGGGACCCGGGTCCTTTCAGCCGGGACCGAGAGTGTCCTCGTTACGACAAACACCGGACCACAGGAGACGATGCACCGAGGTTAGGACCTGGACCCGATGAGGACCCGAGGTTAGGACCTGGACCCGATGAGGACCCGAGGTTAGGACCTGGACCCGATAAGGACACAAGGTTAGGACCTGGACCCGATAAGGACACAAGGTTAGGACCTGGACCCGATAAGGACGGGAGGTTAGGACCTGGACCCGATAAGGACACAAGGTTAGGACCTGGACCCGATAAGGACCCGAGGTTCGGAACTGGACTCAATAAGGACACAAGGTTAGGAACTGGACCCGATAAGGACACAAGGCTAGGAACTGGACCCGATAAGGACCCGAGGTTAGGAACTGGACCCAATAAGGACACGAGGTTAGGAACTGGACCCGATAAGGACACAAAGTTAGGAACTGGACCCAATAAGGACACGAGATTAGGAACTGGACCCGATAAGGACACGAGATTAGGAACTGGACCCGATAAGGACACAAGGTTAGGAACTGGACCCGATAAGGACCCGAGGTTAGGAATTGACCCAATAAGGACACGAGGTTAGGAACTGGACCCGATAAGGACACAAGGTTAGGAACTGGACCCACATGATGTTACTGCGTTACCTATTCTAACATGAGCGTGACAGGTGTCAGTTCCTTCTGCATTGGATATTTCACAAGTGTATTTTCCCGCCGCCGCGGCCCTGTCGCTGTAGAGGACCTCCAGAACGCAGGAGGAGTCGCTGGTTTTGACGTTATACTGGTAGGAGGCCCAGATCAGCTTGTTGTCCTTCTTCCACGTCACGTAGACCCTCTGGCTGCCGGCGTAGCAGCACTCCAGCCTCAGAGGCTGACCCAGCTCGTGGCTGACGTCCTCCAGTTTCTTCACAAACCGTACGGGTTCTGAGAGGAGCAACAGTGGAGTCAGTCATGGACGCCACGGATCTTTGCATGCGGAGGACGAAAAACTGTGTCGCAACGCAGAATCCAAAGGAATCCGTTGATGTTTCCATGCGTAGAAAGTAAAACTATGTGAAGCGAGATTGACCTGTACATGAACGCAAGAAAGCCTGCAGGCATGAGGAGACTATGTGAGTGGCACTGCTGGTTACCGCTATGAATGAGTCGCTTCATGCATGAAAAGATGGCCACTACAAGCAAGTGTGGTTGGTTAGTGTTACCTAGTGTGACATTAGCATGGCAGATATCAGAGCCTTCTGCATTGGAGATTTCACAGGTGTATCTTCCTCGAGCGATCTCTCGGTCGCTGTTGAGGACGTCCAGCATGCAGCTGCAGTCGCTGGTCCTGACGTTGTACTGATAAGAGGCCCAGACGGGCCTCCCGTCTTTCCTCCAGCTCACGCTCACTCTTTGGCTGCCGGAGAACGCCACTCTGAGTGTCAGCGGCCCGCCGACTCTGAACGTAGTGTTTTCCAGCTTTCTAATGAAACGAGCCGGTTCTGGGAGAAGCAGTGATGGTGTTAGTTGCAGAGGTGATGGTGAGCAAGCAGAAGCAAACATTGATTCTAAGATGATCGTTGATAAGTGGAGCAGGAAGAGTCCCATCGTACTCCCGGCTTGTGTTCCACAAGGTTTCACTCATTCCAGAGGGTTCTTCATCTCGTCTTTCTGACTACGATCAAAACTTCCATTGGTTTCATTTATTAAAGACATTGGTCAGGATCCAAAGAATAAAAGCTGCATTTCACATTAATTATTTGCAGCCCATGTAGACCCAAACTTTAATCTTAAAGAGGCAAAACAGGAGCGCAAGCACTACTGGACTAAATCCAGTCCAACCTTT
This sequence comes from Taurulus bubalis, assembly GCF_910589615.1. NCBI lineage: Eukaryota > Metazoa > Chordata > Actinopteri > Perciformes > Cottidae > Taurulus > Taurulus bubalis. The sequence goes on along the minus strand of NC_136589.1, from coordinate 391,491 downwards.
TAGAATATAAATAATGGTCTCAGAGAGGCAGATGGAAGACCGAAGAGAGAACCAGTGGAACAGAACCGCCTGGGAGCAGGATGTTCCTCTGCCGTTAGCTCATGATGGATGGTGAGTGTTAGCGGTTGTACCTTTCTTTGAGCTTCTAACAATGACGTACGCGTCGCAGACGGCTGAACCTTCTGCGTTAGAAAGCTGGCAGCTGTAGAGCCCGGCGGCTTCCTGTCTGTCACTATTGAGGACTTCTAAAGTGCACGAGGAGTCGCTGGTCTTCACGTTGTATTGGTACGAAGCCCAGATTAGCTTGCCGTCCTTCGTCCAGCTCACGTGCACTCGCTTACTGCCGGCGTACGTGCACGTGAGACTCAACGGGTCGCCCAGGCGGTACGAGGCGTCCTCCAGCTGGGTCACTAAGCGCACGGGTTCTGGGAGAAGCAACACGGTGTTAGTGGGTCATGAAGCGGGAACCAGCAACCAGTGGGCGTGTTAGGCAGTTACCTAGTCTGACGTGAGCGTGGCAGACAGCAGCGCTACTAGCATTGGATATTTCACAGGAATATCTCCCAGCAGCCTCCTCTCTGTCACTGTTGAGGACCTCCAGGACACAGGAGCTGTCCGTGGTCCTGACGTTGTACCGGTAGGAAGCCCAGACCGGTTTGCCGTCTTTGGTCCAGCTCACGTTCACGAGCTGGCTGCCCGTGAACGTGACCTGAAGCCTCAGAGGCTGGCCGACCCTAAAGGTCATGTCTTCCAGCTTCGTCACAAAGCGCACAGGTTCTAAGAGAGGCAAGGACGCATGGGGGTCATGTGAGGTTAGCAGGTAAGCTAACCGGTTAAACTGCAAATGAGGCTCATTGTTTCAGTTCTTAAGGATGTTCAACCAAAAACAGCAGAGAAATGTTCTGTTTGCCGAAATGAACGATACTAAAACTTTAAACTCTGTCACCTCCACATATGATTTTATTATCATGGAGTTCAGTCCCTCCGTCTAGTTTAACAAAGAGGGAACATTAATGGATGTTCTGATGCCACACATCAGATCATTAATAGATACAGCCTAATGTCCCATGGTGCATTCTGTTTGTTTGAAAATCCCAACAAAGAGCCTCCGTGTTAAGACCGTTACCTAGTGTGACCTGCGCGTAGCAGATAGCCGCGTTCTCAGAGTTAGAGACTTCACACGAGTATCTCCCTGCTGCTTGTATGCGGTCGCTGTTGAGGACCTCCAGGAAACAGGCGTTCTCTGTGGTCTTCACGTTGTACTGATAGGAGGCCCAGACTGGTTTCCCGTCCTTCCTCCAGCTCACAGAGACCTTGGGACTGGCGCTGTAAGCGCAGTAGAGCGACAGCGGCCGGCCCAGCCTGAAGGTGGCGTCCTCCAGCTTTTTTGTAAAGCGCACAGGTTCTACAGGAGGTAATGCGGTGTTAGTGGCATGTTTTATAGCTACAGCTGTCCGGGTCACAAGCTGCAGTCGTAAGTGGGTTTACCTATCTTAACCAGAGCGTGGCAGACAGCAGTGCCCTCTGAATTAGAAATCTCGCAGGAGTATTTCCCGACGGCTTCCTGACGGTCACTGTTGAGAACATCCAGGGTGCTGGAGAAGTTGGTGGTGTTAACGTTGTACTTGTACGACGCCCAGATGAGTTTGCTATCCTTCATCCAGCTGACGTGAATCCTCTGGCTGCCGGTGAACGTGCAGTCCAGAGTCAAAGGGCGGCCCAGTTTATAGAAGCTGTTTCTCAGTTTTCTCACAAAGCGAACCGGTTCTAAGAAATCAATTAGCAGTGCAGATGTTAGATAATGAAAGCAATAGTTAGTGTTACATGATGGTGGCGTGCACATGAGCTGCTCAGCTGGTTTACCTAGCTTAGCGTTAGCGTGGCAGATATCTGTTCCTTCGGCGTTACTGATTTCACACGAGTATTGTCCGACGGCCTCTTCTCGGTCACTGTTGAGGACCTCCAGGACACATGTGTCGTTGGTGGTCTTGACGTTGTACTGGTAGGAAGCCCAGATCACTTTGCCGTCCTTCTTCCAGGTCACACAGATTCTCTGACTTCCAGTGAACTTGCACTTGAGGGTCAAAGGTTCTCGGAGTCTGAAATAAGTGTCCTGCAGCTTTTCCACGAAGCGAGCCGGTTCTGAGAAATAATGCTGGGTTAGTTGCATGAAGCCTACTTTACGTTATGCAGGCAAGCAAAAGTCTAAACCAACAGAGATCATGTTTAAAACCTACTGTGACCTCAGGAGGCCTCTGCTGTCGACCCGGTTAGTGGCGAGCTGAAAGCAGATGAGTGTTAAGGCTTTGTGACTTTACCTAAGCTGACACGAGCGTGGCACACGTCCGTCCCGGCGCTGTTGGAAACTTCACACGTGTAAGTACCAGCTGCCTCGGGCCGGTCGCTGTTGAGGACGTCCAGAACGCAGCACGAGTCTGTGGTTCTGACATTGTACTGGTAGGAGGCCCAGATCAGCTTGCCGTCCTTTCTCCACGTGACGCAGACCCTCTGGCTGCCGGCGTAGGAGCAGCGCAGCGTGAGCGGCCGGCCCACTGAGAACGCAGTGTCCTGCAGCTTCTGGATGAAGCGCACCGGTTCTGAGAAGCAATGCTGGTGTTAGACACGTTTATGCTGCCATGCAGTGGCCTTCACGCCGAAGGTAACGCTGATATTACGGACGACGTGCAGCTGGTATCAAACAGAGAACTATTGAGACGTGGTACCCATCAACCTGTGACGCTCACTGGAGGATGCACAACAACAGCATTACATTTCATTTAGCTGAAGAGTGACTTACATTTCTTCTAAACGCCGTAGACACAGCAACGGGGAGAAATTCAAGGTTAAGTGTCTTACTCAAGGACACATTGACATGGACTAGCGGAGCCGGGGCTCGAACCACTGATCCTCTGATTGAAAGATGGGCATGCTAACCACTGATCCACAGTCAACAGTAGCATTCATGAACACAGAAGAGAAGAATGGGAAACGAGCATCACCTTTCACTGCCACGTGACAGCTGGCCGAGGCCGAGCCCACCCGGTTCTCTGCCTTGCAGACGTATTCTCCGTGGTCGCAGTTGGTGGTTTTGGTGAGTTTCAAAGTGGCCACGCCGTTACTGAAGTCCGCTGAGCAAGTGTTGGACTTGCGCAGCTTCCCGTCAGATTTAAACCAAGCTACGGAGATGTCGGGAGTTCCAAAAATACGGCATTTCAGAGTAACAGCGTCGCCCAGCACGACCTCCACTGGCTCCATCTTGTCAACAAAGTACGGCCGTTCTGAAGTGAAAGATGGTGATGATGGTGATGATGGTTTAGTTTAACTACAAAGGTTTTCATTAAGAATGAATGACTGAAGAAATTAATTATTACAAATGAAACTACAAAAACATGCACGTTGAGGATTTTACCTAGAATCGACACTTGAGCTTCGCATCGGTCGCTTCCGACCCCGTTGTCTACTTCACAAGAGTATCTACCGGCTGCCTCCATCCGGTCGGCATTAAGCACCTCCAGAATGCAGGAGGTGTCTGTGGGGATCACATTGTACTGGTACGAGGCCCAGATGAGATCCCCGTCCTTCTTCCAGGTCACGTTGACTCTGGGGGTTCCAGCGAACGTGACCTCCAGCCTCAGAGGCTTCCCCTTCTCAGAGGACACAGGCCTCAGCTTCTTCACGAAGTGGACTGGTTCTGAGAGAGGTAAGTCCACCATCAGTTACAAAAGAAACCCCCTTGAGAAGTGCTCAGATGGTCAAAGAGATCTATCTGCCTAACAAACCTTTCACAAGCAGGTTGGCGGGGCAGCTCTCCTTCCCCGCCCCGTTAATAATCTGGCAGGTGTACTCTCCTGCGTGGGACTTTTCCACTTTGTGAAGCATCAAAGTGGCGACGTCACCCTTGAGGGCGATCTCGCATCCTCGTCCGTGCTGCATTTCCTTGGCTCCCCTGAACCATTTCACCTTCAGGGGGGCGCTGCCTGCCACTCTAGCGGAGAAGGACACGCTCTTGCCGGGCAAAGTTTCCTTTGCTTCGGGCGTTTCCACAAAAGATGGAGGTTCTGGGTTCAGATAAAAAAGGCGTGTTGAAAGATAAACATTAGCTTCCTGTGAAGAGTCCGGTCCCGAGCTGGTTCATTCACGAGGACTCACCTGTCACATTCATGGAAGCGCTCGTCTCGCTGGCTCCGGCAGCGCTCACAGCTTTGCATGTGTACTTGCCAGAGTCGGACATCCTGATGGTGGGAATGCTCAGCCTGCAGCTGTTATCAGTGCAGCTAATGTCACAGTCGGGTCCACTCCTGATCTCCTGGCCGTCGTGGAACCAGGAGGTCGTTAAAGGAGCAGAGCCAGTGACCTTGCACTCCATCTCACCCGGCTTACCCACAACCAGGTGGGTGTCTCTCAGCTTCCTTATGAAGCTCGGAGGAATCAATTTATCTATAAAAAAACAAACCAGTTATGAAGCATTTCAGCGCTAACTGCTGGTGAAGAGGAACGACATACCACAAGAGGAGAGGAACGTGTGTGAAGGTCGAGTGTACAAAGCTAACCCACCTGAGACAGAGAGCTTGGTTCTACAAGAGGCCGTGCCCACAGAGTTTGAGACCTCCAGCTTGTATTCTCCAGCGTCTGCTTTGTCAGCAGAGCGGATCTTCAGGGAAGAAACCTTCTTGCTGAAGGACATCTGGTACTTGGCTCCAGCAGACAGCGCTTTGTTATCCTTGAACCACTTGGTCTTCAGGTCTTTAGAGCCAGACACTGTGACTTCAAGAGCCGTGTTGTCTCCTGACTTCACGTTCAAGGACTCGGGGCTATCCACAATAGCAGCGGGTTCTAGAGATCAGGGAAGGAGATATTAGGCGGAAGGAATCCTCACACTGCCGCTCACGTTCTGAAGGATGGACCTCTACAAACCTAGAACGGTCACTTGGGAGACAGACTCCACGACTCCGGAGTCGTTCCTCAGCTGGCAGGTGTATCTACCGGCTGAGGTGGAGTCGGCTCTGGGCACCACGAGGGTGACCACGTTGTTCTCAAAGCTGATCTTCCTGTTGTCGCCGTCCCTGAGGACGTGGTCCTTGTCCTGGATCCAGGACACAGACAGAGGCTCAGAGCCCTTCACTGTGGCCGTCAGCCTCAGCTGCTGGCCGGCCGTCACCGACTCGTCGGACAGTTTGTTAACGAAGGCCGGTTGTTCTGAACAGTAATGAAAGATCAGAGGTGAGGAGCGGTCTTCACACGGAGACTACGTTGAGGACACGGTGTTGCTAAACCAACCTTTGAGGGTAACCGTCGAGTGACAGGTTCCACTTCCTACGTTGTTGGACACTCTGCACTCGTAGAGCCCGGCGTCGTCCTGCTCCAGCTTCATGATGTGAAGCGTGGCCGAGCTGCCGTCACTGACCATCTTGTACTTCCTGCTCTCCTTCAGAGGCCTCTTGTCTTTGTACCAGTTAATTTGGAACGGCTGAGTGCCGGCCATCTCACAGTGGAGGCTGGCATCTTTCCATTTAACGCCCTCTACGGGACTTGGAGTTTTAATAAAGAATGGCGACTCTGGAAGATACATCAGAGGTATGTTAACAAACGGCAAGCAATTTGGTTGGGCAGTTTCAATGGATGGAGTTTCATGCTGAAGTTCAGTCCATGCTAGAGGAATGCATCCAGACGTCGACAGAAAGATCATTAATGAAAGAAAATCTGAGAAATGAACCAAGTCAAGGGTAGAGGAAAAGGTAAGTGGAGGCCATATGTCTGTCAAACAGGAGGGAACACGCAGACTCATGCTATCCGACACACTGGAGGACAAGATTCTGGTCTGAGACAGAAAGGCTGATGGATTCCATGCTGGCATTTTAAGACAGGGCTCCAAAAACATGAAAAATCAAACGCAAGACGAAAAATCTAAATCTGCATCATGAGGGACTTTCATTCAGACGTGTTCATGCTACACAGATTTAGAGGTAGCAGACCTTGGACTGTGAGCACGGTGCTGCAGCTCGCCCTGCCGGCCTCGTTGTGAGCCTCACAGGTGTAGACGCCATTGTCCTCCAACTTCGTGCTGCTCAGCTGGAGGTACGCAGTCGAGTCAACAAACATTGTTTTATAGTTGCCTCCGTCGCTTATCTTTTGGTCGTTTTTGTACCAGCACATATTCAGGAATTGTGCGGTGGTGGTTTTGCATTCAAAACGATGTCCCTCACACATCTTCACAAAGGTAGTGGGAGGAAGCTTCTGGATAAACTGAGGTGGTTCTGCAAAGTCAAAACAAGATCAAGTTACTATCAGAATAAAGAAACCTGTGAATCAATGAGACGAATGAGGAAGGTGAGTCTGAAGACAACGCAGATGTTCCTGGTGAGGAAAGAAGTGGTGAGGTGGATAAAATGAAAAGAAAATGGAGAAAAAAAGATGTTAGCTGAGTCATAATGATGATGATGGACAAAAAAAAAAGAATAGTTCAACCTTTCACCAACAACTCCGCTGCACCCTTCACTTGGCCGGCCTCGTTGCACACTTGGCAAGAGTACGTCCCACATTGCAGAGTCCCCACCGAGTGGAGCTCCACAGAGGAGGAGTATTCCTCCAGCCGGATCGTACAGGACGGCCCCGTGACGAGCTCCACGTCCTCCTTAAACCACTTCACCGTGAACGGAGGCGTTCCTTCAAACGCACTCCTGAAGAGCACGGTGGACTTCTCAGTGACAGTCTGAGACTCGGGCTCAGCCGTGAACCTCGGTGGCACTAAAACCACACAGAGAACAAAAGACAACAGTGAGCGACAGCCTTTGAGGGGCAGATGATCAAGTGAACCCTTGAAGGCTAGCTAACCTTTAGCCGTGAGCACGCCGCTGCACACACAGCTGCCTGCTGCGTTGGTGACCTCACAGGAGTACTCTCCGGTGTCATCAGCCTCAGTCAGCTTGAACTCCAGACACATACGGTTCTCAATGTGCACAAGCTCAAATTTGGAGCTCTTGGTGATCTTTTCTTTCCCTTTGCTCCACTCGACCGATATCGGAAGAGAAGCGGACACTTTACACTCCATGGTCACCACTGAACCCAGAATGGCTTGGATGTTTGTTAACCTCCTCATGAACGTTGGAGGAATTACTTCTTCTGTTCAAGGTGATAACACAAGATGGTTAGTCAAAGAAAAAGTACAAGTCTACAACTTAAAATATCTGTTAATAACGTGACGAACCTAAAACCAGCAGCATGACTTTACAGCTGCAAGTCCCAACAGAGTTTGTGGCTTCAAACAGGTACTCCCCGCCATCCTCCATCTGAGAGGACTTCATGTTCAGACTGCTGAGGTTGTTCTCGTAGGACAGACAATGCTTTCTGCCCGACTGGAGCTCTTTGCCATCTTTAGTCCATCTCACCCTGATCTGAGGAGTTCCAGTTAGCCTGCATTCGAGACTAACCGGATCTCCTCGAGTCACTTGGACTACCTCGGCCTTCTCTTGGATCCGAGGTGGTTCTACAACACCGAGAAGAAGAGGTGAGTGCACCTGTCATCGCCATTAGAGATACCTTCAATGTACTAAAGAAGAGTCTATACCTTGCACCATGAGGGTGGCAGTGCATTTGTCCTGCCCGGCCTCGTTGACCACCTTGCAGGTGTATTTCCCCCCATGGGTCGCCTCACAGGAAGGAATCCTGAGAGTGGCCTCTTTGTTCTCAAACGTTCTCTCAACCGTTGGATCCTCGGGGATCCAGATCTCGTCTTTCTGCCATTGTACAGAAAGAGGCAGAGAACCTTCTACGGAGCAGCGAAAGACTGCCACAGCCCCCAGAGTAGATGACACACTTTCTATCTTCTTAACAAACGCTGGAGGAACTAATGGAAAGAAAAGAAGTGTTTTAAACACCAGAAGGTGTTCAGTGTGTGTCAGTGTGAGTGCTGTCATCAGTCAAACCAACCTTTCAGAGACAGAGAGGCAAAGCCAGTACAACTTCCAACCTCATTGGCTACCACGCACTGATAAGCACCAACATCTGCCGCTTCACACTCCTGGATTTTCAAGCTCACATGTTCACTCTTAACAATATGCTTTCTGCTGGATTTGATTGGCTTTTCATCTTTGAACCATGTGACCTTGAACGGAGCACTTCCTGCCACTTTGGAATCAAACGCTGCGGTTGAACCTTCAACGACTTGGAGAGACGTCAGCTCTTCAGCAAACAGAGGAGGCTCTGAAATAACAACGCACATTAAACTGACTTGTTTGAGTGATGACATAAACTCAGGTTTCTGTTGAACTGAAACGCTGAAACCAACCTTTAACTTCCAGCTCAACCGTGCAGCTCTCTGTTCCTGCTTCGTTGCAGACTTCGCAGAAGTATTTCCCGCTGTCATTTTCACTAACGCCACAAATCTCTAAGGTGGCAACAGAGTTCATGAACAACATCATGTGTTTGACACTTTGCTGAAGCTCAGCTCCATCTCTGAACCAATGCACAGAGATCTCTGGAGAACCAGCCACCTTGCACTCAAACAGCTTCCTGTCTCCAACCCGTACTACTGATACACCTTCGGGTTTCTCCATGAAAAAAGGAGGTTCTAGAAAAGATACAGACAGAAGTTACGTATGGCGATCACTACACGATAAAGAAAACTAATCAAGGGGAGCGACCGATATTGACCTTTGACAAAGAGTGTTGCCTGGCAGGAAGTGGAGCCCACATCGTTCTGTACTTCACAGACATAGTTTCCAGAGTCAGAGCTTTTAGCAAAGAAGAGCTCCAGTGAGCTGGAGGTGTTGTCTTTGACCACAGAGCAGTCGGCACTGGATAAAATCTCCTTCTTGTTTCTAAACCATTTGATGGTCAGTGGCGGCGTGCCAGACACCAGCACGTTAAACTGGACTTTGGAGCCCGGCAAAACATTCATGGAATCAGGCTTTTCAAGAATGCATGGTGGTTCTGGAAGAGAAAAGAAACCAAATACTGCTGGTGAAGCTGCATAATAACAAAGACCCTTTAGGATGTGTCGCTAAACTCTGACCAGACACATCCAGCTTCTCATGAATACCACAAACAAACCTTTGACAAACAAGTTCCCAGAGCACTGGACGGTTCCCGCTCTGTTCTTAGCGATGCAGGTATAGCTGCCGCTGTCTTTACTCTCAAGATTAGAGATTTCCAGGAAAGCAACATTCTCAAAGAATGTGCATTTGTGTTTGTCATCAGTCTGGATCTCTTTCTCGTCTTTGTACCACTGCACGGTTATCGGCAGGGAGCCGGAGACGAGACACTCCAGGTGAGCAAACGATGCTTTGATACCTTCCGTCTGCTTCAGTTTTCTCGTAAAAGACGGTTTAATAATCTGATCTATTGTATACAAAGTGCAAAAGAAAAAGTTAAGTTGGTTATGAGAATAGAAGATGTCGTAATAGATATGAAACTTTGGGATAAACTGACCTAAGACAGTAACGTCTGCCTCACAAGAACTGGACCCAGCATCATTTGAGACCTCGAAGGTGTATTCACCGCTATCGCTCTGCTCTACTTTAGGAATCTGGAGCACCGAGCTTCTGTCCGCGCTCTGGACTTTGTATCTCCGGCCCGACTTCAGCTCCTTTCCCGCCTTCATCCATCTGGACTTGAGCGGTTTGGTGCCTGAGAATCTGCACTCGAGACGGGCCGGGTCGCCCTCGGTCACACTGATGGACTTTGCATGTTCTGAAATATTTGCTGGCTCTGGGATCACAAAAAGGTCCAACACTGAGTTAGCGGCTCCCTCTTAGCGGCGCTGATGTGACAGACGGAACGTCAAAGCTTCACACAAAGCAAAAGCAGTTCAGACGAGACAAACATCCTACAAACCTGTCACTGCGAGCACGGCGGCGCTCCTCTGAGTCCCGGCTTTGTTCTGGGCCACACACACATATTTCCCGCCGTGTGATAATTGAGCATTTTTCAAAGTCAACACGGCACTTTTGGTTTCATAGGACATCTTAACATGCTCGTCTTCTGTGAGCTCGTGATCGTCCTTGATCCAGGAGAGAGTCATGGGAAGTGATCCAGACAACAGACACTTCATAGAGAGCTCAGAGCCCACCATGCAGGACATATCCTCTAGTCTCTGAACAAAAGATGGCGGTTCTAGTGGGAGAAGACCACACATCAGACTGCAGGCTGCAGGAGGTTTACACACACACACGCACACACACACATGATCCACAGTGCAAACCTCCCATGAGGATAACACCTTCTCTCTTCATGAAATATAAGTATATCAATGTCGAGGACTAGAATTGTTATGGTGTCAAGTTTTATTTTTGTGCACATTGTTCCCTGCCAGAATTTGACTTACATTTTCTTTTCTAATTTTAAATTATTAAAAAATAATTCATAAACCATCGGGCAACATGTATAAAGATTAACCTTGAAGTATTTGAATCTGTCCTTGGACTAACCTTTCAGTGAAATCTGGCAATAACAAGCCGTCTCCCCAACATCACTTGCAACAGTGCACTGGTACGTCCCAGCGTCTCCGGCCTCACAGCGTGAGACCTGAAGAGTGACCGTGTTGTTCTCAACACTCATTTGATGTCGTTTGCTGCTTCGGATCAGCTTCTCATTGAGGAAGCAACTGATTTCAAACGGAGGGGAACCGGAAACGGTTCCTTCCAAGATAATGTCGGATCCTTTTACAAGCTCAGCTGATTCAAAAGGCCTCACAAACACTGGAGGCTCTATAAAACACAGATGATGAATGTTATATTAAAGGCAATAGAGGGCTCAGGGGTGACTTTTGGTCTCGTGAGGCCAGTCTGGTCCACACAGTTCTTCTCGTTGTTTAGAGCCTGGACATCACAAACGCTCCAGAGATAATTCTCTGCAAAACTGTTGAGAAGTAAATTCTAGAGCAGCAACTGAAACACAGTTCAGTTCTAGAAGAACTTCAAAACACCAATGAGAGAACATTTGAGAAGTTGATATCATGTCACTGAAAAATAATGTAATGTTGAACAAATGTTTTCAAAGAAATGAGTAGAGCTGTTGGAGATTTGATTGGTTCTTGTCTTTAGAACGTGTAACACACGCGGTTGTATCACTTTATCTCTTGTTTTCTTTACTATATTTGATGTGATGCTTTTTTGTTCCTACTGCGTATAACGTTAGCTTGAAGGTGAATGTAGTACCAGGAGGCACAAGTGAAACATCGAGTGATCCCTCACTGGCTTCCCAGCTGCCAACACTGTGTTTGGTGGAGACGAGAACGTCAGCACTGAACATGCCAAAGAGCAATGTGGACCAGACTTCCTCCAACAGTCTGAAGGACTGAACCAACCTTTCACAGTTACTGAGCTGCTGCTCTGGTCTCTGCCGGCCTCGCTGGACGCCATGCAGACGTAATCTCCGCTATCCTCCACAGAGCAGCTCTCCATCTCCAGAGTCGCTACTGAGCTGTCGAAGGACATTGTGTGTCTGAGATCAGAAGAGATCTCTGAGCCATTGATGAACCATTTGATGCTAATAAGAGGGGTCCCCTGCACTTTGCAGGACAACTTGAGAGGTTGTCCAGTTTTCAGCAGCTGTGAAGGCTCAAGCTTCATTGTAAATGTTGGGGCTTCTGTAAATTAACAGTAACAATGACAGTCAACACAAGAGGTTCAGTGAAGAAAACAACAGTTCAGCGTATCACGTTTTAAAAAGAAAGAATGAAACAGCACCTTTCACAAAGAGGACTGCGGTGCAATCCACCTTCCCGGCATCATTGGACACATGGCATGTGTACTTAGAGGAGTCACTGGGTTTCACAGAGTGAAGCTCCAAAGAGCTCGAAGAGGCGTCTTTCTTTATGAAACACTTTCCTCCAGTGAAAACCTCGCTCTCCTCTCTGAACCACTTCACAACCAGAGGAGCTGATCCTGTAAAGGCTGCCTTTAGCTCAACGTTTGATCCCGGTAAGGCATCCTGGGATTCAGGTTTCACCGTGAAGACGGGAGGTTCTGGAGTTATTAGGGAAGAAGAACAGCATTCATGTTCAAAGCCTATCAATGACCTCTGATCGTTTGTAATGTCTGTTAGATTCCTGTTTGATCTCAAAGGTGAAGTAATTCCATTCCTCTGACCTTTGACAGACAGAGTACCACTGGTCTCTTTGTCTCCGGTGTCGTTGGAGGCTCGGCAGGTAAAGACTCCCGCATCGCTTTGCTCCAGGCCACTTATGCTCACAGAGGCTGTAATCTCACTGAACTCAAGTCTATATTTGCCATTGCTGTGGATTTGTTTCTGGTCTTTGTACCAAGAAACGACCACCGGCTGAGATCCAGCAACTCTGCATTCCAAGGTAACATTACTACCAACATTCCCATTCACTTTCTTTAGAGTTTTGGTGAAGGACGGCGGAACGGCACGATCTGTGTGAGGAAATGTACATCAAACATAAACCAATGGCCACATCTCTAAGCTGCTATTAAAGAAGTATTCTGGACTCAAACTAACCGATGACAGTGACTGAGCATGTGCACTGATCTTTGCCCACTTTGTTGGACACCTCCATCTTGTACTCTGAGGTGTCTCCTTTATCTGCTGAGAGAATCTTGAGGATGGCAGTGTTCTCCTTCACAGTCATCTTGTATTTACGGCCACTGATCATCTCTTTGCCGTCTTTGAACCACTTCACTTTGAGGTCTGGGCTTCCAGAGATCGTGTACTCCAACGTGGCAGAATCTCCTGCGGTCACACTGATGGACTCTGCAGGTTCTACGATCTTAGCAGGTTCTATAAGACAACATGAGTTTTAGAGTTCAGAAACCTCTACATCTACATTTCAGAACTAGTCTGAACAAATAGGAGTGTGTCCTAACCTTGAACTGTTACGACAGCCTCACACTTCTGCTGCCCCGCCTCATTGGTGGCCAGGCAAGTGTACTTGCCGCCGTGCTTTAGCTCAACGGATGAGAAGGAGATGAGAGCAATGTTGTTCTCAAATATCCTTTTGACATTTGGATCATCATCTCTTAGCAGCTCAGAGTCTTTCATCCATTTGATGGTGATGGGAGCTGAGCCTTTCAGGGTTCCCTGCAGTTTAACTGTGTTTCCCAACACTGCTGTTGCACTCTCAACCCTCTTTGAGAACATAGGAGGCTCTGAAATAACAGTGATAATGATGTAAACAGCAGCCAGGAGAACAGTGCTCATAAGGAACATGTGTCCTGTATCTCTTTCAGCACTAACCTCTCTGTTTAGCCGATGACTTGGAGGTCACTGACCCAACCTCGTTTGATACGACACATTCATATTCACCAGTGTCAGCACTCTCAAATGAGTGGATCTCCAGTGAGGTCAGAGATCCCTGTGACACAATCCTGTACTTCTTATCTGCTGACAGGTGTTTCTTATTCTTTTTCCAGGCCACCTCGAACGGCACAGAGCCTGCAATTTCACACTCCAGTACGGCTACCGATCCTCTGACCGCCTCTAGGGAGATTAATTCCTTTCTGAAAGATGGCGGTTCTAAAGGGGAACATAGTCAGTTAGACCGGTTCTTGTCCGGACTGTATATTTGTCTCTGTAATAAAACCGTCTCAGTCTACACACCTTTCACTGTTGCTTTAGTGCTGCAGCTTTCACACCCAGACTCATTCAGAACCTCACAGGTAAAGTTTCCGCTGTCACCCAACATGACATCTTTTATCTCAAGAGTTGTGACACCATCCTTTAGAGCGATGTCATATCTGCCCCCAGCAAACAGCTCGCTGCTGTTAAAGAACCAGGTGGTGTGGAGTTCAGGGGATCCTTTAACGGTGCACTGCAGCCGCACGGTGCTGCCTTGCCTCCAAACCGTGGAGGCTTCCAGCCTCTTCACAAAGACTGGTGGCTCTGGAGAGGTGTGTGGTTAAAGAGAGCTAGCATGAAGTCAAAGAAGTCATTGGAATGAAACAACCCAGGTTTAAAAGATAAGAGATTAAAGACTTGGAAAAAGGGCAGTTGAAGCTGCATTTACACCAAAACAATTATGTTCATTTTCATTACTGCAGATTTGCAACAGCAGCCAATAAAATCAACTAGACAGCTCTTACCTTGAACCTTCACCGAGGAGGAGCACATTGCACTCCCAGCGTCATTTGTTACTGTGCACACATAATTTCCACAATCTTTCAGTGTGGTCTTTAGGATATCAAGAGTAAGTGTCTTATCCTCAAAAGACAGTTTACAATCTGGAGACTGGTGGACCTTTCTACCATCTCTGGTCCAGGAGACAGTTACTCCAGTGTCCTCATCCACCTGACACTCCAGTTGCAGAGGGGCCCCGACCACAGCCGCCACCGGGCCCAGTGGCTTCACAAAGTTGGGCTTATCAATGACTTGCAGCTCCATGCTGCAGTCAGTTGTCCCAATATCATTTGACACTTTGCACACATAAAGCCCCCCGTTAGCCGGCTCAGCTTTGGTGACCTCAAGAGTGTGCTTATTCTGGTCACAAGAGGTTTGGTAGTGTGCAGGCTCCTTGGGGACGGCCTGGTTGTCTTTGAGCCAGACAACATTCAGTGGAGCTGATCCTGTTATCACACACTGTATTATTGCCCTCTTTCCAGCATACACAATCTGAGTGTCAGGTTTAGCTATAAAGGCCGGAGGGCAATGCTCTATAAGAATGAAGAAAAACAGAAACACATTAGCGATAACATGTCGTACCCTGTGGATTGACTTTAACCAGAGATACCAGCAGCAGAACGCAACACAATTGCGTGATTAAACGCAAAGATTCGACCAGCAAGGAACAAAAGATGAAGTTGAAAGAATTCAACAACAATTCTCGGCTAAAGTTTAATTAAAAAAACAGCAACAGCTCCCAACTCAACCAGCATAGAAGAAGGAAACATGCGTTGCTCTTACCGGTCACACTGAGAGAGGCGGAGCATTCGTCAGTGCCGTGCTGATTGGAAGCCTTGCAGGTGTATTCAGCATTGTCGTCCTTGTTTGGGCTCAGAAGCTCCAGAGAGGAAGTACTGAAGCGACTAATAATCCTGTACTTATCCCCCTCTTTGATGGGGTTTCCATCCTTGAACCACTTGAAGCTCACATTCGGAGCGTCCTCAGTTTCACATTCAAATTTGGCCGTGTTGCCAATATTGATCTCCACTGGGACAATCCTGTGCCTGAACACTGGTTTCACTGCGTTTTTTGGAGAAAAAGAAAGAAAAAGGGACAACGTAAATAAACAGAAGTAGTTGAAATACAGAAGTGTTTCTGCTGGAGGCGGAGATGAGTAGTGAACCTGAGATGGAAAGTGACACACAAAGTTATCCTGTTGTGACTGTGGAGGAAAAAATGGTTTTAGGTTTGGGTTGAAGGTGTGATAAGAAAAGGAGAGAAAGCATGCAAAGAGGAATGGACCAGGAATGAGAAGTGATGGATGTCTAAAGATATGGGACAAAGGAACATATAAAGGGTTGATGAGGAGGAATGGATGAGCTTGAAGGAAAAGTGAGGATGTCACTGCTGTCTGGTGAAAACCTCAAACATCAACACTTTATTTAGCTTAAAATAAGACTAAGATGACAAAACCTTGTTTTGTCATTTTAATCTTATGATGGATTTCATGGGTACTCCACTCATTAATTCCATCCTAAGTTAATTTAAAGTGTGGGTTGTGGTTGAGGTTTGCAGACAACATAATTCCACTAATGTGTGAAGTTAGTTGATGATGATATCAAAGAATTGTCCATCATCAAACCTCTTGAGACCACAGTGAGTCGTGCAGATGTTGTCGTCTTGCCGGTTTCATTCTCAGCCTCACAAACATATTCTCCTTGATGCCTCTCCTTGACAACTTTGTGGATAACCAGTGTGTATGTGTCGTGGTCTTTGGAACACTTGAACTCTTTGCCAGATTTCACCAATTGTCTATTAAAAAACCAGTTTACCTTTGTGCCGTACTTAATGGTGGCAGTAAAAATGGCCTTGCTCTTTTCCTCAGTGCAAACATCTTCCAGAGAATCAATGACAGCAGGAGAATCCACCAGACTGTCGGAGGACTCGCTGATCATGATTGCCTCTGAGAGATACTCCTCTCTGGTTTCTCTGTGGACAACAATGTCCACAGATTGTTCAATAGCAATGTGACCGACAGGCACTGTGGCGGTCACTTCAGCAGTGATGGCATCCCTCTCTGACCTTACGGTCTTCCTGCTCACCTGCCTGGACTCGTGGATCTCAGACCGACTCTGAACTGATGCACTTTGGAAGGAAGTCCTGGCTTCAGTTCTGACGGCTGCAGACTGAGAGTGAGCAGGAGGAAACCCAATTGCACTCTCTGCCACCATCATGGTGTCCACCACAGAGGACAGCACCTCTTTGGAGGCCACTGAGCTGAGCACCGCTCTCTGAGGCGTGTCCATCTGCATGGTGCCTGGTTGCTCCGATGTAAGACTCTGCTGCTCCTGGAAAACCATAGCGTGCAGAGCTACCTGGAGTTCAGACCTGAGGTCAGCTGTCTGAGGGTATTCACCTTCAAAAGACAGAGTAATCTCCATGGGGGCTCCTGGTGTTGTGATCAGGTATGTAGAAGTGGCCTGTTTTGGCTCTCTCTGAACCTTCACCTCCTGAACCTCCACTGCCTGGAACCCTCCTACGACATCGGCCAGTAACACCGGTTGATCACTGGCCACAGCAGACTGAAGAGCGGCTCTGAGCTGCCGCCGGATGTTCAGACTGGACGGTTTGGGAATCTGAATTACAAAATTGAGTTCTTTAGGGAGAGTCAGAGAGTCCTGAGACTCATGAACAAACAGAAGTATTTTAGGCTGCGTCACGATGTTGACAGTCAAGCCCTCAGATGTATGTATCTCACTTGACTGCTCTCCCATAAGGACCTGCTTCTCTTCAAGCAACACCGACTGCCGGACTGACTGGCCTTCCTGGATCTGGACTGCAAAGTCCTGCTCAGCGGCTTCTAAGACAGTACAGCTCTCATTGGCAACGGCCTTCTCCTCTATAAAAACTGTTCTTTTGGGCATCTTAGTCTCAACTTTCGTCTCAGACTTGAATTCCTCATCGGTTTTTAGGTTACTGGTGTGACCCTCCTCGAGGCTGTGAGTGTCTGTAACATTCAAAGAATGCATGATGTTCCAGTAGTCCTCTTTCTGGACCAGAGCTCGCTGCTGCTTGACATCGCTAATGAAAGGCATCTCCTTCTGCAACTGCATTGTCTGGGAAGAGATTGTGAGGATGCTTGAAGGCTTGGGCTCAGTGCGAAGCTGTGACTGAACCCCGGTCACTGACACATCCAGATCTTTGTGATAATCTGCTGTGATCTCCCTTCTCTCTTCAGATGTAGCTGCATGCCTTCTCGCCTTTTCCTGTTTCTGCGTGGCCATCTGTTGGTCTGGTTTAGTGATGGAGAGTATCCCTTCTTTTGGTAGAACTGATACTGAATGAACCGACTGGAGGTATTTGGTCGGCGGCAACTCTTTCTTCGACTGAACGGACGTGGCTTCGGTCTTTGCTGAGAACTCTGAGGTTGCCTCGCAAACCGCAGTTCTTAACTCTTCTTGAGTCACCGAGTGCAACACAGTGGGACTCTTCCTCGCCTCTGCCTGCTGCGTAGAGGGCTTCTCGCTGCTGAACCTTCCTTCAGACTGTAAAACATCCTGATCACTGATAACCTGCAAATTCAGGAGTCTTTCTCCCTCTTGCTGAGGCTGCAGACACACAGAAGATGCGATGCTCGGCAGCCGTCCGGCATGTTCACCTTGGAGTTCGTATTTCTCTTCAGCAGTTATAGCTGACTTATAAAACATGTCTTTTTGTGGGCAGATACTCTCCTGCTCTGGTCGATGTATTTCAAACGTCTGCTCTTTGGATAAAGCCACTCTTGTTTCACTAACTGGTGCTACCACTGGTTTGGATTGCTCTTTCTCAATCAGGGGCTGAGTGGCTGCATCTGACGGCGGCAGAGGCTCAGAGTGTCTTTCTGTAATTGGCAGTTGTCCTGCAGACTGAGCCGAGTATAAAATCTTCACCCCCTCTTTAACTCTGAAACTCCTTTCTTCCTCGGGCCGGTGGGTGACACCCAAGGTTGCATCAAGGATGGGCAGAATGGACTCTACTTGGTGACCGCTAACAAGCTGCCTGGGTTCGTCCAAAGGGTTCCCGTGCTCCGGGGCCCGGTCCGTCAGGGCCTCGGCCCTCACTGTGCTGAGAGGGAGGACCTCTTCAAATGTGGCCGACAGGAGTTTAGACGGCTGCTCTTTGGCCAACTGCAGTTCGACAATCTCCGGGCTGAGAATGCGCTCAGAGTGCCTCTCAGTGATCTTCTGTCTCTCCTGGACTGAAGATAAGAAAGTGGCCATGTGAAGCTGTTTCACTGGAACAGCTGAGACCTGAGGCGGATGAGTGGGAGCCAAAGAAACACTCTCCTGTATTTCATGAGCCTGCAGCACGGCCGCCTGGTGCGTGAGCTGCTCTCGATGGAGGGTGGCGGCAGAGATATCCAGCTCTCGGAGGGTTCCCACCTCCTCGCTGGGGATAATCTGCCGGTCCTCAGTGCTAATCGTGTAAATCATCTGATCAGACAGAGTTCTTTTCTGGTATAATCTGGATTCGGTGGTTTGTTCAGTCATGGATATAGTCAAACCTTTGGTTTTCTTCACTAACGTCTGCTCTTCCTGGTTTTTCTCACTGAACACCAGCAAGTCAGCGGTACAACAGGCTTCCCCATGTTGGTTGGAGGCCTTACATGTGTAACAGCCACTGTGCTCTGGTTTGACACTCTGAATGTTAATAAAACCTGATCCATTTGGGTTGTTCACAATGATCCAGAACCCACCAGGCTGAATGTGTAAGCTGCCTCTGAACCACTGAACCTCAGGGAGAGGATCTCCGGCCACGATGTACCTGAAGAAAGCCTGACCTCCCTCACACAACCCAAGAGATTCAATAGTTTGAGTGAATTCTGGGGGCTTGCCAGTTGAGACAAATGTCCTCCTGTCAACTTGTTCCTCTTTCTCTGGCTCCTTCACCTGAACATGCAAATAAGAAGTGCAGCTCGATTGGCCGAATCTATTGCTGACCGTACAGGAGTACTCTCCTTCGACCTCATATTGGACTTTGTGAATGACCAAGCTGTACTCATCTTGCTTGTGAACCAATGTGTAAACAGACGAAGCGGCTATGTTCTGCCCGTTGTGGAACCACCGAACGACCGGTTTAGGAAACCCGGAAACTGTGACGGTAAACGTGGCCGTTTCTCCGACAGTCACATCTACCGGAGAAAGCTGGCTGAGGAAAACTGGTTTTTCTTTTTTCTTTACCAAAGGGCTAGAGAAGCGTTTGGACTCTGGCTTAAGTTCAAGTGTTCTGGTTTGATCTGGTGACTTTAGGCCAGTGCAGTACAAGTCCTGGCTTTCCTCTTCCACCGTGATGGTCGAGCTAGAAAAGGCTGAGTGGAAGAATCACAGTGAGACACACAATCCAACGGGAAGCAGAATGATGCTATATTTGACTTCATGGAACCTAAAAGGTCAAACACAGAATCTGACTCCAAAGACCATCTTTGAACAGAACCAGCGTCTCATTAACTTCTCAATGTCATGTCCATGTGAAGACCACCGATCTGACACACCGTTAAAAGTTCTATAAAAATGTTCAAGTGGACCTTGAGTTAGAAAAGACATTGTCAAACATATATTCAGGCAAATATCGTATATTTAAATGTGTAAAATTATTTGCAGTAGCTTTTATCATTTTAAATTAAAAAAGTAATTCTAAATACCAGTAAAACCTTCTGAAACGTAATACATTTCTGAATGCAGAATCTTAAAGCAAAGTCCAAACAACAAAAACCCCTCCTCTGCTACGACATGAAGAAGGCCATTAAAACAAAGGCTCACATACTAGGACAATATTTACCTTTCATTTCCTGCTGCACCTGAATCATAGGTTCCTGCTCTGCTGCAGTTACTGTAAAGACACAAACGTTTGTGAATTAAAAAACATACTTAAAACTGCACATAAAGTTTCATATGGTGCAAGACTGTTAGAATCAGTGACAGGTCGTGCATCCATATCAACTGTTTGTATTTTGTTTTCCTTCTGACTGAAATTCTGGCATGCGTCCTTTTGGTCTTTAGAGTGCAGCACCTCTGCTTTGGGAAAGTGCTCAGTGATGTGAGTGTTCTCTTAAACTCTGTCCGTGTTTTAGTCTGTAAAGCAGGACACAAGGCTGAGCGTCCTCTCCTAAACACAGTGGTTAAACCCTGCAGAAGAAGTGTGCCTCTGCTGGCTATGTGGGCAAGCAGTGAGAAAGAGAGCCCGAGCGAGCAGAAGGACCAAAAGCATGCAGATGCCAACCTGTCGTCACTGTGCTGCACTCAGCATCCCCGGCTGAGTGGACACGTTTGCAAGAGTAAGAGCCCCCTTGTCCGGGTCCCACATTGTTAACGTTCACGCAGCACAGGGGCCCGTCATGTTTCAGAGAGTAAGACACAGAATCCTCAACATTCAACCGATTGTAAAGCCAAATGACGAATGGAGTGGGAACCCCCTTCATTACGCAATACAAGGAGCTGCTAGCTCTGGTTGGGACCAGCAGCTCTGGGGGCAGTTTGATCAGGAAGTCGGGGCCGCTGGAGAGGCACTGGCCTCGCTGGTCATGAGGCACGACGTCAGGGAAGGACAGGTGGCTGATGAGGGAAGACGGAGGCAACGGTCCCGGCTTCTCCACCGTCTCATGCTGGTCTCGGTCAGGTGGATTTCTAGCGGTCTCTGTGTCTGTCTGACACACTTTACGCACAGAATCGGTAGGGATTGGGGTTTCTGCTTTGAGATTTGCTTCTTTTGCTGGGTGAGGATAAAGTTAGGGAAAGTAATTAGGGGTCAGAGTGTATAAGGCTATGACTCTAAACACTCAAGGGGTTAGTAGGATGGATGGATGGGTTAGCGAGGCAGAAGCAGGAAGAGAGTAGACTAGACTAGAGCATGTTATTCCATTACATTCTAACGGGTTACAGGCTAAGAGGAAATATTAAATATGAGAGGAGGGGACGAAGCAGGAGGAGCAGGTGGATAGGTGGATGGACCGATGGAGAAACAGACTGATAAAAAGAAAGATTAACCTTCAACAGTGAGCTGGGCGGAGGAGCTGCTCTGGCCGTGCCGGCTGCTGGCGGTGCAGCAGTACACGCCCTGGTCCGCCACGCCAACCGCCTGTATGACCAGGGACACCAGCCCCCCGGTCAGGGAGCTCCTCACTCGCTCCGTGACCGCCACACTCTGGCCGTTATGATCCCACTCCACCCCGGTGAAGGGCTGGCCCTCGAACAAGCAGCTGAACTCGGCCTTCTCGCCGCTCTTCACCTGGACGTCGCTCAGCCCCGTCAGCAGCTTGGGCCCGGCCGAGAGTTTGATCTCAAAGCTGCTCTCGGAGCTGACGCTCTCCATCTGAACCTCAACCGTCCTCCAAGACACGGAGGAGCTCTCAGAGAGCCGCTCACAAAGCTTTGTTTGAGACAGAGAGCTGAAGGTCTCTGAGCGAGCCTCCAGACGACTGAGCTCAGTCTCAGGCCCAGTGCTCCACACACTAGCTAAGGCCTTTTCATCTGGGCAGTAAGAAAGAGTAGAAGAAATAGGTCAACACATCATTCTGGTGACTTCTTCTGGTTACAGCTTGTTTGCCAAGAGTGCAGCTGGAGTGGAGCGTTGAAGATCAGTCTGATCAGAGAGATGGAGGACAGTGGCTGGTTTCCTTTGGCAATCATGCAAGCTTGACAGGAGCCGAAATTCAGAATAAAAAATAAAATAGATATCAGCTATGGATTTTGTCCGTGCTCGAGCATGAGGAACCCGGAAAGCTAGATTTCCAAAGTTCAGCTCTGTTTCCACCATGCCGCATTCCTCTGAAATAAAGATTCATCACCTAAGAGCTCTCCGTGTGGGAAGAGAAGACCGGCATGCATCACCTGGAGGAACCTGGAAGATTAACACTGAGCTCACGCTGAGGCGTCAGAACTGAGACACGTCGGTCCTGCATGCTCACAGGAACAGTGACAGAGCTTCAACAAGACAACACCAAGACGGTCTGACGGCTGGTCGCACAAAGATCAGGGTTCAGACGCTCTGACCAATGGATCCATGACTTCTCCATGACTTTAAACCAAATGTCATTACAAACATTTAGTGAAATCTGGGTGTAAACAGTAAAAAGTGAGTAAATGTAGTATTTAAACTAACAATGAGAACACAAAGCATACAGTAAACCTTAAATGACTCAAATGAATGAGACAATAGTTTGATTAAAAGAATAAACATGTATATAGATGCCTGTATGTATGCCTGCTTATATTTTGAGTCTTTCTTTTAAAAGCATATTCATTATTTCAAACTCAGCGTAAATGAACGTCATGAACACATGAATATAACACATTTACATGACTTTTACTACACTTTGGGAATTTATTTTTTCCATGACTTTTCCAGGTCTGGAAATAACCATTTTAAACTTCCATGACTCTTCCAGGTTCTCCATGACGTGAGAACCCTGGAAGATGTTGTTGACATGTAGAGAAAGAAAAGCACAAAAATAAGACCAAGAACTAAAAACGTGTTTCATTATTAGCTCCGCGTTCATGAAGTAAATGAGCTAATTGCTAACTCTGGTACAGCTAAGAAGTCTCATTAATATATTCAATTCAATTAACTGCATATCAACAGTGTTGTTGAGCTTTATTACCAGACATTATCTTCAGATAATTCAGATGTGAAAACATTTAAAAGTTGTTGATTGGGTTTATGGAATTAAATACAATCCAGAATAAACATTCTACATGATGGATGGATGTTAGCTTGTAGCTGATATTAGCATCATTGAACATGATCTCATGGGCTTTTGAGATTATTACGTCTGTGAAGGAGTGAACTTTCTTTGGATTTTCTACCTTTAGTTTTGAAGGAGCTCTAAGTTTCCAGTCTTTGTGCTAAGCTAAGCTAACACAGACATCCATTGACTCAAGAGGACACAAAGTGCCGTCATCTCAGATCTTTGTGCGAGCAGCAGAGACGAACACACAGGAAACCTCGCCACTTCCCCCATGAACCGTGCTGCTTCTATTGAGGTTGCTTTTGTGCCAAAACGTGCTCCGTTGTATATTTAACAGGTTGAGGCTCCGTTATGTCTGCAGGGAAAAGGGGAGACTCTGCAGCTACAGATCAGATGCTGTGATTATGTGCCCAGAATGTCTGGAGTCAGATCAGCAGCTTCTACTGTGACGATTAGCAGCGCCTCCGTTAGCTGGTAAGCTAACCAAACATTCCAGGTTCAGTTCCTCAATGAAAACAGACTTTAAGAGGATTCTTCTGCTGCCAGAGCGTAAAGCAACATGTCAGAGCGTCTGCAGGTAACAACCAGCTCCACAGAAGACGGCAGACTACTGGAGCACATGCCGGTTTGATCGGCTCGACTCTCTGAAGAACTCACCGTCGATATTTAGAGTCGCAGCACATGTGACCATTCCTGCAGAATTAGTGGCGACACACGAGTATTCTCCCTCGTGGTCCAAGAGGACTCTGGAGATGTCCAGCTGGCAGGTTTCACCGTAATGAGACATCCTGAAGACGTCCGACTGTCGGACCTCTCTGCTGCCTCGGAACCAAGAAATCTGCAGATCTGCCGACGAAGGGTTCAAGTCAGTGATGAGTTTTATTATATTATATATATATTATATGAACTATCGGAGAGCTTATGCTCAGCCAATAGCTAAACTTCTGGACTTCTTCTTCAAAGCAACAGTCAGAGGAGGCGGTCACTACCTTCCCCAGAGACGGAGCACTGGAACTGGGCAGGGTGTTCCTCTGAGACCAGGATGTCCCTCATGGGAGCGACGAGGACCGGAGCGGACACCCGGGCCGCGGTTTCAAGCACCTCGGGGACTGGAAGACAAAACATAATCAATGACAGTATTGTTAACCAATCAAGATTCACTACTGAACTTGTTTGAGACTAAAAGGTCCTTTAAAGACGTAATGTTGAGCTTTTTGTTCAACTATGTGGCCTTTTTATTTATTTTTTTAACATTAAATTAAAACACAACCAAAACACAAAGCTTTCTGTCCAAAAAAGTGTCAAGACTAGAATCGGACTTTTTTATTATAAATTATTAATTTACAAAATGTTTTAATTTTACATTTGCAGGAACGTCAAACCAGAGAATAAAAGAAACCACCCCATAATATCTGAGTATTAGTTTAGAAATATGCTTGTTGGATCCAAGCCATCAGGCGGAAACGTCCTTTTGGAGCGAAAAAGGCTTCATAACCTGAACGAAAGCCTCAAAGTAAAACGTGAGGCGAACCCCGACGTCTCGATTCCTGGACGTACCTTCCACCGTGAGAGGGGCGGAACTTGTCGCCTCTCCGAAGTCGTTCTTGGCCTCGCAGCTGTAGACGGCGGCGTCCTCGGGGAAGACCTCCAGCAGCATCAGCGAGTGCTCTTCTTCATCGTGGAGGAACTTGCACTTGTAGCTGGTGGACAGAGCCTGGGAGTCTTTGTACCAGCAGACCTGAGGCCTCGGGAGGCCGCTCACCTGCACCGAGAAGCGGGCCGATCGACCCGCCGTCGCCGTCTGGGCCTGAAGCTGCCGGACGATCTGAGGAGGCTCCGGGACTGAAGTCAGACAGCAGAAGAGACGAGTGAGGCTTCTTAAATGTTTAGTTCAGATTTAGTCAGCTCATCCCCGGGTACATTACTCTCTAGTATTGATTTGAGCAAACACATTGTTGTCAAAGTATCAGGTTTGTGCAAGGTTGAATATTAATAACATCATTAATAACATAATTATTGATCACTTCATCAACAGTCCTTTGACTGTGACAACAGATCTCAAGCATTTCACAGTAAACGCTTTTCAGAAGACGTAGATCGGATGAATACAGGAGAAAAGAGAGGAGCCGCTGGTCAACAGGTCTCTTACGTCTGACGAGGAGGTTCATGGTGCTCCGGTTCTTGCCGGCGATGAAGGTGTACTCTCCGGCGTCGCTCCTGTAGGTCTCGGAGATGGTGAGGCGGTGCAGCTTCCGGATGGTGACGGAGCTGAACCGCTCCTCCGCCGAGAACTGGATCTCCACCCCGTTCCTCAGCCAGCGGCCCTCCACGTCGTCCTCGTTCACCTCGAACTCGAAGGTCGCTCTTTGTTTCTCAACAACCTGGAAAGACAGAAGAATGTACGGTTGGATACCAGGAATTGTGAAAAAAGAATATTTTAGATTTTTGGTATGTAGAAAACCATAAGAACTCACGGTGATGTCCCGGCTGGTGGGCTCTGAGATCTTAATGTCGCGTCCCTCCACTACCAGGTTTCCCTTGGATATGCTCGACCCGGCCACAGTGGTGTATTCTCCGGCATCGGACAGGCGGACCGATGCCAGAATCAGACGGTGCACAAACTTATCTGAGGTCATTTTATATCTGCAGAAAAAACAGAAGGTAATGGAGAAAGTTGATGAGGAGATTTTCTTCATTTTCTTGATATATTGGTTTAATCAGTGAAGTTTTAACAGCTGAGTACGAGCTGCTGTACCTGTCAGACATCTCCATCTCCTGACCGTCCTTCATCCACATCACCTGGATATTTGGTTCAGAAACCTCACATTCAAAAGTCGCTCTCTTCTTCTCTGTGATCTTCAGGTCCTTCAATTCTTTGGTGAATTCAACCACGCGGGCTGCAGCGGAAAAAAACAGGGATGAGAATTTAGTCTTCAGGAAGCTCGATTGGTCCTTCAAGAGCTTCTAGGAGGTCCTGTTGGTCTTTGGGGAGAGTTCACTGGTCATTGAGGAGGTTCTAGAGGTCATTGGGGGCACTTTGAGGGGTTTTGGGGGAGAGTCTACTGGTCAATGGGGTGGGGGGGGGGGGATTCTACAACCTACCACCAAACAGCAGACAGGCAGAGTTAGAGACTAACTGGTTAGCAGCTAGCAGTCAGTGGAGACACAACCTGAGCTAAAGGGAAAAAGCTTGAATCACAAAGTAAGTCTTACCCTCAACGTAGAGTTTAGCTGTCGTGACTGCAGAACCAGACATAAAGGAGTACTCGGCGCTGTCCCCAAAGTGAACGTTCCTGATGCTCAGAGTGTGACTGAGAAGTTTGCAGCGAGCTTGGCATCTGTCCGTGGACCGGATCTCCACGCCGTTCTTCAGCCATTTGTACGTAATTCCCTCGTAGTTAACATTCACCTCGAACGTGACCGTGTCTTTCTCCTGAGCATTCAGGTTCTGCAGCATTGTTGTGATGAGGATGGCTGGAAAACAACAACAACAACACTGATGGTAAGTTCTCCGAAACTTTGGATTCGTTCAGTAAGTTTTGATAACCGTTCCTGTGGGGAAAGGATGCCTTAGTTAGACTAAATGTGGCACTTGCCATCAGTGAGAGAGGTAAGAGAAGAGCTTACGGCTGACGGTGAGCGTGGCCGACACGCGGTCGTTCCCGCAGACGAAGGTGTATTCTGCAGAGTCGTTCCTGCTGGTGTTGGTGATCTTCAGCTGGTGCAGTTTTCCCTGAACCACGATCCTGAACTTCTCGCTCATCTCGATCTCCACGCCGTCTCTCAGCCAGGTGGACGGCACGTTGAAGTGAGAAACCTCACACTCAAACGTGGCCACCTGGGTCTCTGGCACCTGGACGCTCTTCAGGGGTTTGGTGACTCGCAGGGCTGAAGTGATGACGTTAGCGTCAACACATTTCATCCAAATATGAACATTCAGCTCTTTTAGGATACAAGATATTCTATAACAAAGTGAGATGTTTGTGTTTCATAAGGATGATTGTTAGGTGTGTTACATTTATAGGAAAAGTGTCATTTGGAAAACTTACGAAAGACTGAACCAAGGGCTTGGAGGCCGTGCTATGCTAATGTACCGTGCTATGCTAACACTTACACTCGACGATGAGGCGGGCGCTGCACTGGAGGTGGCCCACCATGGCCGTGTACTCTCCCTCTTTGCTGTTGTCCACGTCCTGTACGATCAGTTTGTGGGTCTTCTTCTCAGAGAGCATCCTGTAGTTGCTGTTGGGCCTCAGCTCCATCTTGTTGAACATCCATTTCACAGGGATGTCGTCCTCCGAGAGGCCCACCTCAAACACGGCAGTTGCACCCAACAGCGAGGTCACGTCCTTTGGCTTCTTCATGATCTTGATGGCTGTGGGTGAAATATTTCAGTTTAAAATTTGCAGTGTAAATGTTTTTCTTGGAACTGTGCTTCTGGGAGAATCTGTGGTCGCTCACTTTCAACGTTGAGCCTGGCGTTGGCCAACAGTTTCCCCAGTTTGAAAGAGTAAACCGACTCGTCCTTTGCGGTGCAGTTCTTGATTTTCAGGGTGTGGACCGTGCCTTCGATTGTGATCTCGTATTTATCGCCGGGCTGCATCTCAATGCCGTTCCTGATCCACTGCGCTCCCTTCACGTCATCGTGGGTCAGCTCCAGGCTGAAGACGGCTTCCTGAGTCTGGACCACGTTCAGGTTCTTCAGGGTCTTCTTGATCTTCACAGCTACAGGACAAACAGAGTTGTTAATGTAAGCATTACTGGAAGCAGCCATTGCTATGAAGAGATATTTGCCAAATATCGGACAACATTTTAAAAACATAGAGCTGGGTTTCTATTCAAAGTTAGATTTATCTTTTGATGATACAACGTTAGGAAAATTCAATATTATCCAATTTCAGTTCAAGTATATGTAATGCTCCTTTATAAAATCGGTTCTGTCTGGTTGATGTCCCTCCTAGACTGGACCTACCCTCCACTCTCAGGGTGGCTGAGGTCTTGGAGGTGGCCACCTGGTAGGTGTACTCCCCCACGTCGGTGGCACTGGTGATGACGATGACGAGGCGCCTGAAGGCCCCGTTCACCTCGCTCAGCTTGTTCTCATTGAAGTCCACGCGATGGCCGTCCTTCAGCCACTTGCCCTCGGCGGAGGGATTCGCCACCTCACACTCCAACACTGAGGTCTGGGAGTCCGCTACCACCAAGTCATGCAAGGGCTTCTTGATAGCGCCACCTGGTGACAGGAGGCAGTTCCAGTCAGCACTGCAGTGTGTCACCTTGCATTATAAGCCATCTTTAATGTGTGACGTACCTGACACGGTGAGGGAAGCGCTGCACATCTTCTCTCCGGCGGCGAACATATACTCGCCCTCCTCGTCCTTCATTGCGTTCATGACGGTCAGCGTGTGGATCTTGTCCTTGGACACCATCTTGTAGTTGGCGCCGGCTTTGAGCGGCTGCCTCTTAAAGGTCCAGAAGGCATCGATGCCAGGGTGAGAAACCTCTACATCAAACGTGACGTTCTCAGACTCGGAGCACTCCTGGTCCCGGATCGGTTTCACGATCTGGACGGCTGAGAGACGGAACAACAGTTAGTCCATTCAACTAATGATCAACAAGTCGTCTTTCACATTTATGACAATTAACATCAACATTAGAAAAGATCAGTTTTTGTTTTGGGTCTTTTACTTTTCACAGAAACTGTAATGAATAACATGTCTGGCAGATGGTGCTGTTTGAGTGAGATCAGATGTTTCTGCACAGAGCATCATGTCATTCTAACTGTCCTGTCGGACAAAACAAGATATTAAAGTCCTGCCAGGTTCATGTGTTACTTTAAAGGTGCTGCATGAAGGCTGCAGTGATGGGTCAGGGCTAAAAGTTGCTGCCTGAAGAAGAGCGATTGCATTTCCTTTTCTTCAGAACGTGGCCTCAGGGTCGCATTTCATTCTACTGGGCATACATGGAGTTTAATAACTGACACCAAATACCTTTCATTTATTATTCTAGACTTCTTTGAGGTGTGGGAATAAATAAATATTCCACTGCTAAAATTACCGGGATCCTGCAGAGTTGTTCAGAGAATTCACATTATATACCAGGATTTTGTTTCACAACATTGAACCGTTGTTTCACGAGTAAATCTGAAGCTTCTGTTCTGTTTTCCAGTTAGGACTTAAATTTGAAAGACTTTTTAACAACCATATCCTTTAAATTTGGCATCAATCTAAACAAATAACTCACTTTTCTGTGTTCTGAATTAATGACTTCTTGTGTTACTCACTTTATTAACGATGTGCTATAAGTCCCCATGACCAATACAGATTTTTGATTATTATGCATAAAACTAATTGAAACAAGGGATTCTGTTAACTTGATCTCAATGAACGTATCATCTGTGTGTAAGTAGTAAGTAGGAACATAAGCTTAAATCTTTCCAAGTATAACGTACTCTGAACAGAGAATTGGCAGCTGGTGTCGGCTCGGCCGACCACCAGTTTGTAGCGTCCCTCATCTGAAGCGAAGGTCCGGCTGAGGACCATACGCTGCTTGGCTCCCTTTGCCACCATCTGGATTCTGCTGCTGGGCACCAGTAGTTTGTCGTTGTGGAACCATTTGACCGAGCTGACGTCCGCAGCAGAGATCTTGGCCTCCAGGACCGCCTTGGTGCCCTCAACGGCGCTCGTGTCCTTCAGTGGGATCAAGATGCCAATGGCTGCAACACAAGATACAATCTTTAGTAACATTTGATTTGGGAACACTAAGTCCTTTAGAAGAAAGACATCGGAGGTGCCTTACTCTGAATAAGCAGCTTTGCAGAGGTGGAGATTGCCTGAGCGGGAACCCCAAAGGAATACATTCCAGCGTCATCCTTGTTGGTGTTCTCAATCAGCAGCTTGTGGATCTGTTTGTCGATGACAATGTGCAATCGGTTGGAGGCCATGACCGGCTGTCCGTTCTTCATCCAAGTTCCTTCAACGTTCTCCTGGGAGAACCTGACCTCCAGCTGAGCGATGTCGCCCTCACAGACCGTGAGGTCGGTCAAGGGCTGCATCAGGGTCACTGGGCGCACTGAGGCATCGAGACAAACATGAGATATATTGATAGGCAGATAGATATATAGACAGACAAGACAGATACTTTATTCATCCCCAGGGGAACATGTATTTGTAGCAGCAGCAAGCAAAGTCACAGAGTAAACATAGAGATAGATAGATAATTTGACCCGAGGGTTTTCCTCGAGATTCAGAAGGTCACAAAGGTCCCAGGAGGCGTCACCCTCTGGGGATCATGAACTTTGAGTCCAAATTTCATGGAAATCTGACAACAAGTTTCATTTCATTTTGGGATTAATTGACAGGCTTTGATCAAGCGTGAAGCTAAAAATTTACTACAAAAGTAGAAAACTCACATTTCATCTTCAGGGATGCACTTGACTTGAAACTGCCCACTTTGAAGGTATATTTTCCCTGGTCCTCCTTCTTGACATCTTTGACGGACAGGGAATGTCTTCCACGGCGGGAGGACATGACATATTTGCTGCTGAGAGAAAGCAGCTTCTCTCCCAAGAACCAGCTGCCTTCGGCGTCCTCACGGGACACGACACACTCAAACTCTCCAGAGTACGTCTCAGGTACCTCTGTGCTCTCCAGCTGCTTCAGGATCTCCAGCGGAGCTCCTGTTTATGGCACAATACAGATGGTGCATCAGTGTCTGCAGTTAAGTGTATTACCGTTTCCCTGCATGCTTATGCATCAATGCAGTTTCTCTCCTTTAATGTGTGTTCTTACTGCGACAGCATGGTGTGCTTCGTACACTGTAGTTAAGGCTGTAGTTAAGCTGTTCCTACACAACATTTCCTGCATGGACTCGAGGGACTTATTAAGACAGAGGAAGTTTGTTTTTAAAGTTTTTATGTGACCTCAGAATGCAAAGGACTAATTCAAAGCTGGGAGCCAGTGTTCAGATGTTTAGTTACATGTGTGCATCATCTGTGAAGTAGAACTGAATGTTGAGGTATCGTTAGCCAACCCACCTTCAACATTGAGCTTGGCAGTTGTGCTGCCGTCCTCGTCTATAACCATGCAGCTGAACTCTGCGTCATCTCTCATGTCGATCATCAGCACAGACAGGAAGTGGACCTTTCTGTCAGAGTGCATCCTGTATTTGTCTCCGGAGAAGATTTCCACGTTATTCTTCAGCCATTTGACCTTGACAAAAGGCTCATTGGTTTCACACTCAAAGGTCGCCATGGTGTCCTTTTCTTTAGCGTTGACCGCCTCCAGCTTCTGCGTGAAGGAGATCACTGTCTTGGCTGCAAGAATAACAGCAAAGCCTTTGTTACAAAATACACAATTTAAATGTAGAATTACATGGACGTAGTAGAAAGTCCAGAGTTGTTACCTTGCACCAGCAAGAAAGCATGGCTTGAAGTCTCTCCGGCAGTGCTGGTAGCCTTAACCATGACACTCGCAGAGTCCTCGGCTCTGACGTCTCTGATCACCAGTTCACACACATGATCCTCAGGCCAGAACCAGGAAATACGATCGGACTTCTCCAGCAGAACACCATTTTTAAACCACTGGCACTCAGGTTCGGGTCTGCCGACGACTCTGACTCTGAACTTGACTTCGTCGCCCTCAGCGACGGTCTGGCTGGTGATACGCTCCAGAATCTTTGGAGCTTCCATGCTGGCTGAGAGCTTGACCCTCTCTGGTTTTAGAGCTTTAGCTGTGACCTTGCGCCGCTCCTCTTCCTTCTTCCTCTCAGCCTCCTCCTTCGCCATGGCGCGGTGAAGCAGCTCCTCCTTCGTTTTCTTCAGCAGATCCTCGTAGGACTCATCTTTCTTACGTGACTTGAGCTCAACGGCAGTGATGGACTCGTAGTAGCCTTCCTCCGTCCTGCGCTTGAACTTGCCCCTCAGCTCTTCCGTCTCCTCCGTGGCTTTCTCGTGGACGACTCTGTGAGCCTTCTTCAGCTTGACCACCTCTTTTAAAGAGTCGTCTGCAGGTTTCTCAGACTTCACCACCTCAAATTGTACTTTTCCAGGTTCGGGTGCGGGCTCAGCTGCCTTACCCTCTGGGGCACGGCGCAGATGAGTTCTGAAATCCTCTTTCTGCTGAATCTCCAGCTTCACGGTGTGCTCGGCTGAGCCCAGGTTGTTTTCGGCTACTAGTTTGACCTCTCCTGAATCATAGGATTTGATTTCAGTGATCTCCAAGTAGTAAATACCGTCGTAACGAAGCCTGTACCTCTTGCTCTTGCGGATCAGTTGTCCGTTGAGATACCAGTTGACCTTGGGTAGCGGATAGCCGGTCACTCTGCAGCGGAATCGCGCTGTGTCGCCTTCCAGCACTCTGGCTGGTTCAGGAAGGAGGACAATCTCAGGTTTCATTTTATCAGTATCTTCATCAGTGGTGACTCCGTAGGGTCCTCCCTCATGAGCCATGCGTTCAATCTCATCGATTCGGTGTGCTCCCTTCCTGCCTTCAGGAAGCTGCGACTCCTCAACCAGACCCTTCTCGTCCTTGACGACCAGGGTGGCCGAGGTTTGGTCGGCTCCGTACTTGTTCGTGGCTCTGCAGGTGACGACGCCGCTGTCTCTGGCGTAAGCGGCTTCATAGTCGAGACTGCAGTAGCCGAATTCATTGACCATGCGCAACCTGTTGGCGGCTTCCAGGGGTTTTCCGTCGTGCAGCCACTCCACCACCATGCTGGGGTCACCAATAGGGGTCAGTCTGCACTCAAAGTGAGCTGGACCGAAACGCTTCATCCTGATGGAGGTCAGCTTCTTCTTGAACTGTGGTTTCTGCTGCTTCTCTTTGTCATAAAGGTCGCCCTCCTCCCACTGGTCCTGACCATATCGCAGATGGAGGGGCTCCAACTCGGGAGGGGCGATCTCCTTGGCTTTGTAGGTTCCTTTGGGGATAATGAGCCTCCTCTCCGGTTCAGGTTCAACATAGTCCACCTCAACATTGACTCTGCAGCGAGTGGTGTCTCTGCCAGCCTTGTTGATGGCTGTCGCTGTGTACCAGGCGCTGTCTGAGCCGGCTGCTGAGGGAATCTGGAATTTTGCCTCTCCTTTCGTTCCTTCAACCCTGGAATTTGTCATTTCAGAATATCTTTAACATTTAGATTTTTACTTGTAATAGAAATATCCTTCTGTATTCTTCGAGATCTTGTGACGTATCTCTCAATGACCCAGCTGACTACATACTTCATCATAGTGACCGGGATTGGACAATGGATTATAAACACTGGCTGTCATCTAAATAAAAATACTAAATAACTGTGGGTTTACTGCCAACTCAGTTTGTGCAACAGAGAGACAATTAAAACATACTGATAATACAACTAATAGAAAACATACCTGATTTGTGGGTGCTTGTGTGGGGTAACAATGTCACTGTTTTTCAGCCAGACGATGTCCGGCAGGGGGTTTCCAATGGCTTTGACAGCCAGTTCAACCAGAGTGCCCTGCTTTACACTGATGTTCTTCAGCTTCTCAATGAACTGAGGGCGCGTCAATGTTTCTTTAGCTGAAAAAGAAATAAATCGAAACCTTAAAGTCAATCAATGTAGATTAGCACAAGTGTTCACAGAAAGCCCACGGTGAGCTGCAGTTGTACCATCAACTGTGAGAGTGACGGAGATGGACGAACGTCCAGCTCTGTTCTGAGCGACGACGGTCCACTCTCCAGAGTCTTGTGGCATGGCCGGGACGATGATCAGGGACTGGGTACCGTCCTCTTTGACCACTATCTTGTGGGTGTAGTCGCTAACCACTTGTTGTCCTAAGGAGGCCAAGTGTGGATATCGGTTATTGTGAGAACAACAAATCTTATGCAAACACACCTTCCTGAAGAGTTACCTATTTTTAACTCACCATTATGGAACCAGTATGTGTCGGGCATCGGCCTGCCAACGACCTTCAGGTCGAATCTGGCAGTTTGCCCCTCGGAGCATCTGCATGAGGAAGGTTTCAGGACAAAAACAGGCTTGTAGAGTCTTTCCAGCTGAGCCTCGTCCGTCTCGTCAAGTCGGCGGGCCGGAGAACGTCCGGGAGAACGACTGGAAGAACGTCCAGGTGAGCGGCTCAGAGAGCGAGGAGATGTGGATCTGAGGAAGGAGCAGAGTCGTCAGCACGGAGGTCTAAAGGCAGTCGTTAAGCACCAGACTGAAATGCGATCCTCACCTGATCCTCTGCATCGCTGGCTGTGGTGTGTATCTCTGAGGTGTCACGACTCCGGACGGCTCCACGTAGAGCTTCCCAGAGCTGACGGCGTTTCCCTTCATGTTGGCGGCGAAGGCGGTGTACACGCCCTCATCCTCTGGGAGCACCACGGGCAGGCGGAGGCTGGCTCGGCCGTCCTGAAGAGCCTCCATCTGGTAACGGTCGCCAGGCCTGATGCGCTGTCCGTCTTTGAACCAAGCAATCTGGGAGAAGACAGAATGTTATTGTTAGACTACTTCAGATGCACATGTGCAATTCCAATTCCTATCTTGAAGCCCAATTTGTTTAAAAATGCAGTACCTTGGGGAGCGGCATTCCAGCCATCTTGCAGTGGAAAGTGACTCCCATTCCCTCCATGATCCTGTAGTTCTTGACGGGAGTGTCAAAGGTGGGTTGCACGGCCTCAGTGGGGTCGGCAGTCACCATCAGCTCTCCGTCCTCTGTCACTATCTCTCTGTAGCTAATCTTCATAATGCACAGTTCAATCTCATGCATGATCCTCTGCTCAATGGCAGAAAGATGGAATTCCTGCAGATGAAATGAGACGTTATATAGATGATCTTGACATGCTCAGATGTTCAGGAGTTCTTTGGCAGTAATTTATTGTTTTAACATTGTTTTAACGGTGATTTAAGATTATCTAAATATTGTGGATAAATAGAGTGGCCAAGCAAGCCCAAGAAGTGTTGAAGTGAAGTGAAGACATGGTCAATGACGTGAATACGACACAGTTTGAACCAACAACTTAACCCTGATTACATGTAGGAAGTCTTTGACTGTGGCTCATGATGCTCGTACCTGTCCAGAGATAATGGTGGTGCTCATCTGCTCCATTGTTGTAATGACAATGGGAGGAACGTCTCCCACTCTGGGTTCCTGCACCATGGCTGTCACTTCAGTCTTAAAGGTAGCTTCCTGTTTCTTAATGTAGACTTCGTATTCGTCTGCGATCAAAACAAAGCAGTCCATGTTACATGAGCTCAAACCAGAAGTAATCTGCAACTCCTGTTCTGAAGTCCATGCAAACATGACTTCTTACTTCAGTGACATGGCAGAGTCGACGGAGACGTTTACGTACCTTCGTCCAGCAGGACGGCGGAGGCCGAGACTTCTCCCAGCTGGTTCTTAACAAAGACCGAGTATTCTCCGGCGTCATCAGCAAAGGTCATGGAGATCTCCAACTTGCATTCTCCGGTCTCCTTCTTGTAGGCAACTTTGTATCTGATGGACCATGGAGGAGAAAGAGCTTGTTCAAGGCAATACAATGATAGTGAGTGCCCCCTGGAGGCAGCAGTGTTCGTTACAGTCAACATTCAAATGATTTGTCTTTTCTTAGTGTGAAACATGTAAGGGTTGTCCTAAAGGTCACTCAGGAGAAAAGCAGATCGAGCAGCAAAACAAGCCCATGTAAAAAATAGTAGTTTCCCTTTCCATTCCCTATAAGAAGCTTTAAGGTTATTCCACACAGTCTTACCATAATTAATTTTTTTAAATGCACTGAGTTAAATATTCAAACCCAATTCAGTAGAAAGATAATGTGCAGAATCATAAATAAATAAAATATACAATAAATCACCGGAATCTTTCTCTAGGGACCATGAACGTGAGCGCTACGTACCTGTATCCGGTAGTGAGCGGGATGCCGCTCTTCTTCCAGATGATGTGAGGTCTGGGGCTTCCCCCGACTTGGCACTCAAACTCAACGCTTCCTCCCTCCACCAGCTTCTGGACGGTGGGCTTCCTGATGAAGAAGGGAGCGGCGGCCGCGGTATCGGCCACGCTCACCTGAGACACGCTCTCCTCTTTGGCTTCTTCGGTTTCTCTGAAAATACAAATTATTTTAGAATCAGGACCAAGCTGTACCGTGTCTTTAAGTCCCAACAATTAGAAAATAAAGAAGCTGAAAACATGCTTTCTTGAGTTAATGTTCACCCGGCAGACTACGTTATCTCATCTTGCTCACTGTAAAGGATCGACTCACAGTTTCTCAGCAGTTTCAACATGTTCTGTGACGACAGCGATCTCCTCTCTGCTCTCGATGTCCTCGGACACTGGAGCAAGAAGACAGACAGTAGTATGTTTATAGAAGATGAACTGAAAACACTAGAGACACCACAATGGACTCAAGAGATACCTGCACATTCAGAGGGGCATTGAATACGTCTCATTTCAGTCATATGGAATGCAAATTATTAATGTTTGATGAATGATTGGTCTTCTGTCCGACTGTACTGACCCTGGACCAGCAGGTAGCAGGAGGTGCTGACGGTTCCCGCCTCGTTGGTGGCGGTGCAGGTGAAACGTCCGCTGTCTTCGGCGAACGCCTCGCGGATCACCAGCCGGGCGAATCCGTTCTCGTAGCTTATCTGGAAGTCGATGGAGCTCTCGATCTTGTAGTCCTCTCTGAACCACATGATGACGGGCGTGGGGTGACCGCTGATCTGGCACTCCAGGGTCACCGACTCGCCCTCCGTCACGTTTGTGTTCTTCAAGCCCTGCACGCAAAACAACACTTTTAGAAAATGCTATTCTCTCACAAGGGCAAGAATGTATTGAGTGGTTTTGAGGAAAGCTAGGACACTTACCGCCACCAGTGTGGCTGGGATCACAGCGCCACCCGCAGGTACGGCTGCTGCCTCCATCACCTGTCGAATAGTCATGGATTGGTCAGCACACTAAAATAAATCGACTTCTACAATACTCAACAAGGACACAACTAAGCAAACACACACTAGACAAGACCTCCAACCTGTACTACACATCCAACAGACAAAGAAAAGACAAGTGGATGGATGAGGGGAAGCCTGGATGGACTCATTTGAGAATGAGGTTGTCAATAGCATCGATGAGCATGTTTTTATTAGAGAGATTAAATCCTGGATGTTCACACAACTCAAGAAAACCTGACTATAAACGAGACTAAAGGTGGAGAAGTCGCCCCTTTGGAAGTTTGGGTTGATGCTTTAATCAAAAGGCTCAGTAACAATGAAAGGACTCAAGCTCTCAGAAGAAAGAACTTTATAATATAAAAAATGCCCTTTAGATTTTAGAGTTATTGTGTTAAAAGTGGATAATTTGTCCAGAGATTATTAAACATATGAGGAATAATCATCTGTTGAACATACACAGCAGCTGTCATCATATTGTGGCCGGTGGATGAGATATCGACTAAAGTCTACGAGGAATAAAAACATTGATTCTTTATTGCTGGTTTGGACTACTTAAGGTATATTTATTATATTTACTCGTCAGGTTTTCTTGTCCGGTACAGATCCAGCCCACTACCCTAGATTACAAACCTGGGCTCCCCAGTCCTCATACAGCCTCTCCCCCGAGACCACCACCCCCGTCTGTGACTCAGCGCCAACATGACTCTCATATTGGTCTCTGAAGGCCGGAGGCTCTCTGGTCTTTGTACGAGACGGACTGGGAGACTTGACGGGCTTGATGATCTTTCTAGTTACGGCAGAGGATGAAGAGAACTCTTTCTGCAGAGCGGCGACAGCCGAGGCGGCGATGGACACCTGCCCGACCCAAAGAGGAGGAACAGGCACACCGGCGTCAATAAGATATGTTGGTTTGGTGTGATTTGTGTGTTAAACCACAGCATGGGAGGAGCCTCAAGGCCGTTAGTTTAGGTTACAAAAGGGTCAAATGAAGGGAGTTGTAATCAGAGCCGTATTAATAATTGTGTTTATTAATTAGGGTAGTGAAGAAAAACATTGGAGGAGTGGGTTCTTTTTGTTATGTAATACATATTATGTTATCAATTCTACACTACACTTCACAAGAAGTTTGCATTTCAGGCAAGCAGTATTTACCAAATGACCGTTAGCTAAACTCCTCCCCAAACAGCAACGGTCCAATTGTAGCTTTGTATTAACTAACAGCTGTGTCACAGGTCACATGTTGAAGTGATGCACACAGAGCTGTAATAGAGACGCTTTGTCCAACACAGGCCGCTAACGCTGTCCAGCTGATAAGCTAACTGTACAGTAGGAACCAGGAGTTAGCATCTCATTATCTATCCAGCTGATAAGCTAACTGTACAGTAGGAACCAGGAGTTAGCATCTCATTATCTATCCAGCTGATAAGCTAACTGTACAGTAGGAACCAGGAGTTAGCATCTCATTATCCAACTACAGTATTTTGTGGGATTCCAGGGACTCATCATCCTCCGTGAAGCATCCGAGCTTAAGCTAGGGAGTTAGCAGCTCTGGCTTTACCTCAAACAGCCAAATTCAAGATGTATTTTACCAAATGAATGAATTTACCAAACTTAATTCATTATTTGAATAATTTCTATTCATTATACTAAACTGTAACACTTAGACAAACTAGCTCTCCTATAGAAGACCAATGCTGTAAAGATTGACGGGTTATTTGTTTCTATTATTACATTTTTAAATGTCGTTTCTCTTTGTGTTTCTCTTTCCATGCAGGTTAGTTTCTACTGCTTGCCTGATGTGGTCTCTCTTACCTCAGAGCTAGGCTCATGTTTTGGGACAGAAACTTTAGAAACTGTGAAATGTGGAACTGGAGACGAGGCGAGACCAGAGTCCACATGGGAGGAGATTTCTGTTGCTCTCTGAATCTGGAGTAACCAACAGAGTTCACAGGAGCATTATATATTGATATAAATGTACATGTTTTGAACAATACTTTGTTCTATATTAGAAGTGCCATGGTTATCGAGAGATTTGTCCATTGAGAAATTATCTTAAAGCTGTGGACTCCTGGGAGTCTTTATATGGACTCCTGGGAGTCTTTATAGTCTTTATATGGACTCCTGGGTGTCTTTGTAGTCTTTATATGGACTCCGATGAGTCTGTATAGTCTTTACATGGACTCTTAGGAGTCTTTATAGTCTTTACATGGTCTCCAAGGAGTCTTTATAGTCTTTACATGGAGTCTTTTTAGTCTTTACAAAACTCCTAGGAGTCTTTATTGTCTTGCCATGGACTCATAGGAGTCTTTATAGTCTTTACATGAACTCCTAGGAACTTTATAGTCTTTAGATGGACTCCTGGGAACTTTATAGTCTTTACATGGACTCCTGGGTGTCTTTATAGTCTTTACATGGACTCCGAGGAACTTTATAGTCTTTACATGGACTACTGGGTGTCCCCTAACCCCCTTGGACCTCCAAAGGCCTGAACAATAGTGGATCTCATGATTTGGTCAAATCTCTTGGTAACTGTGTGGTGTCTATGCTCTGGCGGCCTCTCTGACCTAAGATAAGATAAGATAAGATAATCCTTTATTAGTCCCTCAGTGGGGAAATTACGGGAATACAGCAGCCTTGCACACAATAGAGACACATAGTAAAAAAGTAATATAAATAAAATAACAAATAACAATAAACAGTAGTAAAACAGTAAGAAGAATATAGTATCAACCTGAGGCAGGGCTGGTTTAGGTGTGAACCCCTGAGCAGTAGCAAGCATTTGCCCAGCCTGCACTGTGGTGGATGTCCGGCCAGCTCGATACTGCTGATCGACAGCCACGGCAGCGGCGGCTTGCTGCCTTAACTCTGCCTCTACGGCCTCCTCCTCTTCAGCTCGAGCAGACTCGACATGCACAGGCTGACGGACACGAGCCAGGTCCACGGCGGCCACCACGGCGGCCACTGCCCCGGCTCTGCCCCCCCCCTCAGCCTGGAAATACAACCAGCAGCACATAGATACAGGACATCCATGGCAGGACAGAGACAGAGACAGGCGGGTGGACGGGGGCCTCTGCATGCATCTGGTTAAGCTGTTAGTTCCCTCAAAAGAACACTAACTCATTCCATTTGTCCTCAAGAGTATTTTAATTCAAAGTGGTTCAACACTTTGGTCTTTTCTGACCAATTTATTTCCAATTGTCCCAACAGCCATTCAGAATCATGCCTAAATACTATTTAGAATCTTCTGACCTGGTTGGGTTTAGGCATGATGAGGGAAATCGATGAGGCTTAGGGAATATCTGGGTCAGCCACCCTGAGGCCGAGTGGGGCGGTGCATGTCTTTGCTGTCATTCTGCATGATAATTACCACATGCATCTACTTGTTGCAGGAAAAGAGTATTTTTGGGACAATGGGACATTTTTCAGACTACTGGGTTTCAGAATAATGATTTGTTGGAACAATGGCCGCCTGAGGAAACAGATACACAACCACAGGTCCATAAAGAGATCAACCAGTAAAAGTGCAGGAAAGAGAAGTGAACCTAACTCAAAGAAGAATGAACCAAGAAGGCCAATCGGCCATCTTGGTTCAGATCCCAGTAACAGCAGTATGAAGAGCATGAAACCTGAGATCTCTACGGACAGACGATGGACTCAAATATCTTCTTTGTTTGTGTCTTTCTCGCTCTTCTTCGACTGAAGACGTAAACGTTTCACAGCCTTTTCTTTTGTTGAATGCATCGTTTAATAAACAACTGTAGACTACAGGAGTCAGCGCTACAGCCTTTAACTTTTCCACCTTTAGATCGACAAGAAGAACAGCATAGCTGTTTTAAAATCTCACCTTCATTCACAAAGAACACAAAACACTGCAAAATAAACTGATATAAGATGATGGTGAACAGGTTCTGGACGTAAAGCAGTGAAGGCGTCTACAAAACTTAAGCTAACGGAGCCACAGGGACTCAAAGGAAAAAGATATTCAACATATCAACACAGACTCACATATGTGGACAAAACAAAAGGAGCAGCTGCAGACCTCCATCCAGACGTTATATTTGACAGCAAAAGGTTCTTGTATATTTCTAACAATGGGACTCAATGAGCACCAGGTGGCGCTCAGGAGCCCGTCCTAACCTCTTTGACCCCGGTGAGCTCCCAGCGCTGCTCCTGGCCCAGCTGGGTGACGGTGCTGCTGCTCATACTGGTCATACTGGTCATGCTGGTCATGCTGGTGTAGCCGGCCTCGCTCTGCTTCCAGGGCGGCAGGACGTCGCCGGCGGCGGCCGCCAGCCTGCGGGCAGTGACAGGGGACTGGACCGGCCTAATGGGGGAGACGGAGAGTCTTGAGGCGGGAGAGGTCTTGTTACAGGCCTGCACAGAACCTCAAACCTACAGTGCTACAACCCGACCTCTCACTCAGATAAAGCTCTTACGATGCACTGGTTCTTCTGGACTGGACTACTGAGTTCCTTATGACCAAGCTGCTCTAATACATGTGTGTCAGTAAGAACAATCAGGCTCCGCCCACCTGACAGGCGTTGGCGTCTTCACGTGCCGGACAGGCGACGGCGACTGTTGGCGTCCTCCGGTCACTTTCGCCACCGACAAGGACTGAGTCGGGGACTTGGACATTGGTTTGGGAGGAACTCTGGGCGGAGTCTTGTGAGCCAGCAGCTGGGTCTGCACCTCCATCATGGCGGAGGCCTGGAAGCTGGCCTCCATCCTCTGAGGACCGGAAGAGAGAGGAGGTTAGACCCGACAAAGGTCCTGGGTAGATTAACATGACTTCATATCGGTGGAGGCTGCTGTACCTTTTCCACTCTGGTCTGGCGGCTCTGTGAGATCTGAGAGGTTGAAATCACAGTCTTTGTTTTCTTTGCAGGGACGGCTTCTTCACCTGAGCACACAAGTTCAGCTAGTTAGTCTAGGTTCAGCTAGTTAGTCTAGGTTCAGATAGTTAGTTTAGGTCCAGCTAGTTAGTCTAGGTTCAGATAGTTAGTCTAGGTTCAGATAGTTAGTTTAGGTCCAGCTAGTTAGTCTAGGTTCAGATAGTTAGTTTAGGTCCAGCTAGTTAGTCTAGGTTCAGATAGTTAGTCTAGGTTCAGATAGTTAGTTTCGGTTCAGATAGTTAGTCTAGGTTCAGATAGTTAGTTTAGGTTCAGATAGTTAGTCTAGGTTCAGATAGTTAGTTTAGGTTCAGATAGTTAGTCTAGGTTCAGATAGTTAGTTTAGGTCCAGCTAGTTAGTCTAGGTTAATATAGTTAGTTTAGGTTCAGATAGTTAGTTTAGGTCCAGCTAGTTAGTCTAGGTTAATATAGTTAGTTTAGGTTCAGATAGTTAGTCTAGGTCCAGCTAGTTAGTCTAGGTTCAGTTTAACTGGAAGTGCATCATCATCACAACATTATCTCCCAACGGCACGACGGTCACGTCTCATCCCATTGGTCCAGACGTGATCAGAGACTTCTCAGTCTTCGTATTTGAAATGTCATGGATTCCTTTTTTACTTTAAGTTCAGGGTCCTGAAAAATGACTTTTAACGAAGCTGGACAAGCCGTTTGTAGGTTTTCATGCTCAGGGATGAAAACAACAAATGTATATATATATATATTTACACATATGGGTCAACGACGAATAAAGCTTCTAAAAGGCCCTCACCCTGAACCAGCAGCTCGCAGGTGGAGGTGGCCCGTCCGCTGCTGTTGGTGGCGGTCACAGAATACGTCCCAGAATCCTCTGGGAAGGCCTCGGCGATCAGCAGACCGTACAGGTCTCCCTCCTGGAGGAGCCCGAAGTCGGCCGAGCTCTGGATCTCAGCTCCCTCTCTGTAGAACTTCACGGCGGGCGTCGGGATGCCGGAGACTCGGACGTCCAGCTTCACCTGGCTGCCCTGTCTCACCGTGGAGCTCTGCAGTCTCTGGAGGAAGTTGGGAGGCGCCGTCTCGGCTGGAAGCAAATATTCAGATGATTGCATTTAAACCAGGTCTGGTCTCAGAGATCAACCAGTACTCACATGTGAAAGCACTTCACTGATACTGAAGCCCAAACATCCCATAATGGAGATATTTCAGACTGGAACAAGGTGCTATGTGAATAACATGATTAGTCTAAATGAGTCAATCTGATTCTTTCTCATCATAATTTTTATAACTTAAATGTTATTCAACATTTTGAACATCCTGTCAGGTTTCAGGATGCAACACAAAACAGAGTCTTGTTAATGTATTTTATAAGCGGCTTTCCTTTTTTTACATATATGTATATATATAAATATATATACATATATATGTATATGTATATGTATATATATATATATATATATGTGGCCTTGAGGAAGACCTGTACCTGTGTCTCACCTGAACCTGTGTCTAACCTGTACTTGTCCCTGAACCTGTGTTTCACCTGTACCTGTACCTGTGTCTCACCTGAACCTGTGTCTAACCTGTACTTGTACCTGAACCTGTGTTTCACCTGAACCTGTGTCTCACCTGTACCTGTACCTGTGTCTTACCTGTACCTGTACCTGTGTCTTACCTGTACCTGTGTCTTACCTGTACCTGTATCCGCATCTCACCTGTACCTGTACCTGTGTCTAACCTGTACTTGTACCTGTGTCTCACCTGCACCTGTACCTGTACCTGTGTCTCACCTGTACTTGTACCTGTGTCTCATCTGTACCTGTACCTGTGTCTAACCTTTACCTGTACTTCACCTGTACTTGTTCCTGTACCTGTGTCTCACCTGTACCTGTACCTGTGTCTCACCTGTACTTGTACCTGTGTCTCATCTGTACCTGTACCTGTGTCTAACCTTTACCTGTACCTGTGTCTAACCTGTACCTGTGTCTAACCTTTACCTGTACCTGTGTCTAACCTGTACCTGTGTCTAACCTTTACCTGTACCTGTGTCTAACCTGTACCTGTGTCTAACCTGTACCTGTACCTCACCTGTACTTATTCCTGTACCTGTGTCTCACCTGTACCTGTGTCTCACCTGTACTTGTTCCTGTACCTGTGTCTAACCTGTACCTGTGTCTCACCTGTACTTGTTCCTGTACCTGTGTCTCACCTGTACCTGTACCTGCGTCTCACCTGTAACAAGGAGTTCGGCGGTGCTCGTGGCTTGTCCAGCTCCGTTGGTGGCTCTGACAGAAAACCTCCCACTGTGTGCGGCGGTCACCGCAGGGATGCTCAGGACAGCGCGGCCATCGCTGAACGAGATCTGAATGCCGGGCAAAGCGGCGGCGGAGAGAACCTGGCCATCGCGGAACCAGCTCACCTCAGGAACTGGAGAACCTGCAGAGGAGAGAGGAACCGCCGCTCGTGTCAGAGAACCCGATGGTTTGAGTCCAGTACAGACCGGTCCAGGTGGCTGGAGACCCATGAGCAACAATGACTGTAACACAACGAGCCGTCTCTTCTGAACAGCTCAGTTTCCTTACCACTAACTTGAGCCTGGAACGTCGCAGC
This sequence comes from Taurulus bubalis, assembly GCF_910589615.1. Taxonomy (NCBI): domain Eukaryota; kingdom Metazoa; phylum Chordata; class Actinopteri; order Perciformes; family Cottidae; genus Taurulus; species Taurulus bubalis. The sequence goes on along the minus strand of NC_136589.1, from coordinate 347,343 downwards.
ACTACCCTCTAGTGCCACGACGCTCTGCAGCGGCTGCGTGAACGTCGGCGCCTGTGTCGACATGTTGGTCGGCACCCTGCAGGTAAACAAACAAACAAACAAACAAACACACAGAGAAGAAGTTAATAACTCGTCAGGCAGCAGCGGGAAGACATTCATGACATCAAGTCTTCAGTCTGATGGATCTGATCAGAGTTAGTTCCTGTTTCTTTCTCCAGCTTCTGAAAAACAGAAGACATTGTTGTCTCCAAGAACACCTGAAGTTATAGAATCTATAACCAGACCATGAAATATTATTAAGTTATAGAATCTATAAACAGATCATGACTCTGAGTTATAGAATCTATAACCAGACTATGAAATATCATTAAGTTATAGAATCTATAACCAGACCATGACTCTGAGTTATCAAATTAATCAAAGGTGAGAGAGAGAGATCAAAGGTCTCTATGTTTCAGTTCTTGAGAGCAGAGCGAACACGACGCTCTGCTATGTGAAAAACAGCAGAAGAAGAATACAATCTTCAATAAATAAAGGGCCAACCTTCAGCCACCAAAAAAAAAGTATTTATAATTTTATTAATTATAAAAATTATAATAAATTATACAAATTGTCAATATTTGTGTTTTTTAGCTACGTCTCTGCTGCTAGTGCACGAGGTGGGGCCAGATCCATTCTGCCCAAGGAAGACGGGTCTAAGACGCAGTTTAGCCAATCACTGATTAAATAAATAAATGAATGATAGACAATGTATCCAATCAGCGCCCTTCAAAAGACTCATTTGGCCCCAGGCTGCGTTCCCGTCTCTCTGCTCGTCAGCGCTCGTCTCTCGAGGCGCCATGATAACAACATCACAGTGGCGAGCGCGAGCGCGAGCGCTGCTCTTCAAAGGAGACCAACCGCTAACTCCGTAAAATCTCTCCTCCAACACCCGTTTGAGAGAAGAACTTTGGCGGAGAAACTAGAGGTAAAACACCTGGTCCCATGACAAGACGGACTCCTGAGTGCTGGAGGAGCACCGTAAGACAGCCAGCGATTTTAAAGGCACGGCAAAGGCGGCACAAAAGAGCTGTTGGGCGGCATGCTGTCGGCTATTGTATGATATGTAAGTAACCCAATTTGTATTCTGGCTTTAGAAACTGTTTGTCAATCAATGTGGTTGTTTCTGTTGCCTGCCTTAAGCTACATTGATCCGGTGTCCTGTTTAAGATGAGATGCGTTTATTTTGAAGGCGGCTCGCGAAGTTAAAAAGGAAGCCGCAATGTGCGCAGAGTGAATGTCAAAAGCTACTGAAAATATGGTCAGTTTTTAACACAAATTAGAAACAGTAACGGTATTAGCACTCTGCGGAAGAGGCACCTTTTAAACACCACAGGCACATTAATGGGCATTTTTTCATTTATTGCAAAAAATATATATAAATCACAAGAAAATATATTAATGTTGCACATCTAATCAAACACCAAAGCCTTTGCTACAAGAATCAGTAAGCCATTTAACAAAAAACTTCAACATAAAAGTATAAAAAGTATTGTTGTTACACTTTGTTTTTTACTGTGTTTTTACAGTTTGATAAACATTTAATCTGTTCATTCAGTTAATTTGTGTGCTTGTTTTATTTTAATGGGAAATATATAGGTTTTATGAATAAAAAAATCATCAAATCATAATTCATTACAAAAAATCATCCAATCATAATTCATTACAAAAAATCACAATTCATAAAAAAATGCTGTATTTGAATGTATTGATCACCATAAGTAATATACAAGTGAAATATATGGTTTGGTACATGATACAATTCAAATGTCACAGATCCGAAATGCTCATTTGAGACCTCTCCTGAATGTTCTCTGTTCTAAACCCTCTCTAACTTTGTTCTGTTTCACTTAATCAAAGTCAACCTTTGCAGAGAGAATGTTCACATATTGTGTTATGATTTGGGTTAGAGAATGTTCACATATTGTGTTATGATTTGGGTTAGAGAATGTTCACATATTGAGTTATGATTTGGGTTAGAGAATGTTCACATATTGAGCTATTATTTGGGTTAGAGAATGTTATGATTTGGGTTGGAGAATGTTCACATATTGAGTTATGATTTGGGTTAGAGAATGTTCACATATTCAGTTATGATTTGGGTTAGAGAATGTTCACATATTGTGTTATGATTTGGGTTAGAGAATGTTCACATATTGAGCTATGATTTGGGTTAGAGAATGTTCACATATTGAGCTATGATTTGGGTTAGAGAATGTTCACATATTGAGTTATGATTTGGGTTAGAGAATGTTCACATATTGAGTTATGATTTGGGTTAGAGAATGTTCACATATTGAGTTATGATTTGGGTTAGAGAATGTTCACATATTGTGTTATGATTTGGGTTTGAAAATGTTCACATATTGAGTTATGATTTGGGTTAGAGAATGTTCACTTATTGAGTTATGATTTGGGTTAGAGAATGTTCACATATTGAGCTATGATTTGGGTTAGAGAATGTTCACATATTGAGCTATGATTTGGGTTAGAGAATGTTCACATATTGAGCTATGATTTGGGTTAGAGAATGTTCACATATTGAGCTATGATTTCACATATTGTTTATTATAACACCAACATTATTCAAACAGCCCTAGTGGTTGCAGAGATGCACCCTTTTTAGTTTGGGGATGACATTTTCGAGCAGAAGTCTAAAAATAGCTTGGTGCTTAAAAGGACAACTGTAATAACTGTGTATGTTTTAAGGATATTACCGTGAGAGAGAGAGAGAGAGAGAGAGAGAGAGAGAGAGAGAGAGCGCTATTAATGCAAACGAGGAGTAAGTTAACATAATTACTGTTTTTTTTGCCTTTGGACACAGCTCTTACGTTGGTTTTGGGGATTTATTAATACATGTGAAATCATCAGTCAAGTACAGGACCACTTATCTGTATGCTACATGAGATATATATATATATATATATATATATATATATATATATATATATATATATATATATATATATATATATATATATATATATACATATATATATATATATAAATATACATGTGTGTATATATATATATATATATATATATATATATATATATATATATATATATATATATACTGAATTGTATGAATAAGATGTCCTTATTATGTCAAAGTGTTGAAATAAATGTTAAATATTTAACTGAAAAGTAGTAATGCGTGATACCTTTGTTTGCAATGAATCATACTAATAATTGGCTGAGTGTCCAGATAGCGTGCTCTGATTGGTCGTTGGCCTACAGAGTACTTTAACAGCAGCTGCTGGAATGTGCTGAGTGTTTCTGAAGGTTTCAGGTTCAGAAAGAGCCAGGCTATAAATATAAGGGGCGGAGCCTGTTGGAGGGCAGATGACCTGATGGACAGCAGCAGCTGAGAGTGGAGTCATCAGAACACACTCAGCCTCAAAGACACAAAGATACAAAGACACAAAGATACAAAGACTTAAAGATACAAAGACTTAAAGATACAAAGATACAAAGACACAAAGACACAAAGATACAAAGACATAAAGATACAAAGACTTAAAGATACAAAGACTTAAAGATACAAAGACACAAAGATACAAAGACACAAAGATACAAAGACACAAAGACACACAGACTTAAAGATACAAAGATACAAAGACTTAAAGATACAAAGACACACAGACTTAAAGATACAAAGATACAAAGACACAAAGATACAAAGACTTAAAGACACAAAGATACAAAGACTTAAAGACACAAAGACACAAAGATACAAAGACACAAAGACACAAAGATACAAAGACACAAAGACTTAAAGATACACAGATACAAAGACACAAAGACTTAAAGATACAAAGAAACAAAGATGTAAAGATACAAAGACACAAAGACACAAAGACTTAAAGATACAAAGATACAAAGACTTAAAGATACAAAGACACAAAGACACAAAGACTTAAAGATACAAAGAAACAAAGATGTAAAGATACAAAGACACAAACCGTACCATCACAAGATTCTCTCAACTTCAATCAAACCTTCATCACCAAACTAATGAGTTTCATTTAGGACGAACATTTCAATCAAAGCTTTATGTAATAACACAATATAATGTTCTCAATATAACTATGATCAGAAAAGAGATGGCGTGAGGAAGAAGAAGAAGAAGAAAGAAGAAGAGTAAAGAAAAGAAGAAGGAGAAGAAAAAGAAAAAGAAGAGGAAGAAGAAGTAAAAGAAGTCGAAGAAGTAAAAGAAGAAAAGAAGAAGACTGAATGAAAATAAATCCTAAAGCCTTCTAGCTTACAGAGAATCAATAATATTGATGACGAGACCCGAACCAGGACCCGGCTGAGACCCGAAACAGGACCCGGCTGAGACCCGAACCAGGACCCGGCTGAGACCCGAACCAGGACCCGGCAGAGACCTGAACCAGGACCCAGCTGAGACCCAAACCAGAACCCGGCTGAGACCTGAACCAGGACCCGGCTGAGACCCAAACCAGAACCCGGCTGAGACCCAAACCAGAACCTGGCTGAGACCTGAACCAGGACCCGGCTGAGACCCAAACCAGAACCCGACTGAGACCTGAACCAGGACCCGGCTGAGACCCAAACCAGAACCCGGCTGAGACCCAAACCAGAACCCGGCTGAGACCTGAACCAGGACCCGGCTGAGACCCAAACCAGAACCCGGCTGAGACCTGAACCAGGACCCGGCTGAGACCCAAACCAGAACCCGGCTGAGACCTGAACCAGGACCCGGCTGAGACCCAAACCAGAACCCGGCTGAGACCCGAACCAGGACTACCCCGTGACCCCCCAGGATCCTGGTTTTATTTTCAGCTCAGGAGCCACATTTAGCTCCAGCTGGCCTCTTTTCATCAGCTGCTCTGGACCAAGAATAAATACATATATTTATAAATATATATATATATATATATATATATATATATATATATATATATATATATATTTATATAGTATTATTATTATTATATTTGAGTTTCATCTCAATCTTTTCAAATTAAACTAGTTTCACATTTTGTAGAAATAGTTTCTGCATTAAAGCTGTTTTATGAACTTTTATGTTTTTACATTATTCAATGAGTCATAACCCCCCCCCCCCCCCCCTCAGAGGGCAGAGTGAGGATTGTTATATAAAACTATAAATCATAGTTTGTTTTATGAAGAAAAGCCCAAACTGCTGTATTTGGATGTATTGATCACCATAAGTGAAATATATGGTTTGGTACATGAGAAAATTAAAATGTTACAAATGTGTGCAAATACAAATATTGGAGACCTCTCCTGAATGTTCTCTGTTCTAAACCCTCTCTAACTTTGTTCTGCTTCACTGTGTTCACATATTGTTCACATATTGAGTTATGATTTGGGTTAGAGAATGTTCACATATTGTGTTATGATTTGGGTTAGAGAATGTTCACATATTGAGTTATGATTTGGGTTAGAGAATGTTCACATATTAAGCTATGATTTGGGTTAGAGAATGTTCACATATTGAGCTATGATTTGGGTTAGAGAATGTTCACATATTGTGTATGATTTGGGTTAGAGAATGTTCACATATTGAGCTATGATTTGGGTTAGAGAATGTTCACATATTGTGTTATGATTTGGGTTAGAGAATGTTCACATATTGAGTTATGATTTGGGTTAGAGAATGTTCACATATTGTGTTATGATTTGGGTTAGAGAATGTTCACATATTGAGCTATGATTTGGGTTAGAGAATGTTCACATATTGAGTTATGATTTGGGTTAGAGAATGTTCACATATTGAGTTATGATTTGGGTTAGAGAATGTTCACATATTGAGCTATGATTTGGGTTAGAGAATGTTCACATATTGTGTTACAGCTGCATCATTTCAAAGAAATAATCACCCTGAAAGTGATTTTTTTCATAGGCGGACCTGAAACCTTTTCGTAAAGAAGTATTTTAAATTCTTCTCTCATAAACAAGTATGTTAAATACTCCTCTCAGTATTAGTACATCCTGATGTTCACATACTGTCATTATGTTTTATGTGTTTATGGATCAAGTTTATTGAATAAAGAGTTTTAATAAAGAAACTTTCTTCATGAAGAGTTAAAGTATTTTAACACAAAAGATCTAAAGTGAAAACACAAGGATTGTTTTTGTAGATTTGAAAGAACATTTCAAGCCCCGCCCCAACAGGAAGTCACTGAGCTCAAACAGGAAGTTAAGCTGTTTCTTTGAGCTTTATTGTTTATTTTAATCAGATGTAACAATAACTTTAATGTTTACTTTATTGTTGCTGAATTAGAGCTTTAATCATCAAAACTTCAAAGAAACTAATGAAATGTTCCACATGAGGATGTAATATTAACAATAATAATAATAATAATAATAAAATGTTTTATTATGTTTCTTCTGGATCTAATTCATAAAGAAAGAAACATCAAAACTAACATTTACAGGTTTTTCTTCCTCAAAACAAAGTTTCATGTTTAACAACTTTCATTATTACTTTTGTTGTTCACTTTTTTCATTTTTTACTTTTACTTAATTTTTTCACATAAAGATTTTTTTCCTTCAGAAAATAAATGTATAATATAAAGTTCAGTTTGTTGTTTTTGTTTATCTTCTATAAAAATAAACACAATTAAATAAATAAAATGTAATGTTTTTTACTGTCATTAACATTTTTAGATTGTGTCAACAATCAAATCACCGGCGGCGCTGAAGTACTAAAGTACTGCAGTATTGCTACTGTACTATAAAGTGTGTGCATTTTATTTAAAAACTTTTATTTTAAAATAGATTCTTCTCTGATTCACAGCCTGAACAATCCTGATTATATTATTGTTATTTAATAACTAGCACACAGAGACATTGAATAAACATAAATAAACAGATGATTCATATGATTATAGCTGAGTTATCTGTTTTCTTCTTCTGTGTTTTTTTTGACATTTGCCTCTTGTAACTTAACTTGTGATGTCATCGGTGTTATTGATCCGTTATTGGACAATAATTACAGAAATGAGCCGCATATTTCATGAATTCATAAATCATGTGATTCATCAGCGCTTTGTGTCGTTGTTGTTAATAAAGTTTGATTCAAACTATAAATGTAGCAGAAGATTTAAAGCCAAAAATCATAAATCATAAATCACACAAATGTATAACTTCTTCTCAACAGAAAATATAAAACCTGAATTATATTTATGATTATTTACTGTCATGAACTGAATACAACGAATGTTTCTAAACGACGAAGACGAGGACGAAGATGAATCAGAAATAAAACAACAGAGTTTCCTTCAGTCGGTTAATCGATAAGAGAAGTTATTGTTGAAGTTGTTTCTTCCTTCAGGTCTTTGAACGCCTCACGAGGAGCTGATCACGGATCAATCAATACTGATGCTTTCTATGTATATACATACATTACATATATATATATATATATATATATATATATATATGTGTGTATATATATATATATATATATATATATATATATATATATATATATATATATACATATATACAAATATGAAGTATTTACAATATATGAAGTAAATATGAAGTATTTGTGTGTATTCTTGTTCTCAGCACTTCCAGAGAGAATACATAAATAAATAAGTTGAGATGACAACAGTTGGCACAAAGTGAGTAACTCTATTTCCAGACCGGGTCCGATATGGCCCTGGTCTGAAACCCCCTCTGGTCCTGGTCTAAAATACACCCCCCCCCCCTGTGATTGACAGCCACCATGTGCACATAGCTGAGCAGCATCTGATATCGCCCGGCTGATTCCCTTAAAAAGCCATCAGCCGGCCGGCGCTCCTCTCTCGTGCTCTCAGCAGCTATTCTGGGCTTCTTCCTCCTCTTCCTCCTCTTCCTCCTGCTGCGGCCTCCACCTCAACACCCAAACACACCCAAACACACCCAAACGCCACGCTTCACCAAAACCCCGTGAACCCCGGCGAGGCCCTCAGGTGAACTCACGTCTCCTCTCCGGAGAGCCTCGGGTGGCGGGGCGGGCCCGGCGACTCGGACAGGAAGCCGGCCTCTTGATCCAGGAAGAGTTCCAGAGAAAATCCAAGAGGGGAAGTGAGCCTCTATCCCGACACAGCTGACGGTCCTGACCTCCTGTAGACGAGGAGAGGCTGGAAAGCTGCGACTGCTCAGGAGGGCCGGCCCGGTGCCGCGAGCCTTTATACCGGGGGGGCGGGCCCGCACCACCAGCGCTCAGAGGCTCCCCATTGGCCGGCCCGGCCCTCAGGGGGGCATGACGGGACACGGCAGCCATGTGGCCCCCCTCCGGCCTGTCGGGGGCCGGTGGGCTCTGGTGGGTACAGGTCTGGCATCCGGCAGCTGATCCATCACGAGTCTCTGGATCGATCAGTGATCAGTCAGATCACTTTGAGAGGTTTAGAGCTGGTCTGGAGTCAGTGAGGGTCTGCGGACCAAAAGGAGGCCCAGGCTGTTCCTGTCACTCAAGAGGGACCACCTCTCTGTTTACACTCCTCTTCTTCTACTGCTTTCATTCTTGTCCTCTGAGTCTCAGGCCTGCAGCTGCTTCATGGTTTGGTAACAAGCTTTGGTAACCGTCACTCAGCTGTCAATCATCACTCAGCTGTCAATCATCACTCAGCTGATTCAGCTGCTCTCTTTCCAGACTCACTCCTTCATTTCACACACTGAATCAGAACATCTGCTCATATCTGGAGATCAAACCTCTTCTTCATTGTGTTGTCGAGTCTCCTGCAGAGTAAAGTGTCTGAACCTTTAACATAATCAATATTGTCAGACTCTGCCCACCTAAAACTCAGACGGGGAGCCAGACACTACTTCCTGTGGGCTAAAACCTGTACTTCCTGTACTGCCTCTATTTCCTGTACTTCCAGAATCAGCTTTATTGGCCATGTGTGTGTACACATATATGGAATTTGACTCCAGTTACACGTTGCTCTCGTCATACATAACTACATATTATATATAATAAACAAGATACATATTAAAAAAGACAACAGAGCAGTGCAAGTAGTCAGATGGAGGAGTCTGGTTATGGCCAGCGGAAAGAAGCTTTTCCTGAGCTGGATCAGGTAGCACAGCCTCTGCTGGGCCTTTTTCCGGATGGTGTTGATGTTGGAGGTCCACTTCAGGTCCCGGGAGATTGTGGATCCCAGGAACTTGAAGGTCTCCACCGCAGACACAGTGCTGTTGTGTATGGTGAGAGGGGGGTAGTGTTGGGGGGCTCCTCCTGAACTCCTCTGTTATCTCTACAGTTTTGGGCTCGTCACCGTTCCTGATGAGGCCGATGACCGTTGTCACAGACTCAGCACCCTGAGGTGCAGTCATTGGTGTAGAGGGAGAAGAGCAGCGGGAAGAGCACACATCTCTGGGGGGGCACCAGTGCCTATAGTCCGGGTGCTGGGGGGCGCCAGTGCTTATAGTCTGGGTCCTGGGGGGCACCAGTGCCTATAGTCCGGGTCCTGGGGGGGCGCCAGTGCTTATAGTCCTGGTGCTGAGGGGCGCCAGTACTTACAGTCCGGGTGCTGAGGGGCGCCAATGCTTATAGTCCTGGTGCTGAAGGGCGCCAATGCTTATAGTCCTGGTGCTGAGGGGCGCCAATGCTTATAGTCCTGGTGCTGAGGGGCGCCAATGCTTATAGTCCTGGTGCTGAGGGGCGCCAGTGCTTATAGTCCTGGTGCTGAGGGGCGCCAATGCTTATAGTCCTGGTGCTGAGGGGCGCCAATGCTTATAGTCCGGGTGCTGGGGGGCGCCAGTGCTTATAGTCCGGGTGCTGGGGGGCGCCAGTGCTTATAGTCTGGGTGCTGGGGGGCGCCAGTGCCTATAGTCCGGGTCCTGGGGGACGCCAGTGCTTATAGTCCGGGTCCTGGGGGGGCGCCAGTGCTTATAGTCCTGGTGCTAAAGGGGCGCCAGTGCTTATAGTCCTGGTGCTGAGGGGCGCCAATGCTTATAGTCCGGGTGCTGGGGGGCGCCAGTGCTTATAGTCCTGGTGCTGAGGGGCGCCAATGCTTATAGTCCGGGTGCTGGGGGGCGCCAGTGCTTATAGTCTGGGTGCTGGGGGGCGCCAGTGCTTATATTCTGGGTGCTGGGGGGCGCCAATGCTTATAGTCCGGGTCTTGGGGGGCGCCAGTGCTTATAGTCCGGGTGCTGGGGTGCGCCAGTGCTTATGTGGTTTTTCCCAGCCTCACCTGCTGCGTCCTCTGGTAGGAAGTTGGCACTGGCACGGTGAGCTGGGAGAGTCTGGGTTGAAGTACCTCTGGGATGATGGTGTTGATAGAGCCACAAACAGAACACTTGCATATGACCCTGGGGAGTCGAGGTGTTGCAGCATATTATGCAGTCCCATGTTGACTGCATCATCCACCGACCTGTTTGCATGGTAGGCAAACCGCAGGGGGTCCAGCAGGGGCCCTGTGAGGTCCTTAAGGTGGGTCAACAAGAAGTGGGCTTTTCAAATCTGCAGTAGAAGACATTCAGGTCATCAGCCAGCCGGTGACTGTCCTCAGTGGGGGGTCTCCTGGAGTTCGTGGGTACTTCCAGGACTCTCCAAACTTGTGTTCCAGCTTTTCGGTGTAGCTCTTCTTCCTACCTTGATACCTTGATCAGTGGTCCAGTGTGTCCTGGTGCTCAACGTGCTGTCTGGGTTTTGGGAGTTCTTTGCTGAGGTTTGCTCTGTTAACCGAGATCACTGAGCAGGTGTCTGGTGGTTGATCTGCTCAGCAGCTGTTGAACGACTCCCTCACAGGCCAGAATATATGTATATATATGTACATCTATATACGTATATATCAATACATTCATATACATATGTATATATTTGTACATCTATATCCGTACATACATACATACATACATATGTATATATATATATATATATATATATATATATATATATATATATATATATATATATACATATATACATATATATATATATGTATATATATATATATATACATATGTGTTTATATATGATAGATAGATAGTTAAATAGATAGTAACGTATTCATCCCCAGGGGGAAATGTGTTTGTAGCAGTAGCAAAGTTACAGAGTAAACATAAAATATGAAGTATGAAAAATACTCAAAATATACAATACAATGAAATTGAGTGCCTCTTTCCTCCGCTGATCTGTTTCTGTCTCTGTTTTGGGGCTCAGCTGGTGGTCTCAGGTTTCAACAGAGAACAGCTGCAGGACACTAAGTCCTGCTGAGAGTCTAGAGACCCTGTCCCTTAAACTGGAGACCAGACCACCAGCGCCCCCTAACAACACCCACCGGTACTGCAACACCGATACTTGACCTGTTCTTAGCTGAAGCGTCAATAAAACTTCAATGAAATGTCAATGCAATGTTAATGAAACCTCAATGAAACCTCAATGAAACTAAAACTTCAATGAAACTAAAGCTTCAATGAAACTAATCGTCAATGAAACTAAAATGTCAATGAAACGTCAATGAAACTAAAACGTCAATGACACATCAATGAAATATCAATGAAACCTCAATGGAGGAGTCCCGGTTGGTTTGGCGGGATAGTCTGAGAACATATAAGAAGGCCCTCCGTAATGCCAGAGGAGCCTACTATTCATCACTAATAGAGAAAAACAAGAGCAACCCTAGGTTTCTCTTTAGCACTGTGGCCAGGCTGGCTGAGAGTCATAGCTCTAAATCTTCTACCTGTCTCCTGGATCCTGTTCCGACGAAGCTGTTTAAGGAAGTTTTACCTTTAGTTAGTGCCTCTCTACTAGATATTATCAATGGGTCTTTACTAACGGGTCATGTACCACAGTCTTTTAAAGTAGCTGTAATTAAACCTCTTCTTACGAAGCCCACTCTGGATCCAGAGGTGTTGGCTAACTACAGACCTATCTCTAACCTTCCCTTCCTCTCTAAGATACTGGAGAAGGTAGTCGCAAACCAGTTGTGGGACTTTTTACATAACAATAGTTTATTTGAGGAGTTTCAGTCAGAATTTAGAAAGCATCATAGCACAGAGACACTAGTGACAATTACTAATGACCTTCTAGTTGCATCAGATAGGGGACTTGTCTCTGTACTGAAAACCATCTATCGTATATTGGAAGCCTGGTCGGGCGTCCGGAAGAAGGGGCGTCATTTATTATTTACAAATCTGATTGGCTCTAACTCGTAGAAGGGGGAGTTGGTCTCCGCCCTAGTGACCTCAAGGCACATTGCATACAACGCTGTCTGTGTCTCTCTTATCTAAGTGTTTTAATATCAAACATGGACATTTGTGGATGATGGAATGTGTAGGGTGTGCCTTCGACTGTCTTTGGTATCCACCGTACCATCGTGCATCAGTCACAGCTGAGTCTACAGTCCCTCTTGCTGACTCGATAGTCCTCACATCTGACCTTGAACATCCTTGGCTCTGCTACTGTTTCACACACATAGTATAACACTTTTATTGTCAGCTGATTATTAATAATGATTATCAGTACTTGTCTTGTTAGACCTTAGTGCAGCATTCGACACCATTGACCATGACATCTTATTACAGAGACTAGACCAGTTGATTGGTATTAAAGGTACAGCACTAAGCTGGTTTAAGTCGTATTCATCAAATCGATCTCAGTTTGTATTTGTAAACGATGAGGCCTCGGTTACCACTGCCGTTCACCATGGAGTTCCACAAGGTTCTGTGCTTGGACCAATTTTATTCACCTTATATATGCTTCTACTCCACTCCATAAACTTTCACTGCTATGCCGATGATACTCAACTATATCTGTCGATCAAGCCAGATGAAACCCACCAGGTCACCAAACTTCAAGCGTGTCTTAAAGACATCAAAACCTGGATGACCTGCAACTTCCTGCTGCTGAACTCGGACAAGACTGAAGTTATTTTACTCGGCCCAGAACACCTCAGAAATCAAGTATCTGATGACATGGTTTCTCTGGATGGCATCGCTCTGGCATCTACCACCACCGTAAGGAATCTCTGAGTTATTTTTGACCAGGACCTGTCCTTTGGCTCTCACGTGAAACAGATCTCAAGGACTGCCTTTTTTCAGCTATGGAACATCTCAAAGATCCGGCACATCCTGTCTCAAAGCGATGCAGAAACATTGATCCACGCATTTGTTACTTCAAGACTGGATTACTGTAACTCCTTATTATCAGGCTGCTCCGGTAAATCCCTTGGATCTCTCCAGTTGATCCAGAATGCTGCAGCTCGTGTACTAACGAGGACGCGGAAGAGAGATCACATTACTCCTGTACTAGCTGCTCTCCACTGGCTTCCTGTAAGATCAAGAATCATATTTAAAATCCTTCTCCTTACCTACTAAGCCTTAACTGGTGATGCACCATCATATCTTAAGGAGCTCATTGTACCATATTACCCCACTAGAGAGCTTATAGTACCATATTACCCTATTACTCTATAGTTAGGACTGGTTCAGGTTAGGACTGGTTCAGGTCTATAGTAAGGACTGGTTCAGGTGTATAGTTAGGACTGGTTCAGGTGTATAGTTAGGACTGGTTCAGGTGTATAGTTAGGACTGGTTCAGGTCTATAGTTAGGACTGGTTTAGGTTTATAGTTAGGACTGGTTCAGGTCTATAGTTAGGACTGGTTCAGGTTTATAGTTAGAGCTGGTTCAGGTTTATAGTTAGAGCTGGTTCAGGTCTATAGTTAGGACTGGTTCAGGTTTATAGTTAGGACTGGTTCAGGTTTATAGTTAGGACTGGTTTAGGTTTATAGTTAGGACTGGTTTAGGTTTATAGTTAGGACTGGTTCAGGCTGATAGCTAGGACTGGTTTAGGTTTATAGTTAGGACTGGTTTAGGTTTATAGTTAGGACTGGTTCAGGCTGATAGCTAGGACTGGTTTAGGTTTATAGTTAGGACTGGTTTAGGTTTATAGTTAGGACTGGTTCAGGTCCATAGTTAGGACTGGTTTAGGTTTATAGTTAGGACTGGTTCAGGTCTATAGTTAGGACTGGTTTAGGTTTATAGTTAGGGCTGGTTCAGGTCTATAGTTAGGACTGGTTCAGGTGTATAGTTAGGACTGGTTCAGGCTGATAGTTAGGACTGGTTCAGGTCTATAGTTAGGACTGGTTTAGGTTTATAGTTAGGACTGGTTTAGGTTTATAGTTAGGACTGTTTCAGGTTTATAGTTAGGACTGGTTTAGGTTTATAGTTAGGACTGGTTCAGGTCCATAGTTAGGACTGGTTTAGGTTTAGAGTTAGGACTGGTTCAGGTCTATAGTTAGGACTGGTTCAGGTCTATAGTTAGGACTGGTTTAGGTTTATAGTTAGAGCTGGTTTAGGTTTATAGTTAGGAATGGTTCAGGTTTATAGTTAGAGCTGGTTTAGGTTTATAGTTAGGACTGGTTCAGGTTTATAGTTAGAGCTGGTTTAGGTTTATAGTTAGAGAGTGCGGGGGACATGTTAGGATACACTGACAATATATTTTATCCTTCATGTTTAATCTGTGAGAGAATGTTGCAGATTATTTTTCTGTTGATCAATTTATTATATTATCAATATTGAGAAATACACAGATGAATATGTTTGATAAACAATGCTTTTCTATAACTTCTTAATATATACTATACTTATTATATGTTCATTCATAAAAATCTTTCTGTTTCCTGATGTTTAGCAGCCGACCAACATTATTATTAACTAAGAAGAGAGGAGTCTACCTGCAGTGTGGTTGTCTGTCCAACAGAGGGCAGAGCTGCACTGTGGACGAGTCACTGAGAGAGAGAGAGAGAGAGAGAGAGAGAGGCAGAGAGAGACACACAGAGAGAGAGAGAGAGAGAGAGAGAGGCAGAGAGAGACACACAGAGAGAGAGAGAGAGAGAGACACACACACACAGAGAGAGAGAGAGAGAGACACACAGAGAGAGAGAGAGAGAGAGACACACACAGAGAGAGAGAGAGAGAAAGAGAGACAGACACACAGAGAGAGAGAGAGAGAGAGAGACAGAGAAACACAGAGAGAGAGAGAGAGAGAGAGAAACAGAGAGAGAGAGAGAGAGCGCTCCTCTCCTTTATCACAATGTGAAAGTGTCATTTAGTGTTTGTAGTTATATATATGTATGTATATATACATGTATACTGGCGTCTCTTGAATCTGGATCTTTTAAAAAGTTGGTCTAGATGTTCAGTAATCCTTTTATAATACAGCAGTGAAGCCCCTAGTGGACACCAGGAGAATAACATGTATTATCTCTACAATACAGCAGTGAAGCCCCTAGTGGACGCCAGGAGAATAACATGTATTATCTCTATAATACAGCAGTGAAGCCCCTAGTGGACACCAGAAGAATAACATGTATTATCTCTATAATATAATAATACAGGTCTGATCAAATAAAATACATGATTTTATGTTGTGATGGTTTTGATGGTTTAATAAGACATTTATGTCTGAAAGGTCTGAAAGCCCTCCGAGGCAAATCTATAATTTGTGATTTTGGGCTGTACAAAATAAACAGAATTGAAATTGAATGTCTGCATTTTATCTCCACAGTTTATTATATACTCATTATAATTATTGTTAATAATAATAATAATATTATTATAACAGCCCCTTCCAGAATGTGGTCCATAATGATGGAAGCATTAAAGGAAGTCCACCTGGATGTTTACAGCTGGCTCGTCTTCCTCACTCGGTCCATGAAGAGGCGCTGCAGAGACAACAGAAGAGGAGCGATGAGGTTGGTGGGCGAGTCGTCTCTAAAATGAGCTTTCATGGTTTTTAATGAAGCTCGGAGGACTTAATCAAAGCCCTCTGAGCCGCAGAGTGTCAGGCTCTCTGTCCAACATTGATTACTGCACAGCGACAGTTTGAGGCTAGGTCACATGCTTCTGCTCCTGATGCCTTCTGGGAAAAGAGAAGCAGGAAACTGTTTGAGACTCAACAGGAAGCTGTTTGAGTCTCAGGTGTGTCTGTGATGAGAACTCACTGACCAGCATTATATTCTATGAGTCATAGAATATAATGCTGGTCAAATAGGACACAGTGTGTACTCTGTGTACAGTGTGTACTTGTGTACTGTGTGTACTTGTGTACTCTGTGTACAGTGTGTACTCTGTGTACAGTGTGTACTTGTGTACAGTGTGTACTCTGTGTACAGTGTGTACTCTGTGTGCAGTGTGTACAGTGTGTACTTGTGTACTCTGTGTACTCTCTCAGAGAGGCTCACACCGGGATGCCGAGGCAGAGGGAGCAGCAGGACCATCGGGGTCTGTGGACTAAGAGGAACCCAGCGGCACGAGGACCAAACGGACAAACCGGCCGACTGGTGGCAGCCGGTTCCAGAAGGGGGTCATGGTTTTGATGACCTGCAGGCTGCTGATGGAGGAGCTGGACTCAGGGGACGGGTTAGCCATACGGCCCGTTACCCGGGACCAGGAGCTGAGGTCACTTCCTGTCCCGCAGGAGGGACCTGCAGACTGCTGACCTCAGGATTACTGTGTGTGTGTGTGTGTGTGTGTGTGTGTGTGTGTGTGTGTGTGTGTGTGTGTCAGACATTTTAATTTAAATCATGTCATTTTAAAGATGTCATATCATGAGATTGTTTTAACTCTATGTTTATGACAAAATGAGCTGTTCAGATAACTTGTGGTCAGGACGTTACAAACTCAGATCATGTGATCATGAGATCTGAGGTCTGAGGTCTGAAGGTGCAACGAGGTCAACGTGAAGGTCAAATTCATGAGTAGACGTAAGGCTGCCTGGTTGGAGGTGGAGGTCTGCTGGAGGTCCTCCTAGTTAGAGGTGGAGGTCTGCTGGAGGTCCTCCTGGTGGAGGTCTGCTGGAGGTCTGCTGGAGGTCTGCTGGAGGTCCTCCTGGTTAGAGGTGGAGGTCTGCTGGAGGTCCTCCTGGTTAGAGGTGGAGGTCTGCTGGAGGTCCTCCTGGTTAGAGGTGGAGGTCTGCTGGAGGTCCTCCTGGTGGAGGTCTGCTGGAGGTCTGCTGGAGGTCTGCTGGAGGTCCTCCTGGTTAGAGGTGGAGGTCTGCTGGAGGTCCTCCTGGTGGAGGTGGAGGTCTGCTGGAGGTCCTCCTGGTGGAGGTCTGCTGGAGGTCTGCTGGAGGTCTGCTTGAGGTCCTCCTGGTTAGAGGTGGAGGTCTGCTGGAGGTCCTCCTGGTGGAGGTGGAGGTCTGCTGGAGGTCCTCCTGGTGGAGGTGGAGGTCTGCTGGAGGTCCTCCTGGTGGAGGTCTGCTGGAGGTTTGCTAGAGGTCTGCTGGAGGTGTGGTGGTGCTGGTCTACCCGGAGGCCTCCAGCAGCAGGTCCCTCCTCTCCCTCCCTGAACGTCTGGGCCAAGCCGTTTGGAGCAGCTGCCTCCGGCCGGCTGCCATCTGCTGTTGTTGCTACTGAGCGCTGGAAAACACAGACACTGCAACAGGGTCCTGAACGCCTCTCTGAGAACCTGCTCCTTCGTCAGGGTGTAGGTGCTCCACCTGCATGCAGTGAAAGTGTCTGCTGAAATCAGTGAAACCAGTGAGTGTCTGCCGAAAGCAGTGAAAGTGTCTGCTGGAAGCTGCATGAAGGTTTAACCTGTAGATAAAGGGTCAGAAACAGAAACAGATGATATCAGTTGATGTGTAACAAATGAAAGCGTGTTCTTTAGGATATGAAAGCAGTTGAAGTGTCAGTTAAAGTGTAACAAAGACAGAAGCAGCTAAAGCAGTTAAAGTGTCAGTTGATGGATGTAAATAACCGGCTAAAACAGCTGAACACTGAGTTTTAAGTGATGAATATGAATCTCTTTTGTTGTGACACTTCGATCGTGGTGAAAGAAAGTAAAGCGTGGGAGATGGAAGAGTTCAAGCAGCTGAAGTGGGTTCTTCCATCGCGTGTGAGAACCAGGACGCCAGAGTGAAAATAAACACCAGAAACCACATCAGACCAGCAGCTTCAACGAAGGACCAGGTTTCTCCAGTATTCATCAAAGATTTGGATTCAAAGGCTTGCATGTTCTGTCTTTGACCTTCAGCCTTAACCAAGGACACAGAGTCCTTCAGACTTTGAGTCCCTCAGACCTCGAGACCTTGAATCCCTCAGACCTTTAGTCCCTCAGACCTTGAGTATCTCAGACTTGAGTCCTCAGCTGAGGTCATGAGAATGAGGATACCAACAGCTGGAATAGTCTTCCTTGGTAGGACCCTGATCCATCAGCATCCTAGAGGCCCCTGTAGACCCAGAACACATTACAAACCTCCTCTGGTCTTTGAACCCCCCAGACGTCCACTTACTTCTGGCCTCCTCTCAAATGAAGACTGATTTGAGAACATGAATCATTTCTCTGTTTGTTCTGATTGAATGAAACAGAACCGCAGAACGTCTAATCCCTTTACCTCGTCACGGCAAATATGAGTAGAAAGCAAATAATCCTGCAGGTTGAGATTAGGATTTTGAATGGGTTCCGATTGTGTGCTTTTGGTTAATGAATAACAAAGTCTTGGAGGACGTTATTTATTAAACATGAAAAGCTCCTTGATGAAATATAGAAACGGGATCTTTTTGCATTTCAGACGATTTGCACGGCTCCTCTCATGCTAATGAGGCCGAAGATTCAAAGAGTTTGGAACTGAATTCCTCCGTTTGTTAGAGAAAAGGTTGAATTATAACCTACAAACACCGCAGGAGATTAAGAAGAGGATTTATTAATTTCTCTCATCAACAAACATATTACAACTCCATTATATTAAATATTCAAACAGGACATTATTCAATTAAAATGAGCTGATGGAGATAACGGTTAGCTTAGAATGAGCTTCTAGGTCCTGTAATCCTGTGTTCTAGTGTTAGATTTACAGTGGTATACTGTACATCTTACACTAGAACACTGGAACACATGAACACTAGAACACAGTTACACTGGAACACTGGAACACTGGAACACTGGAACACTGGAACACATGAACACTAGAACACATGAACACTAGAACACATGAACACTGGAACACATGAACACTAGAACACATGAACACTAGAACACATGAACACTGGAACACTGGAACACATGAACACTAGAACACATGAACACTGGAACACTGGAACACATGAACACTAGAACACATGAACACTAGAACACTAGAACACATGAACACTGGAACACTGGAACACATGAACACTAGAACACATGAACACTGGAACACTAGAACACTGGAACACTGGAACACTAGAACACTAGAACACTGGAACACTGGAACACTAGAACACTGGAACACTAGAACACTAGAACACTGGAACACTGGAACACTAGAACACTAGAACACTGGAACACTGGAACACTAGAACACTGGAACACTAGAACACTGGAACACTAGAACACTAGAACACTGGAACACTAGAACACTAGAACACTGGAACACTAGAACACTGGAACACTGGAACACTAGAACACTAGAACACTGGAACACTGGAACACTGGAACACTAGAACACTAGAACACTCGAACACTAGAACACTGGAACACTGGAACACTGGAACACTGGAACACTAGAACACTAGAACACTGGAACACTGGAACACTAGAACACTGGAACACTAGAACACTAGAACACTGGAACACTAGAACACTGGAACACTAGAACACTGGAACACTGGAACACTAGAACACTGGAACACTAGAACACTGGAACACTAGAACACTGGAACACTAGAACACTGGAACACTAGAACACTGGAACACTGGAACACTAGAACACTGGAACACTGGAAGACTAGAACACTGGAACACTGGAACACTGGAACACTAGAACACTGGAACACTGGAAGACTAGAACACTGGAACACTGGAACACTGGAACACTGGAACACTAGAACACTGGAACACTGGAACACTGGAACACTGGAACACGGTGTAACATGTTACTCTGGAACACTGTGTAACATGTTACACAGTGTTCCAGTGTAACACTGTGTAACATGTTACTATGTAACATGTTACACAGTGTTACTCTGTAACATGTTACACTGGAACACTGTAACAGTATTACACTGTGTTACACAGTATTACACTGTGTTACACAGTATTCCAGTGTAACATGTTACACTGTGTTCCAGTGGTACTGTAACATTAACATGTAGAACACACAACGTTCCGTTCTCAACATGGAACATAAAACACACAACGTTCCGTTTTTGCCTCCTAGCCCACTTCCAAACTGACATGACTCGGTCTTCATGGTTACCGAGGCCTCATCACCCAGAGAGACGGATATGAAGAATATGAAGAATATGAAGAATCCACAGTGAAGCTTCATATGTTTCACATGAATAAACATCCACACTAATTATCTAGCGGGTATTTCATGTTAGAAACAACGTTCCACTAATTCACTACAGAACCGGTTCCTCTCATATCTTAACATTTAGGATATTAAAAGATGTTTAATAAAACTGTTATCGTAAACGTGAGTTAGGAATCTGTTCTGTGAGGAAGTCCTGAGAGTCCATAAACACTGACCCATAAAGAACAGACTAAGGCTGGTTATTGTAATAAATCCACTTTATTCATGTTAAAGTATGGTTTGTTTTTTAATGTGATCGACTTTAAAAAGAGAACAAGTTCTGATGCGTTTATCAATAAATAAACACCAGAACCCGTCTGAGTACCTGAGTGGTGGAGCATCATAATCCTGGATCATCGTGACCCAGAGTCCAGTCCAGACCAGTACCTGGTGGTCCTGGTGGTCCTGATCTGAGGTGGATTCAGGGACCCTGGAGCCTTTCTGAGCGAGTCCTGTTTGGGTTCTGGACCCTCTGATCAGAGTCAAACCCAGAACCCGGAGTCCAGTCTCCAAGAGCCTGGAGACCCGGAGGAGGATCCTCCTGAAACGGTCCGTTAGAGTCCATCAGCGTCTTCCTCCCCCTCTTCTTCTTCTTCCTCCCCCTCTTCTTCTTCTTCTTCTTCCTCCCCCTACTTCTTCTTCTTCCTCCTCCTCCTCCGCCGGCTCCATGCCGGCACGCCGCCGCCTCATTATCCTCCAATTAGCTCCTGTGATCACCTGCAGGGGCTTCTGGGTAATCTGTGTACATATTTACATCACATTAAAGAGTCCACCTGGGGACCTAAGACAAAACTGTCCGTTTATATGCGTGTGTGTATGTGTGTATGTGTATATGTGTATATAAATATATATATATATATTTCAGTTCATGAGGTCCGACAGACTCTGGTGTCCTCCAGTGATCCGGTCCCTGGAGGACTCAACAACACAACAACAACACGCTGTAATTGGCTAAATGAAATGAGGCTAATTACTATGCTAATGTTTACCTGCAGAGACAGCGGGCCCGGACCCCCGGGCCGCCCTGAGTGCCGGCTCAGATCTGGATTAATAGATCAGAGACCAGAGAAAGACCCCCGTCCCACAGAACCGTCCAGCTGGAAGCCAGCCACCTGCGGAGGCACAATGCATCATGGGAATTATCCATCTCTGGCTGAAAGGGCTTTCTGCTGCTTCAAAAGGCAGCGAGAGAGTTTAGGGGACGGACAGGTCCGGTTAGGTTCAGGGTCCAGTTAGGTTCAGGGTCTGGTTAGGTTCAGGGTCCGGTTAGGTTCAGGGTCCGGTTAGGTTCAGGGTCTGGTTAGTTCAGGGTCTGGTTAGGTTCAGGGTCCGGTTAGGTTCAGGGTCCGGGTAGGTTCAGGGTCCAGTTAGGTTCAGGGTCCGGTTAGTTCAGGGTCTGGTTAGTTCAGGGTCTGGTTAGGTTCAGGGTCCGGTTAGGTTCAGGGTCTGGTTAGGTTCAGGGTCTGGTTAGGTTCAGGGTCCGGTTAGTTCAGGGTCTGGTTAGGTTCAGGGTCTGGTTAGGTTCAGGGTCCGGTTAGGTTCAGGGTCTGGTTAGGTTCAGGGTCCAGTTAAGTTCAGGGTCCGGTTAGGTATATATAATGATATAGGAGAACATTCCTATATATAATCATAGAGGAGAACATTATTATTATAACATTACGTTGTGTGTCAATTAAACTCTGTAATGTGAGTTATTATTATTATTATTATTATTAATCTGTAAATATTGGGCAGCACTAACTGATTGTGTCAGATTCCAACAGAGGAAACAGATCTGAGGTCAGCAGCTCTCTCTCTCTCTCTCTCTCTCTCTCTCTCTCTCTCTCTCTCAGCGCTGATAAGAGAGAGAGAGAGAGAGAGAGAGAGAGAGAGAGAGAGAGAGAGAGAGAGAGAGAAAGAGAGAGAGAGAGCAGTAGGAGGAAGAGGAGGAGGGAGACTCTTCCTCCTGCAGGAGTTGAAGCCTCTGGATTAATTAGCATAGCGAGCAGCGATAGTGGCGTGGAGCCGGCGGCCCAGAGGACTGGGGCCACCTGCCCATCCCATAATCCACAAAGTCACTGAGCGCCAGGACGCCCTCTGCCTTTGATGTGCGTTTGTCCCGTGGACAACATTAAAGACTCTCCTTCAAGCCGGGGCCAATTCCTACCGTTACCTTCTAAGGGTGGCAAACGTGCTTAAATATGCCCTTTAATGTGTCTTCCTGCAGCCGGAGCTCAGGGATTACTTCCCCGCCTGGCACTCGCCTCTGATTGGCTGCTAAGTCACGGCTTCAATTATCTGTTTGTTTTATGAGTTTATAGAGAAGAAGAGACAGACGGGCCCCGGGGACCGGTTCACCTGTCAGGGTCACCTCACCTGTCAGGGTATATATATATATATATATATTAACAAAACCAACAGACGAAACTACAAAACTACAAGATGCGTGAGGGAGGAATGAGTTCATATGAAGGTCAGATAAAGTCTTCTTCCTCTTCATCATCATCCTCAGATCTGACCCAGGATCAGCTGAACAACAGAGTTCACATAAACGCTGCTCACTTCATCTCTAAAGCCTCTTACATCTTAAAGGAAGCAGCAGCTGTGAGTGGATGATTAAACTTTAATCACTTCATAACTCATGAGATGTATTAAAGATGAGAAGAGGTCCCACTCTGCTCCTTTATTCACTCACTTAATGAAAACGGGAGATAAGCTCCGTCTACAGCCACATCACAGCCGCTGGTCACGTGACCTCATCTCATCAGGGACAAAGGTACGGTTCAACACGCCAACGGCACGCTAATGACACGCCAATGAAACGCTAACACCACGGCAATGGCACGCCAATGAAACGCTAACACCACGCCAATGGCACGCCAATGATACACCAACAACACGCTAACATCACACTAATGACACGCTAACACCACGCCAATGACAGGCCAACGACACGCTAATGCCACACCAATAACATGCCAACAACACACTAACACCACACTAATGATACGCTAACACCACGCCAGCGACACACTAAAACCACACCAATGACACACCAACAGCACACCAATGACACGCTAAAACCACGCCTATTACACACTAACATCACACCAATGTCATACCAACAACACGCCAACACCACAACAATTACACACGAACGCCACGCTAACACCACACCAATGACACGCCAACATCACACCGATTACACGCCAACGCCACACCGATTACATGCCAACACCACACCGTTTACACGCCAACGACACGCTAACACCACACTAATGACACGCCAATGACACGCCAACAACACACCAACAACACGCCAACACCACACCAATTACACGCCAACGACACCCTAACACCACACTAACACCACACCAATGACACGCTAACACCACACCAAAGACATGCCAACGACACGCTAACACCACACTAATGACACACCAATGACACACTAACAACAAACCAATGACACACGAACGACACGCCAACACCACACTGATTACACACCAACGACACACTAACACTACACTAATGACAAGCAAAGAACACGCAAACATCACGCCAGCGACATACTGAAACCACACCAATGGCACGCAAAGAACACGCAAACATCACGCCAATGACACACCAACGACACACCAACAACACGCCACTGACACGCCAATGACACGCTAGGATATGACTGAGAGCTTGATATTTTATCTTTAATAAAGCAACAAGTAATATTTACATGATGCAGTGGGACGTTGTACTCCTCTGTGGTATTCTGTTAACAGCTGTAGTAATACATCAAACACATGACTCAGAGCTCCCTGTTTGAACTCTTTAGTTTAGAGTTCTATAGTATTTAGTTTAGAGTACGAGAGTATTTAGTTCATGTGAGTCATGATGATGTGAGCTCATCATGACTTCCTGTATGAGCTCACATCATCATCATGACTTCCTGTACGAGCTCACATCATCATCATCATCATGACTTCCTGTATGAGCTCACATCATCATCATGACTTCCTGTATGAGCTCACATCATCATCATGACTTCCTGTACGAGCTCACATCATCATCATGACTTCCTGTACGAGCTCACATCATCATGACTTCCTGTACGAGCTCACATCATCATCATGACTTCCTGTATGAGCTCACATCATCATGACTTCCTGTACGAGCTCACATCATCATGACTTCCTGTACGAGCTCACATCATCATGACTTCCTGTACGAGCTCACATCATCATGACTTCCTGTACGAGCTCACATCATCATCATGACTTCCTGTATGAGCTCACATCATCATCATGACTTCCTGTATGAGCTCACATCATCATAACTTCCTGTACGAGCTCACATCATCATCAGGACTTCCTGTACGAGCTCACATCATCATGACTTCCTGTACGAGCTCACATCATCATCATGACTTCCTGTATGAGCTCACATCATCATCATGACTTCCTGTATGAGCTCACATCATCATGACTTCCTGTACGAGCTCACATCATCATGATGACTTCCTGTACGAGCTCACATCATCATGATGACTTCCTGTACGAGCTCACATCATCATGACTTCCTGTACGAGCTCACATCATCATCATGACTTCCTGTATGAGCTCACATCATCATCATGACTTCCTGTATGAGCTCACATCATCATAACTTCCTGTACGAGCTCACATCATCATCAGGACTTCCTGTACGAGCTCACATCATCATGACTTCCTGTACGAGCTCACATCATCATCATGACTTCCTGTATGAGCTCACATCATCATCATGACTTCCTGTATGAGCTCACATCATCATGACTTCCTGTACGAGCTCACATCATCATGATGACTTCCTGTACGAGCTCACATCATCATGATGACTTCCTGTACGAGCTCACATCATCATGATGACTTCCTGTACGCGCGCTATAGATTCCTCCATGAGTCGTACATTAAACACCACAGGCGCAGCAGAGCATCGCTCGTCTCACATACTGTATGCAGACTGGATCACAGTGTCTCACAGACTGGATCACAGCCTTGAGTGGTACATGGTTGTACGTTGACATCGGGAAAGTCGCTGCATGCTGTGCTGTTCGTAACGTTTATTTAGCCATTAAGAAACTTATGGATGTGTTAAAGCACTCATAATTATATGACAGTGTTATTAGTAAACCATGCATATCATTATTGTAGAAAATGATTAAGGTACTGATCCGCCCATACACATATTCAAACTCCTAGTTATATGGTAATCTACACATACATGTATATACACATATATGATACATACGCGCATACAGTACATATATCCTCATAAGTATATATTCATTTGTATACTACTGCCAGCAGGCACATTTAAATGAATCTAATCTGATTGATTTGGATGATGAGGCACTTCAAATTAGCCGATACATTTTCCCAACACTGACTTATTTAACTTGATATTTTGCGACGCTTTTGTGACTCTAGCCCGACCAGCGGGGGCACCGTTAAGCTGCATTCACAACAGAAGTGTTGTGGATATTCACTACGCTTTGGATGTGAACGCAGCATTAGACTTTGCCATGATTATGGACTTAAATTCATCATATGTAGTCATGATCATCTCCTGCTCCTCCAGGGAGAGAAGAGACGCTCTTTCTCTGAGTTTATCTAAAATAAAGCGTTTGAAGATCATGTAATCTGTGTTTGACTCCTCTCCCTTCGGAAGAGGAGCGCGCACGACCATTTATCCAGATGACTGACGTCTGGTTAGAATGAACGAGACTGTTTGAGGGCGGGTCAACCTTTGAAGAACCTGGAAAGCCTGATGTCAATCCTCTCGCTAATTTCAGATGGATAATAGGACATTTGATCGACTTTGTTGAACAAAGTTGGAAGAATACCCCCCAGGTCCAGAATTCTGGGACTTGTGAAGACCTCTTCTTCAGGTCAGTTCACACTGTTTGAAGACGACAACACAAACTGTTTGAAGACAACACAAACTGTTTGAAGACAACACAAACTGTTTGAAGACAACACAAACTGTTTGAAGACAACAACAGAAACTGTTTGATTTGAAATCGATGTTTACAATGAATCAAACTTATGATTGATGAACCGTGTCGTTCTTGTTTTTGAACATGAAGTCTGATGTTCGTGTTCAAGTCGTTGATATAAACACATATATAAAGTGTCCTTGTTGATATAAACACATATATATATATATATATATATATAAATATATATATGTATAAAGTGTCCTTGTTGATATAAACACATATATAAAGTGTCCTCGTTGATATGAACATACATAAAGTGTCCTCGTTGATATAAACATATATAAAGTGTCCTCGTTGATATAAACACATATATAAAGTGTCCTCGTTGATATAAACATATATAAAGTGTCCTCGTTGATATAAACATATATAAAGTGTCCTCGTTGATATAAACACATATATAAAGTGTCCTTGTTGACATAAACACATATATAAAGTGTCCTCGTTGATATAAACACATGTATAAAGTGTCCTCGTTGACATAAACACATATATAAAGTGTCCTCGTTGATAAAAACATATATAAAGTGTCCTCGTTGATATAAACATATATATAAAGTGTCCTCGTTGATATAAACACATACATATATATATATATATATATATATATATATATATATGTAAAGTGTCCTTGTTGATATGAACACATATATAAAGTGTCCTCGTTGATATATATATATATATATAAAGTGTCCTCGTTGATATAAACACATATATATTTATATATATAAAGTGTCCTCGTTGATATAAACACATATACAAAGTGTCCTCGTTGATATAAACACATACATATATATATATATATATATATATATATATATATATATATATAAAGTGTCCCCGTTGATATAAACATATATATAAAGTGTCCTCGTTGATATAAACACATATATAAAGTGTCCTTGTTGATATAAACACATACATGTATATATATATATATATATATATATATATATATATATATATATATATATATAAAGTGTTCTCCTTGATATAAACACATATACAAAGTGTCCTCGTTGATATAACACATATATAAAGTGTCCTCGTTGATATTAACACATATATAAAGTGTCCTTGTTGATATAAACACATACATATATATATATATATATATATATATATATATATATATATATATATATATATATATATAAAGTGTCCTCGTTGACATAAACACATATATAAAGTGTCCTCGTTGATATAAACACATATATAAAGTGTCCTCGTTGACATAAACACATATATAAAGTGTCCTCGTTGATATAAACATATATAAAGTGTCCTCGTTGATATAAACATATATATAAAGTGTCTTCGTTGATATAAACACATATATATATATATATATATATATATATATATGTAAAGTGTCCTTGTTGATATGAACACATATATAAAGTGTCCTCGTTGATATATATATATATAAAGTGTCCTCGTTGATATAAACACATATATAAAGTGTCCTCGTTGATATAAACACATATATATTCATATATATATAAAGTGTCCTCGTTGATATAAACACATATATAAAGTGTCCTCGTTGATATAAACACATATATATATACAAAGTGTCCTCGTTGATATAAACACATATAAAGTGTCCTTGTTGATATAAACACATACATATATATATATATATATATATATATATAAAGTGTCCTCGTTGATATAAACACATATATAAAGTGTCCTCGTTGATATAAACACATATATAAAGTGTCCTTGTTGGTATAAACACATACATATATATATATATATATATATATATATATATATATATATATATATATATATATAAAGTGTCCTCGTTGACATAAACACATGTATAAAGTGTCCTCGTTGATATAAACACATATATAAAGTGTCCTCGTTGACATAAACACATATATAAAGTGTCCTCGTTGATATAAACATGTATAAAGTGTCCTCATTGATATAAACATATATATAAAGTGTCCTCGTTGATATAAACACATATATATATATATATATATATATGTAAAGTGTCCTTGTTGATATGAACACATATATAAAGTGTCCTCGTTGATATATATATATATAAAGTGTCCTCGTTGATAAAAACACATATATAAAGTGTCCTCGTTGATATAAACACATATATATTTATATATATATAAAGTGTCCTCGTTGATGTAAACACATATATAAAGTGTCCTCGTTGATATAAACACATATATATATATACAAAGTGTCCTCGTTGATATAAACACATATATAAAGTGTCCTTGTTGATATAAACACATACATATATATATATATATATATAAAGTGTCCTCGTTGATATAAACACATATATATTTATATATATAAAGTGTCCTCGTTGATATAAACACATATACAAAGTGTCCTCGTTGATATAAACACATACATATATATATATATATATATATATATATATATATATATATATATATATATATATATATAAAGTGTCCTCGTTGATATAAACATATATATAAAGTGTCCTCGTTGATATAAACACATATATAAAGTGTCCTTGTTGATATAAACACATACATATATATATATATATATATATATATATATATATAAAGTGTTCTCCTTGATATAAACACATATATAAAGTGTCCTCGTTGATATAACACATATATAAAGTGTCCTCGTTGATATTAACACATATATAAAGTGTCCTTGTTGATATAAATACATACATATATATATATATATATATATATATATATATATATATATATATATATATATAAAGTGTCCTCGTTGACATAAACACATATATAAAGTGTCCTCGTTGATATAAACACATATATAAAGTGTCCTCGTTGACATAAACACATATATAAAGTGTCCTCGTTGATATAAACATATATAAAGTGTCCTCGTTGATATAAACATATATATAAAGTGTCCTCGTTGATATAAACACATACATATATATATATATATATATATATATATATATATATATATATGTAAAGTGTCCTTGTTGATATGAACACATATATAAAGTGTCCTCGTTGATATATATATATAAAGTGTCCTCGTTGATATAAACACATATATAAAGTGTCCTCGTTGATATAAACACATATATAAAGTGACCTTGTTGGTATAAACACATACATATATATATATATATATATATATATATATATATATATATAAAGTGTCCTCGTTGATATAAACACATATATAAAGTGTCCTCGTTGATATAAACACATATATATATACAAAGTGTCCTCGTTGATATAAACACATATATAAAGTGTCCTTGTTGATATAAACACATACATATATATATATATATATAAAGTGTCCTCGTTGATATAAACACATATATATTTATATATATAAAGTGTCCTCGTTGATATAAACACATATATAAAGTGTCCTCGTTGATATAAACACATATATAAAGTGTCCTCGTTGATGTAAACACATACATATATATATATATATATATATAAAGTGTCCTCGTTGATATAAACATATATATAAAGTGTCCTCGTTGATATAAACACATATATAAAGTGTCCTTGTTGATATAAACACATACATATATATATATATATATATATATATATATATATATATATATATATATATATATATATATAAAGTGTCCTCGTTGATATAAACACATATATAAAGTGTCCTCGTTGACATAAACACATATATAAAGTGTCCTCGTTGATATAAACACATATATAAAGTGTCCTCGTTGATATAAACACATATATAAAGTGTCCTCGTTGACATAAACACATATATAAAGTGTCCTCGTTGATATGAACATATATAAAGTGTCCTCGTTGATATAAACACATACATATATATATATATATATATATATATATATGTAAAGTGTCCTTGTTGATATGAACACATATATAAATTGTCCTCGTTGATATATATATATATAAAGTGTCCTCGTTGATATAAACACATATATAAAGTGTCCTCGTTGATATGAACATATATATATTTATATATATATAAAGTGTCCTCGTTGATATAAACACATATATAAAGTGTCCTCGTTGATATAAACACATATATATATATATACAAAGTGTCCTCGTTGATATAAACACATATATAAAGTGTCCTTGTTGATATAAACACATACATATACATATGTATATATAAAGTGTCCTCGTTGATATAAACACATATATATTTATATATATAAAGTGTCCTCGTTGATATAAACACATATATAAAGTGTCCTCGTTGATATAAACACGTATATATTTATATATATAAAGTGTCCTCGTTGATATAAACACATATATAAAGTGTCCTCGTTGATATAAACACATATATAAAGTGTCCTCGTTGATGTAAACACATACATATATATATATATATATATAAAGTGTCCTCGTTGATATAAACATATATATAAAGTGTCCTCGTTGATATAAACACATATATAAAGTGTCCTTGTTGATATAAACACATACATATATATATATATATATATATATATATATATATATATATATATAAAGTGTCCTCGTTGATATAAACACATATATAAAGTGTCCTCGTTGACATAAACACATATATAAAGTGTCCTCGTTGATATAAACACATATATAAAGTGTCCTTGTTGACATAAACACATATATAAAGTGTCCTCGTTGATATAAACATATATAAAGTGTCCTCGTTGATATAAACATATATATAAAGTGTCCTCGTTGATATAAACACATACATATATATATATATATATATATATATATATATATATATGTAAAGTGTCCTTGTTGATATGAACACATATATAAATTGTCCTCGTTGATATATATATATATAAAGTGTCCTCGTTGATATAAACACATATATAAAGTGTCCTCGTTGATATAAACATATATATAAAGTGTCCTCGTTGATATAAACACATATATAAAGTGTCCTTGTTGATATAAACACATATATATATATATATATATATATATATATATATATATATATATATATATATAAAGTGTCCTCGTTGATATAAACACATATATAAAGTGTCCTCGTTGACATAAACACATATATAAAGTGTCCTCGTTGATATAAACACATATATAAAGTGTCCTCGTTGATATAAACACATATATAAAGTGTCCTCGTTGACATAAACACATATATAAAGTGTCCTCGTTGATATAAACATATATAAAGTGTCCTCGTTGATATAAACATATATATAAAGTGTCCTCGTTGATATAAACACATACATATATATATATATATATATATATATATATATATATATATATATATATATGTAAAGTGTCCTTGTTGATATGAACACATATATAAATTGTCCTCGTTGATATATATATATATAAAGTGTCCTCGTTGATATAAACACATATATAAAGTGTCCTCGTTGATATAAACATATATATATTTATATATATATAAAGTGTCCTCGTTGATATAAACACATATATATATACAAAGTGTCCTCGTTGATATAAACACATATATAAAGTGTCCTTGTTGATATAAACACATACATATATATATATATATATATATATATATATATATATATATAAAGTGTCCTCGTTGATATAAACACATATATATTTATATATATAAAGTGTCCTCGTTGATATAAACACATATATAAAGTGTCCTCGTTGATATAAACACATATATAAAGTGTCCTCGTTGATGTAAACACATACATATATATATATATATATATAAAGTGTCCTCGTTGATATAAACATATATATAAAGTGTCCTCGTTGATATAAACACATATAAAGTGTCCTTGTTGATATAAACACATACATATATATATATATATATATATATATATATATATATATATATATATAAAGTGTCCTCGTTGACATAAACACATATATAAAGTGTCCTCGTTGATATAAACACATATATAAAGTGTCCTCGTTGATATAAACACATATATAAAGTGTCCTCGTTGACATAAACACATATATAAAGTGTCCTCGTTGATATGAACATATATAAAGTGTCCTCGTTGATATA